>NC_069129.1:20454262-20793702 GCF_026914265.1 Mya arenaria | reverse complement strand
AGTAGAATATATCGCTTATTACAATGTCATAAATTGCATGTGTATTGTCTACGTATGATATTTCATGTCAATGAAATATTTTTCTTCAAAAGGCCTGATTATTTTATGCTTGCTTTCTATGAAAATATCAAACCCTCTTTAGGTCAACTTCAGCATGAATATATGAGCTATAAAGCAATTGTTTTCTTGTTAAATTAATTTGTCATTACATTCAAAATATATCACTTATTCGAATTTTTATTGTATATGAAATACTCTTTCAAAAGTCATAAATATCTATGTCTAACTCGAAAAAGAACATCTCGTTTAGTTTTATTTTGATTTGTAAAATTATTGACAACGCCCCTCTCCAAAGCGACAATGTCTTCGTTATGACAAGAAGGCAGAAATGTATTGACTGTTTACGACAAAACACGTCATTTGTCATCCTAAATATTAGCAACGCAATCGAGAAAAATGATATTTTGTTTGGGAAAGTCTTGAAACTGAATGAGAACATACGATGTTTTTGTCATTCACGTTTGTATGCAATTAATCACAATTTGATTGATGGTTTAATGTTCGTAGAAGGGTTGAATAAACGATTGTGTATGAAGACGAGTCTTTAAGGAATATGCAGATTGTTAATTTGTTCCAAAGATCAACGTTCCGAAACTAAGACGACACAAGACCTATTTGACACTGGAAGATCGTTATCAGGTGGTATTCAAGAAGATTGTAATAGTTCTTTTATGATGTTTTTATTTGATTTATTTGTTCTAGTAAAGATAGTACATCGTTTTTGTTTCACATGCAGGTTTCCAATGCGGAAACATCTCACCGAGAATGATTTCTCAATTGATACAGTTTAAATCCCCTTCCATGTCTCTTCTATTATTTGTTTTGTGAGGTTGTGTATCTCTCTCTGAGTGGTAGGTCTTTGACCTTCATTCATAGTTTTTATTGTTTTGTTCCAAAAACATTATACAAAAACGATGTTGAATACAGGATGAAGCCAATGGCTTATATGGAGCATATTTTACACAGATTTACCTTTATATAAATTGTTTTACTACTAATGCACCAAACAAGTCCATTTTTTTTCTAGAACAAATCCAACTTAGGTTAATCAGAATATTTGTCAATTATTAGTGATATTTTCTTGAGAACATTGAATAATACGTCACACTTTTATGGAGTATTTTAATACATATCATTATTAACGTATTGATATCATTATTGCACACCTTGTATAGCAAAGACTAAAAGCTTATGAGAGATGTTAGACTAATCAGTATTTGCTATGCAGTTATGCTATTTATTTGTATCAGATCGTAATGCATTCGTCCTTTTATATCATTGGCTTAAGGTGTTTTGATCGAGGACGATTTTAAATTCATTGTTTACATTTAGACAACTGATTTTCTCACTATTGAAAATAAAAGTCAATACGTAGATTGTATATCTTGAATACCTTTCTGTATAAAACATGCAACTTCGGTTGCAATATTTATATAATAAGTACACTATTCTGCGAGAACAAACATATTGCTGTAGTTTGCGAATGCGATTTTTTTGGAAATTTATTCAGCAAATTCTGCTCATCAATAGGCGAAGCAAAGCATGAACGCAATGCTATTTTGCACCAAAGAAACGGTCAATTTCCAACGCCCCGTAGTGGCTACCTGCAGTCGTCGGATTCTCAACACTTAAAAGAGTTTCGTTTATCACGGCGCATTAAAGAGGGCGAGTTTACAAGAACTCCACCTCACACTTGTCCCGACATTGCTAAGAGAACAATAAAACATATAAGCCCACGTGGAGCCAGTATTGATATGAAGACAAGTTAGATATTGTAGTTCAAAGCTGTTTTTTTTCAATTGTGTCCTGGTTATTTAGTGTTATTACATATATCATTTGTCAACTATTCATGTATGCTTGTCACAGTTATTTGATTTAAAAAAAAACCTACCGGGCTTTGGTATCAAAACATTTGAAACTGATTTGGTTGTCGGTTTTCATCAAGCCGTTGTTTTGGAACGGTCATTAAGGGGGATATGCTGCTGCATGTATATTTTTTGCCAACATAACTGGTCGAGAAAAAGAATTCATGGCCTATAATCGATTGCCCTATGATGCTACTGGATGAGTACCCGAACCGGTTTTCGATTGAGCTGTTTTGGGTTAACGCAATTCAGCAACTGATCGGCAACCATTTGGCAGACAAATGAACAATTGGCCATTGACAGCAATCAGCAACGACTCAAATCTTGAATGACATCCGCTAGGCATCCATTTTACAACGGCGCGGTTAACTTATTTCAAAGTGGTGCAGACAACTAGGCAGGACATAAAAATGTGGTGTAGCAGTCATTGACAACGCCTTTAATCGAGCAGGTCTTTCAAACTAAATTGAGCGCCGATTGAACATATATTGAATATTCATGGTCGTCGTTTGTGCCATTTTTCCTCAATTATCGACAACCGGGCTTATTTATGTAGTTTTTATTGTATTCTTAAATAATTAAATCGCCTACATTCTGATATAAGTCCAACGGTTCGTCATCATTCTTTAAAGTTTCGAACCACAGTCATTAGGTCATCAAAACCTCCTGATATCGATTGGTAATTCGTCGCTAACTACATTTCTTAAAAACATTTGGGAGTAAGGTCGGTAAAGTGTGTAGTTTTACGCAGCTTTGTTGATTTATTGCAAACCGTCAGTTCGTCAGTTCATCAGAAATTGATATCCACAAATTTCTCAAATTTACCAAGCACATTATTGGCATCCTGCATGACGAATTGCATTAAAAATACAAACTTAGATATTTATCATCCATTTCCGTATCTAGACAGTGTGAGATGATCTCTACTGTACGACTTCCACTTTAGGTTTAACACCGTTATCAGAATTGTTCGGTGCGGGGAGGTATTCGATGAAGTCTGCAGTCCTTATAAGCTCTAATTATTTGTATCAATATCATATTCAATATATACATTTGGAAACTAGTATCTTGATTTCAGTCTCGTTCGACTTGCGAAAAATACGTACGGTCAAACGCGGTCGCATACCAAAGCACATTTTTTCACAAAAAGGTTGTCCTTGTGTAACCTGCATTTCACTTATTTGGAAGTTTGTGCTTCTAGCAAAATATATTTCTATAGAACATTCGTCTGTTCGTCAGTAATTTTGTTCGTTTGTTGGTTTGTTGGTTTGTCCCATTCTTGAATTTACACGTGGGTATAATATTTTTTGTAAATTGAGAAGTTTTACAGGTATGAAAACACCAGAAAACCAAATAAGTTCTTAGCAATTATCGCTGAATTGTCATTTAACAGTATGTTTACAATTAATTAATTAATTCATTCATTCATTTATTACCGAGATTAATAACAAGGACGTGCGCGCGCACTTTGTCTTCTTTAATGTAAATTAAATGCTCTGAAGGTTTTGATGGGAGATTTGGTGTATTGATATCTGCCATATTGGTATAAAAGTTTACTTGGACAATGGGTTCGGGTAGCGTAAGCGGGTTTTAAACCCTAAATCCACGTCTTGCCACCTGATTCCATTAATACACAAGTTTGATTTAAATCATCAGTTACCTGCAAAGATAAAAAGAACACCCTACAATTCTGAAAAATGTGGTCGTTGACGAATAATTATTAAAAATATATTGTGAAAGATTTGCTTCGATATATATAGGAATTGCCAAATCGATTACAACAGTCTCGAAAGTTTCTGAATTTTTATATAAGCTAAGCTAGGGGATTCCTCTTCCCCGCTAAAATTTGCAATGAATTTATATTTCATTAGCTTTATCGTTTCGACAAGAATGACGCAAACCATTTGTGACTGTTATGATGCATTTGTAGTTTGTCTTTGTGGTTTATTCTTGCTCTGTGTGTCTCTCGTTGCGTGTCTGTGGAGCATTAACCTTGTTTCTTTAAACAGGGTGGACGTTTACTTTTTCGACTACTCGACTTTTCTCGGCAGTTATATCAAAGAAAAAACAAATATTATAACATTTTTTATTTCTGAACAAATATGTTTGACAAATTAATACGCAAACAAATTTTATCCATAGTTTGTAATGATATTATGAATCAAACACATTAACACATATTCTAACAATATATTTATGTAGCTGTGAACAATCAGTATCATATGCAGTTAATAAGTGTATGCGATCATCTAAGTATTCAGTTATATGATACTGATATGGTATAAAACATCGCATCTATGATATAATTTATATGTCGTAAATACATTTCTAAACAACAATAATGTTTGTATTTATATACAAAAACAAGCGTTTCGTCCATGATTTATTATTGAATAACACCAAATGAAGCATTCAGGCTTTCTGATTTCATCACGTTTTAATAAAACCAAATTCCGCAACGTAAATGATATGATATAATATACAATCCCAAATAGAAATGAAAGCAACCCAATCGAATAATTTACATTTCAATTGACATATGTTTGGCTTCAAAGGAAGAATATGATATTTATTTAGCAGCTCTTGCCAGGGATGTATTTTTGTCGTCTGATAAACATCCTGATGTCGTTTGATTCAGCACGTAAACACACTTTTACCATATATGTTATTGTGCAATTTTCTGCGTTTGCTTTTATGTCGAATGTTTATTTGGCTGTGTGTTTTGTGGTCTCATTTTTTATACAGCATTATAGGATGCGTTGGCACTCAGGCATGTCCTGGTTATTTCAAATACATTCGTTTCCGTTTAAACTTTTATGGAAAAAAATGTCTCTGAATTAAACTGATATCAAACTATTAATAAGTCTTATAATTGGCACACGGTCAATAGTGGCAACACGTTTTCTGCGACATGCTACTGTCAGCATGGCGAAGAATATGTAAAAATCGTGAAAAGGCCAAGGACCGAAGCTACAAAGGAAACCCGAGTAAGGCTATGATTATTTTACTCGTTGTCGGACAATGGTAATAGGGTTAAGCTAGTTTATATGTAAATAACATTTATTTACTTATTCATATTTTTCCAAGAAGATGAAAATTCGTGAAAGGATCGACATTGAACACGAAAAGAAATAAAATTACACGAAATCTGGTAGTTCATACTGTTGTTTGGTGGCTGACTTGTCTATCCAGCATAAAAAAAACCCATTTAACTCTTAATCTTAAAATGCACTTTAATAAATATGAGTGGCACAATTTGGGTTACACTTGATAGATGCAAACATTATTGTGTTGAAATAATTTAATTAGTGCACCATATGATTTTGGCACAGATACCAAATAGCGAAATCTTTGTGACCACGTACCTTAATCAATTAAAATTCAAATTATTTAAAACCTAATATATTTTTATCCAAAAACAAATCATTTTGTTTTGTTTTGCACATTAAATTCTTATAGGAGAAACATATAAATGCATTAAAACTTTATAACATACATCAACCTATATTGTATATAGTGGTTCAGAATCAGTGAAATCCATTACTAAAGCTTATGAAAGTAACTGTACTCATGTGCATAACGTGTTTCGAGGTCATTCAATTACTTGCTTGACTTTAACTTTGTCGAGCTAGTTGCTACAATAATATAACTTCACCGATTCACTCACGGAAACAGTACAATATACTTGTTTCACTCTGTTTCTATGCAAGTCCAGTAGTAAAACTCAATTCTAAATTGCCTACAGAGATACACGAAATAGTTTCTAAACACTGTATTGATGTGTGTGTGTTTTATGAATGTTTGTTTTTCTAATCTATGTCATTGGATTTTACCCTGTGCCAGTGAATGGGGTGTATGTTTAAACATCCGACAACTGTATTTGTTTCTATAGTTTTTTCCTATTAATATTAAATGATTACACTTTGTCTTATTCTGACCTCAATAGATCATTAATTGGAAAATTTTATTTATCAATGATATAAAACTTAAATAAATAGTCCTTATAATTCTGAAGCATGGAAGAGGAGGGTGTCATAAAGAGTACAGATGGTCGCATTATATAGACTTTTGTCGGGCGAACTTATAGCAAAACCCAGTGCACATTCTTTGTGGTTACCAAGGCCTGATATCTGAACGCACGGACGCTTTGGTGTTTGGTTCCATATTTCGAACTTCAGTTTTATAATAAAACCTGGAATATATGTCAATTAACACAAACCATGTCAAAGGTCATATAAATGGTCACATGACAAGGACTTTTGTCGGTTGAAAAGTTTTTGGAGCACACTTCGAGCAGATTTTAGTGAGCCATGGCGATGCTTTATACGACCTGGTGCAGTCAACTTCTCCATCTGTTGTAGGAGTTTGTTCGGATTGAGCTTAAGTCTGAAACAATAAATATTTCCTTTCTACAAGTGTTTATTTATGATTATTTAAGGCATTAATACAGTTAAAAAGAACATATGCCACGGATAATATCCGAAATTATGCTTATGTACATATGAAAATGTAAAGGTTGAAGTATGTCTTGATAAACAAAATAATTCAGTTATGTCATAGTATAATTGCACACATTTTTTTAATCCGCGGAATACATCCATCAGCATAAACATGATACAGCATTGAAACCAAACATGTTATTGGTTAACAAGATTGGTCGACCTGACAACTCCTCCATTTTGTAATAAGTAAAACCTCATTCTGTTGAAATACACTATCTTTGATAACATCAAAAAGACATATGGTTTCTCTAAATCCCTAGACATACGGTTATTGGCGTTATTTCAAGGCTTCTTTTCTCGTTTTAATCACCTTATTTGTGTAAGGATTCCGACAAGTAGGTTGTCCACGTGGTGGTTTAGGGACGCAGACGTCTCAACGTATTTACAGTTGTAGTACGAAGCGCACAAGCGGGCATCTGTGTGAAAGAGAAAGGGTTATTAAAGATGCGCTCTTACTCCCAAATAAGATTTACCACAGTTAATAACATTGTTTAAATATTCCAAACAGGATGAACAAATGTCGAAAACAATGGTCTTATGATAAGTTTAATTTGAAAGAAATGAGCATAAAACACGGTATTTCTACCTTATGAGACTTTAGTAGACCACAGTAAATTTTTAAGCATTTACCAATCATTTAATAGTTTGGTGCTTTCTGATATTAAATACCTGTTTACAATCTTTTAATCAGTAGTTAATACTTTCCATAATTACATTATTAAGTAAATAGTTAAAGGTTTATCAGTCAAAATCGATGTTTGTTATACATGTGTATGTATTGATTTTGAACAAGAGTGTCACTTTAATATGTCGCTTAAAATGGAATAGATGCAAATTACAAAAACGGGTTGCTGTTGTTGGGGTGGTTTTCTTCTGTACTTTCCTATCAAAATATACATCAATAATTGAAAATATGGTTGTTGTTGTTTTTTCAATATGTCCATCATATAAAGTCAATGCATATGTACACTATTATATTATGTCCAAAAGAATTCATATTTGTTAAAAAAATATTTGCATATACCTCAAAACCTGTTTAAGTATAATATTAATTTCATGATTCCTTTACATGTCAGACGTCCTTGAAAATCAAAATTCCAAACAATAAGAGGCTGATACATTCTTCATATTAGTTAACATACCATTTTTTTCCACTGTACGTTTTCGGACTAGGTCCGTTTTGTTCCCAACAAAGAATATGCTTTTGTCAGTGGTAAGCTCGTTTCTAAGGTAACGTACGAGCTGGACAGCATAGTCATACGTCTCTTTATCCGTTATGGAGAATACTACCATGTAGGCGTCCACGTTGATATCTTCTTCTGGAAACTGAATAAAAGGACATGTAACATATACTTTGGGCCAAACATTTTGAAAGACCTTGCAAGAGAACGGTAAAAAGACACAGTGTAATATCACATTATTCGGTAGCGTTAATTATGATTAATGGCTTTTGAGATACGATACTGAGAACGCTGGTGCAAAAAGCATTGGCAGTGTAGCATCCTCCATTGACGACAATGATCAGTTTATGTTTCATAATTGGACTCTCACCTTATTTGATGGGGCATTTCTCAGAATCGATCTACGTGAAATTAATGAACTGAAAATTTGAAAAATCCGCGACTGTAATTGGCCAACAAAAATGCAAACACCAAGAAGATGCTACCTTTTACTACTGACATTAGATTAGCAGTAAGTTCGAAAAATTGACAGACTGAACCCCATATACTCTATAAAACTATTTGCCGTGTATTCATCCGAACTGACCTACGTAAAAAATGAACAAACAATCAAAAATATCATCCATTGGCATTAGCCCACACAAAAATTCAAACACCAAAATTTAAAATGTATAACATACTTTGTATCTAATTTATTTATTTTTTAGGATTTTCTTCTCTTTTTAGAGTTTTATTTGAGGCTTTGTCCATGCAACGAATTATTTTAGAGAATTCGAAACATATCTTAATATAGTTCTACCATAAACTTACTGTAAAATAAGCAAAAATGTATATAATTAAAGCTGTACGTAATGTCGCCGTAAAGTCATCACGTACGATTACAAGAGAATAATATCAGAATTATGTCAGCTTAATGTATCCAATTACGAAATTAATAATACTTATTCTTATAATACTTATTAATTATACATTTAAATGAAAATAGCATACTTAATATGGTTACAATGACGTACGTATCCCGGATTGACGGCAGTGAAATAATGATAAATAGAATACTTATATTCCGGGTATTCTGTTTTTGTCAAAAGCGTATATATTCTTAACATTTAACTCACAAAGGTATAACCACTTTTCAAAACAAATTAAAACAACAAATAGATGACGTCATCTGTATTACGTCACATAAATTATCCACGCACCTGCTCATCTTGGTAATTACAGAATTCCAGCAGGGATTCTTCGCCATCCAACATCACAGACACTGTGCTATCAGTAGCTGAAAAAGATAACAATTATGTTTAACAGAGCGCTTTGTTTACATGTCAAAACTCACACAACACGTTCTAATGCAAGTTCTTCCCATGTTCAAAATATTATGTGACGTCATAATATGTGTGAGTTTCTTGACTTAAATTCAAGAAGCGGAGGGTGTTTCTGAACATTGGCCTTATGAGTGAAGCAACTGAGTTTATTTATAATGTTTTACCTTAAGACGTATCTTTTTATAATAGTGTCCACGTTTGCATAAACTAAGTCTCCAATATAGTATTATCACATGACGTTGCTTGTTACGAGTGTAATACAACCATAACTTATTTATATATAACACTAGACGTGCAATATAACCTGTCATCAACTTCATTTTGCCCTATTAATGTAACATAATACATTACACCGGAACACTTAATAGCATCTTCATTACTTTGAGGAATGTGTCATATGATATAATGATTCTTCTTCGTTTCCACTTAATACAAACATTTATGAAGATAGGTACTAAAAGATTATAAAGCCGACCAACAGCTCACTAACAACTTTCCTTAAGTCGTTTCGTGGTTGTTTGTATTAGATTACGACTGATGTAAGATCCTACATTAATCATACTATTATGTTTCTCTGTTACTGTATTCAAATTGGAAATTTCGCAATTTATATAACACTTTTTCCCGTTCAACTTATTGTATCTAAGACGTATATTTTCTGTGTAGACGTTTGACCGCAAACTGCTTTAAGCTTACATATACGGGAAAATGAATGGGCATCTAGAAATGTAGTTGCTGTTTCTAGAAAACATCGCATCTTTATATGGTCATATCTTGTGTATGTTTTGTCTATGTAAGAAACTTTATGATCAATGAGATATTTTCTTTAAAACGTTTGGTTATATGCTGCTTCATTTCAAGACGGTTGTCGATCCATTTTTTAGTAAAAACATTTACCATAGAACCCTTACCTCCAGTATAAAGTTATGAAGACACTTTAAAACAAGTATATTCTTATGTTATTAATGAGTCATTATATTCAAAATAAAGAATTTATTCAAATTCTGTTTATAGAAAACAAACTTCAGACTTAGTCTTTTAACAAGAAAACACAATGTTTCTCTGTTATGCTTTTTTTAGATTACAGCAAATCACAATTCAATTGACGGCTTAATTCTTGAAGAAGGGTTGAATGAACGGTGTTGTTTAAAGACGAACGTCTTACAAATATAATTATTCAGATTGTTAATTTGCCCCCAAGATGAACGGCCCCAACCTGAGACGGCATTAGAACGATTCGAGATTGTTAGATCGTTGGCAGATGGAAAACGAGAATATTGTTATAGTCTAAGATGTTCTGTTGTTGTTTTTTGTTTGTTAATAGTAAAGATCTTACATCGCTTTTGTTTCACCTGCATGTATCCAATTCTAAAAAAGATTCACCGAGAGTTAGTTCTCAATAAATACAGTTTAAATAGTCTTCATTTTCTTTAGTAAGTTGCATTGTGATGTTGTTTATCTCTCTTTGACTGTTAGTCTTGAACCTTGTGATACAGTTAGTTATTGGCCGCTGTAAACATTATTCAGTATGAATTCACATTTTTCAAACACACACAACATTTTACAAACAAATGGAGGAGGAGGCCGATGGATTTTATGGAGCTTATCCTACACAAATGAACATTAAAAACTGTTATACTGTTAGTACATGAAACATATGCATGTACGTATTTTTCTCTAGAACAAATCCTACTCAGTTTCATCAGAATGTGTGCCTTTTATTACTGTTTTTTTTCCTGAGAACATTGTAAAACTCGTAACAATTGAATACCGTATACTAATATATATCAATATTAACAGTTTGATATAAGTATTGCAGTTTATCCAGTAAATCGCACAACTGGTATAGCAAAGACTAAAGGCTTATGAGATAAATACTTTCCTGAGATAAAATAAACGAATCGTCTAACAGTGTGGAAATGCAAATCTAAAAAGAAACACCTTTATAAACAAAACATTGGATGTTGTAAATATATTATGAAAGAAAATGCATCTCGGGTGAAGTAAGTGTGCATTGTTTATGCTATGCACAAAATCCGTTTAATTTTCTAACCGATTGTAAACGATTTGTCACTTCATAGCGCAAATATTAGGTTTTTGCTCCAGTGCGGTTTTGTACGCAAAGTCGTTTCAACCTGTTTGTTTACATTTAGAAAACGGATTTCCAAAGTATGAATAATAAAAGCCAATAGGTAGATTTTTTGTCTAGTACACCGATCTATCAAAAACATGCAACTTTTACTTTTGTTGCAATATTTGTATAGTAGGTGTGGTATTCTGGGAGAATAAACATTTGGCTTCAGCCTGCGAATACGTATATATTAGAAATTGTAATACTACTGTTTGCAAATACATTCAGCAATGATTGTTCATCAATAGGTAAAAAATAGGTAGATTGCAATGTTATTTTGTACCGAAGTAACGGTCAATTGCATTCGCCCTTGGAGGCTGTTTCAATAAAGGATTATAGTCACAGCTTCAATATTCTTACATATGTATAAACGTCAAAATTCGCAATATATCGATCGTTTTAGTTCTATTTCCTCAACTTTGTGTTCATTTTTTAAGTTGGCTTAAACTTAATTCATTCAAATATGTAGCAAAATAATGCAATCATTGCACTAAGATTATTTTAATTTACGAATAAAATCGGCTAAAATCTTTATTGAAACGGCTATAATGGTGGTTTCGAGCAGCTTTTCAACAATTCAAAGAGTTTTGTTCGTCTCCGCGCCGTTAATGAGAGCGTTTTTAAGTTATGATTTAATTGGTCGGTTTAAGTAAAATCAAATGAGTGAAAACCGTATGTGCATATGAGCTTCGCGGTTGCATGAGCCCATCTCTTCGATATGCAGTTCCAAATTATGCATTTAAACCTATACGCAAAATTGCTGATAACGGCAGTCTGTTACTTTAATCTGTGAATACGATCGACAGACTATACATGTTACATGAGATTTCAAATGCAATTAAGTTTAAAACACGATTATTAAACTTTAAAAACTCTAAATTCGTTTGCAATTACATGATATGGCTCAATTGGATATAAATTACTCTGTGCCAATAAGGTTTACGATGCCTGTGGGATATCCAGCCCTGATTTGCCGCAAATTGAAAAGACCGTTTCAACCAACTCTTAAGCGAAAACAACATTAGGAAGTTGTTTTATGTGGAAGTGTTCTAGTTAATGTATTGTATTTCTTATTTTATTGACAATAAAACACACAAAAACATTAGATAAAGATTTGAATTTCTTTGCTAAATGGTGCTGTGTGTTTTAGCTGTGCTTCCATTTGTGATATCGGTATCGATGCTTGTTTCTCTGTTGTAAGGTTAAAGTTTGGCATTATTGTTAAATATTTGGACGTGTTTGAGGTAGAGACATCTTAAACCGGTTTGCGCTTTGGTTGACTGTCAAAGATGGTAAAATAACCTAAATGATTAATAATCAACTAGAATCATATTTTCCTATATGTTTATATTGTGTCTGCTGTTCCTTTGATTTACAATGTAGTTCCTTGCGCTTACGACACAATATAGACCAAACAAAATCAAACGTATTTAATGAATTTATAATATGAAACAGAAACATATATGGATGTGTTGTAAGATGAAAGTTAGTTTGTTGAGGTCGTGTGTCTTTCGTTAATTGTCTGTCATGCCTTGACATCGTGCCTCTAAACAAGGTTAGTTGTGCTTTGGCAACTATTGTTCCTGGTATATTATAGATATAAACGATACATAGGTAGGTTCTATAAAGCTCACTTGCCCAACAATTTCTAGGTGTTTTAAATGTATGCTAAAATAAACATTAACCTTAGCTGATGCTAATAAGAATACATTTGGTTTCCGTTTCATTAAACAACTTAAAAATATTTTATTGAAATTCGGGGGTATAATTAAATAATGAATATAAGAAGTGATTTATTCATGAATTTAGGACCTTTTTTCGATGATATAATGCTCATATTCCATCTCATCATTATAGGAACCCTAAGTCGAACATGCGTCTTCATAAATGTTCCCATACATTTTAATTGAATTTAATCAAAATAATAAAATTCGAAGAAAATAGATAATTGATGAACATAATTGATTATCACCAATGTTGGGATATCTCATTGATGAATTTTTGATTATATTCAATTATCGCACCTTGAATTTAACATTTTACTCACAAAAATAAATAAAAAAGTCAGCACTAAACCAATTCAACTATAAGATTTGTGTTTAAACTTTTCAGTGACTTGTCAATCTGTGGGAGTGCCCTTTAAGATAAAGCATTAATGTTACTTTCATATCAATTTCTAGTACGAAGATACGCTTTTGATTATTTCCTATTTGATTGGTTTAAATATATACAAATATGCAGATACCCTTGTAGCATAACACTCTTTAGGAGAACATGCTTCGATTGTTGTTATTCACTGGAATATTGTATAATTCGTTATAAATGCAATATCGCAAGCCGATTAATGTTTGGATCTTATTATTGTGTTATCCCCTTCATATTTATGTGCTGAAATACACAGCTCGTATATCATAGGTGTGGAAATATGGATCGAAAAAGAAACACATAAATAAACAATACATTGAATACAGTATTATTTAGAAAAAAAGAAAAGAAAAAGAAAACAAGCTCGTTATTGAATTAGTTTTTCACTCCTTCCGTTTAATTTTCACTGATTTTCTTCGTTCGTATTTTCATTACGGTAGTCTCAGGAATATTTGCCCCCAGCCGGCACGAAATTAACAACTTCTGACGCATTTCATTTTTGACTCATCGTTTATATTTAGCCCACGGATTTCCTCATTGTTGACATTAAACGCCAATATGTAGAACTTACGTCTAGCCGACCGAGCTGTCCAAAACATGAAGCTTATGTTGCATTATCTTGCTGTACTTTTAAACTCTTAGTTCAATCTTCTGCGTACAAGATTGATCTGGATATGGAATTTGCACTATTTGACCCAAAACCAAGACAATTAATATATTATTATCGTGCCAAAAGTAGATCGTTTGGCGGTTTGATTTGTTCCATTTGTTTTCCAGTTGTATATTGAAAAAAGCGATGTACTTGCATAAGGGTTGTGAACTAAGAAACGCAATTTTTAAAATTCAATAACGTATATACCAGGGGTGATCGTAAAGTTCGTGTAAATTGCTCATAACATTTTTAATTTTATATAAATGTATGTGTATATAAATTTTATACAGGTTTATAACCGCCATCTCCTCAAAGTGATATTATTACAAATGTTGTTTGTTTTCAGTCTATGATTCATGCAACTATTAACTTGTGTACTTATATATATTTTTTTAATATAGAACGATTATACCAACGATTGATTGCTTGATGTGTGTATAAAGCAGTATAACTTCATAAGTTATGTAAATATATATATATATGTGTGTGTGTGTGTGTGTGTGTGTGTGTGTGTGCGTGTGTGTGTGTGTGTGTGTGTGTGTGTGTGTGTATTGCTATAGGTTCATTTACCTTTATGTTGTAACAGACTAAGCAATTATGAAACTATATACATTGTATCATATATTACTACGTTCATTATTGGAAACCAGTAAGCTCATTCTGTGAATATCTGAATACTGTCATTAGTGTGTTCAAAGATGTAGAATAAAAAAGTTTTACGAATGACTAAAGGGTACCTTGGGTGTTATGTGTGTAGAAGAAAAATATGAAAAAGGTGCTATATTTTACGGTGACTGGATAGAGTCTTGAGTTCGTCCAGATGAAGAGTATAAAAAAGATTATACGAATGGCTGAGAGGTACCATGAGTGTGCTAGGTGTAGAATGTCAAAAATGTGTTGGATTCTATAAATGACCGAATAATATTATTTGAGTGATTTAGATGCTGAAAATGAAGAAAAGTGCTAGGTTTTTCGAATGCCTTGATAGCACCATGAGCTCATTTCAGGAGACACTAATGTTGTTATTTGTCCAATAGCATTTTATTACAGCAAATAGTTTAACAATGTATATTACTTTTGTTCGTGAGGCGGGGGGGGGGAGGGGGTGCATTTTTCCGCGATAGTTAGTCAAGGCTATTTTGCGAGGCGTCAATTTTTACTCAGTAAATATAGGAAAATAACTATTTATCTAGGTTAAATTATCTGTTTAATAGATTCCAGAGAAAACCGCGAATAGTGTTCATGCTATGAAAATACTCGGACCATCCTAGTTGTCAAATGTCAACCCTGTCTAGAGGAACAAGGTTAGGGCTTAAACCTTCACGAAATATATAAATCAATATACAGTTATTGTAGACGAAATCTGCATATCAAATATGGAACTCTGCCATACGATGCTGTGTAATATGTGTGATTTTTTGCAACCGTTGCTGTCATCGAAGACAATCTATATCATGCTTTTTTTATACAGCATTCTATGACAGTCGTTTTATCTTAATCTTTTTAAATGACATAGAAGCATACAAGCAACATATACTTTTCCAATTATATTACGCACGGATGCCTACAACTAACGCCTAATAAACTGGCACAGACGTTAACGAGATGATTTTTTAGGACGAAATTAACTGTAGAGCATGAACAGGTACAACCCTTACAGTACAATTGTGAAAGAGGGAAAATAAAGGAGCGTTTCATTATCGCCCTGTTGGTGCTTGTTATTTGCAATGGACGTTGTTAGTGCTATATTTATTGACAGTTTGACTGTTTTTGTTTGCCAAAGATATCGCTGTATTGCATTTGAAATTTGAAAAAAAAAAATTCTGATTAAATACCCAGACGCTTTGATATTAAGAAAATAAGTCTGACAGTTATTTTTCCAGTAAGCCGTCTACATAATCAAACTGAAATGCGTACGTGACAAATAAGATTAAACTGTTAACTTGTTATCGTTCATATTTGAATCTCATGGCGCTCGCTAAGCTCGCTTGTGATATGTTTCATAAATTCAAAATATGATCGATAACAAAAACATGTTTGTTTTGTCTGCCTACGAATGTGTATATTAATATCAGACGCACAAACCCAGAGAAAGGCCAAGTAGTAAACTAAAGCAAATTATTTTACACTCTATATTGCATTAATTGCGGGTGGGGTTCTATTACCGCAATTTTCCAGAAAGAATATTTCTCACATACCCAGTAGTAAAAATCAAATCAAAAGTTAACCCATTAAGGGCTTAAAACTTAACGAAAAAAGTAACTAGTCTTCAGCTATTGATGAACGTATATTACTTATAAATGTGCACTTCTAAGAGCGTTGTTGACTTATATAAATATGTTTTTGCATTTCTCACCATGGCTGCCGTCGGGTAAAAGTCAGTTCATGAAATATTTTAAAGGGTTTCTATGAGACATAACATGTTGAACGTGTCAGAAAAGAGGAATTTAACACGTTTAACACAAATTTGTCTAAATTACACATTTTCCCGGAATTCACTAAACAATACAAACATGTGTTCTTCTTTACTTCTCAATGTTAAAACAATAACCATTATCTGAAACTGATGCTATTTCGAAGGTATAGATATGTTTTCAAAATAAGAGTGATCATCTAATGTTCA
The DNA here is from genome assembly GCF_026914265.1 of Mya arenaria. Lineage (NCBI taxonomy): Eukaryota > Metazoa > Mollusca > Bivalvia > Myida > Myidae > Mya > Mya arenaria. The sequence goes on along the minus strand of NC_069129.1, from coordinate 20,777,221 downwards.
ATACTTGAAATAAGCATGTGTAAGGCTTAATAAATCTGCGTTTCACAGATAAGAATCAGCAAGACACTCAGTATAATATGCTCGGGTTTTTTATTTCCTGTCAGTATCTCATTATAAGAAGTTCTATGTGTTTGCAGTGTTATTATGTTGTATATTTTTGTCACGTCAGTGCTGTTTAACAAAATAACAGTTTGCAAGTTGTTTTCAGTTTTTGTCAAATGAAAAACAGAAATGCCGTCTCCGCTCAAACTAGTATTTCCTTCAAGAATGATATTTGGTGAAATGGCTTTAAACTATTAATGAAAATAATCAAACAATGGACACTACAAGGAAAAGCCCAGTATTAAACCAATTAATTAATCAGGACACTATTTTATAGGCACTTGTTTAAAGCATAAAACACTAAACGAGAGACACAAATCGTCGCAAAACAACACAAACATACAACACATGCATCAGTGCATCTTCATACAAGACATTAACAGTCAATAACTGTTCTTCATTTGATGTACTCCAAAGCTTTTTTGTACTCATCATATTTGCGCTCTAGCATTAGGTCAAGCAAAATGATTGATGATGATTTAAAATACTTTATTGGAAACAGACACTCTATACGCCTACGACTGGCCACAAGTCTGATTATATTGGCCTGAAAGCCTCGAGAGCAATTTGTTGTCAAATCTCAAGTGGCATTGAAGGACGTTCTATGCATATGTTACCTAAAGAATTTTTGTTCAACACGCAACAGACAGACTTTTCAAAGAATTGTCCACTAAAAGGATAAAGTCATTGTTTAACGCCAAATCGTATTTTGTTAGCAATGCATGGAAATAAATGTCATTTATTGTGTTGTTGTTGTTTTCGTGTGAAAAACAATTGTTGTTTTGGTGGGAAAAAACAATGTGGTTTAGCACCTATAAACTGGTTAACCACTTGTGAAAATACATCTGTATGCTCTGACCGTTCTAAGCGGTCACCCCAAAAGGATTTTCAACATGATATGTTGTTATTGGATACGTCAACTTAGTGACAATTAGTTTTGCTAAGTATTTGTATTCGTGGTATATACAAAATAACATTGTATCTACATATACTTGTGGTATTTTTTTTCAAATCACAAACCAATCAACATAATAAACTACAAAAATAAAAAGAAGCACATAATCTGAGATGGTATAACCATACTTTATTTCATTGGCATGTGCTAAAACACATGTTGCAATGAGTAGTGATTCCGAATTGGTGTAATTTGCCCTCTACATGAACTCCCAAAGTAACGTGATGAAAATTGTTGTTTTCAAGATGAATTGGCATACTTTATTGGAAGGAGTCGCCAAATACGCCCACGACTAGCCAAAAGTTTGTCAATATTGGCGTAAAAGCCGCCAAAGCAACATGTTGTCAACTCCAAAGTGGAATTGGTATACAATTCATCCATATATCACTTTTAGAATTATTTCTGGACACGCAAACGCAATTGACGAAGAAATTTTACTTTGCAAGACATAAGGCCATGGTTTTGATATCATAGCGTATTTTTAAATACGTTTCTGGAATAAATCTAAAGTTTAATTCCTCAAATACTCAAATTTGATAAAACTCAAATAGAATACTTTGTTGGTTAAAGACAGTTGAGCATTTACAAACCGGTTTTATTTTCAGTGGCAGTTCCAAGTCGGCATCTCCAAAATGTTGTTTACATAATGCTGATAACAGTGTTATTTTCAACAGCTTTGATCACGTTTCATTGGATCAGCCATTAAAAAAAACATGTTGAATGTGAGCAAAATACTTTTTATTGTAGTGATAAAACATTATCACTGAAAACATATGACAGGAAATGCTCTATTTGCCGAAAACCGTCAGTAACGCAATTGAGAATTGAATGGTTTAAGGCTTGGACTTCCGTATTTGCCAGTTGCTGTTTGTTTTTTGTCCATAAACGTAATAGCTAAATTTATATAAAGTTTGTAAGCAGTGTATGGCGAGTATTTAAGAGTCCCTTAACCTGTTCCATGTTGCTTGTTCAGTTTTGGATCGCTTACATTAGTGTTAATATTTATGTGAAAAACTACAGAAACAAGTCCAGTAGCCAAAAGTGTAAACATAAACCCCTTTTAAGTAGAAGTTCGGCCTTCTACATTAAAGTTTGGCTTGTTTGCAGTATAGTTATGACCTGCTTACAGTAAAGTTTTGCCCTATTCACATCAAAGGTTTGCCTTGCAGAGTTTTTGCCTGCCTACATATAATTCGGCTTGCGTTTAGTATAGTTATGGCCTGCTTACAATAGGTTTTGCCCTGCTTAGAGTAAATATTTGTCTTGCAAAGTTTTGCCTGCTCACATATATTTTGGCTTGCTTACCGTATAGTTATGGCCTGCTTGCAGTCGATTGTTGGCCTGCTTACAGTAGATTTGCCTGCTTACAAGAGGGTTTTGGCATATACAATAGGGTTCTGACAGGCTTATAGTAGAGCTTTGACTTGCTTACGGTGTAATTTGGCCTGCTTTCCTTTATGTTTTACCTGCTAACAGTAGATATTTTGCTCTTTACAGTAAACTATTGATGGTTTTGACCTGCTTTCAGTGAGGTTTGAGTCGCTGAACTGTCCCTGTAGTTTTAAGTACATCATCAAACATCCCATTAAATAGATTTTGATTACTAAATTAGCCCCTATTTTGTGTTTTGCGCACAAACATCTTTGGTATGTATTATCTATCTAGTCAACTGTTTGTCAAAACTGATAATAATGATGAATTGTAACATAACAAATTAAGATATACAGCTCGCCAAAGCAAAACAGAAGGCGCATTCGCGTCATCGATGATAATAGCAATTGATTCACGAACTATCCTCAATTCTACATAATAATACTCAAACATTCCTATGACTTTCGCTTTCAACCATGTTTAAATAGTCGCCTTACGTCTGAACTAGAAATGACGATTTGTTTATGCTCGTAAAACATAAAACCGTTATTTTTGTTATTTTTTGCTGTGACATTTAATAATTGTTTTCGTATTAGCAGTTTTGGTATTTTGCTGCAATTTAAAACTTTGTCCAGTTATTTTGCTAAATAAAAATTCTTTAGCTGCTGCCTTGTTTCGTTGGAGTAATGTCTCCTTTGACATCAATACACAAAAGTACATAACATATTCATACGCGCCAGCTATTTCATATATGGAAATTTGACAGATAGCGGTAATTTAAATCCATTTTTATCGAAAAAATAGAAAAAATCGAAAGGTATATATAAGATAGAATGTTATGATAAAACGCTTTACTGGTTACCTGTATCACGTCTCGTTCAATGAGTAAAATACGTGACCGTGTTTACACACACTGAACACGACGTGATACAGGTCACCAGAAAAGCGTCCTATCATGATATACCCTGTACATATAATTATTATTTTATTCAAAGCAAATGTTCACCATCTCGAACTGATACTGTCATCTATGACCAGACGTATATCATTAAGCAACATAAAGTTCTAAGCCGTCGTCATAAATATTCTGCTTTAAGAACTAGAATAAGAAGATCATTAATAGCTTTCTATTTATAACTGATCTTAACATTGAGGAGATGTTTGCTGAAGTACGTAGAAAGTAAACGCCACATGTTGTCACAAATGATTCAATATCGTGTTGCATCTAAGCGTGCTGGCAAAATATACGCATCGTGTATGTCAGGTATACTGGCAGCCGCGCTGATGTGACTTATGTGATTTAAAGATGCACTCTTACTCCCCAATAAAATTTATCACAATTAATAATATTGTTAAAATATTCCAAAACGGATGAATGAATGTCAAAACCAATAGTTCTCATGAAGGATACCGAGTTTAATTTGAAAGAAATGAGCATAAAACACGGTATTTCTACGTCATGAGACTAAAGTAGACCACAGTACACAGCAAATCTTATAGCATTCGCCAATCAATAATATTTTTTGCATTTTCTGATATTATATTCACGGTTACAATCTTATTATCAGTAAGTAATATTTTCTACAAATGCATTATTTAGTAAGTAGTTAAAGGTTTATCACTCAAAAATTATGTTTATTATACATGTGTATGTATTGATTTTGAATAAGAGTGTCACTTTAAGGAACAACCAAGAATAGTTGGTGAGCAAATGCAGTAAGCTTGCATATCAAACCACATGTAAAAAGTCATACTCAAGTGCCATTATCTAGTGAATCTAAAAGGGTTTACATTTAAAATTTTAACAAAAATTGACTAATGGGTGTTCCTGTACTTTCATTGTTTTAGTCGTTCATTTTGTTGTTAATACTTTCCCTCCTTTAATATATGAAATCACAAAAAAAATATAATATTCTAAAAGCAACATTTTTATATCAATGCCTTTTAAATCAATCATTAATCAAGTTACCTTCTAAGCTCTATAGATTATTAACAATTATTTTAATACATAACGACAAATAATTATGGAACGTATCTTGCATAATGTGAAGAGACTTAGTTTAAAGGAGATATAAAACATCCACGATACGACACAGATACTGTAATAAAACATGGCACACGACATACAGACGCTTCCAGACAGATATAAAAAACACAATATGACCACACTGATAATATTTTATGCCATTTCGCTCTCATATTCATGCAGATTGCTTCTTTCTCGACATTTATTAGAAAATGGCATGAGAGATGGAAAACAAAGCATTGATTAGATTCTTAGATTGTTGCAATCTATTTTGACGCAGTCTTGCGTGGCTTCCTTTATAAATATAACCTACTTGTAGCCTTCATGTATTAAAGATGCACTAGTATTCCCAATTTAGACTTACCACAATTATTACCATTTTTAAATATACCAGAAAGGATGAATAAATGTCGAAAACAATGGTTCTTATGAACGATTCCGAGTTGTGCAGAAAACACGGCATTTCTACCTTATGAGACTATAGTAGATCACTGTAAATCTTTTAGCATTCACCAATCATTAAATATTATTGGTTTTTAGCTATTGAATACACTGTTACAATCTCGTTATCAGTAATTAATATCCTCCATAATGCATTATTAAGTGAGTTGTCCAAGATTTGTCACTCAAAATTTATGGTTGTTATACATGTGTATGTATTGATTTTAAAAAAGAGTGTTACTTTAATTGTATATGGAAACTACATTCGGAACATATCGGTAATTTTCCATCAAAAACAGACTCGGACGTAAATGCTCGGTTTACAATGTCAGGAATCTTGTCATTGATCTACATTGCAAGTTGATGGCGTAGTAATTTCAATTAAGTTGTTAATGACTTTCTCTGGAATCTTTAATATAAATGCGATAATACATTTCACTAACTTAGTTATACAAACTACTCGTAAAACACTATAAGTTATTAATACGATTATATAACAAATTACGAACTACTTTTAATGATGCATGACCTGCATACATCCGAGGTTGTTTTTCGATTGAAAATGGACGAGGAGTTCCGAATGGGTACGTTCAAGAAAAACTAAGAACCATTTTGTAACTTTATTACAAAGAAAATCAAAGTGAAAGTGTATCTCTCTTACGCGGAATTAGACGTTAACAAAAAGTATTTTCGATTCATACTCAATTCCGTAAATCTGAATCTTGCATTCACCTTGCTAAATGCTGTTTTCTTCATACTTCATATCACATAGTACTGTAAATTTTTGGCATAAACATTATTAATTTCTAATCGTTATACTCAAATGAATATTTGTTAAACAAAGTCGTAGCAAACGGCAATAACACGTTTGAATAACAAGTTGTTTTAAGTGCATCCCAAACATTTGCCTTTCTTGTTTATAATTTCCCATGGTGGTAACACCAACATGGAAACAGATGCCCAGTGGGGTCAGCATCTTACACATTTATCAGTAAGAGTGAAATCAAACAAATACGCACACTGGCAGCGCCAGCAACAAGATTAAGACAGCAGAGTATTAACCAGTTGTTGTCTGTTTTGTGAATGTGATATTTATGTAAATACCGTGCGATTTCTACGATACTGTGTCCAAGATCATTCGAGCTGATATGAAATGTACAGCCGCTATATAGCATGTCTCCCTTGATTTTCAATAAGACTTTTATATTGTTTTTCAATTATAAAAAACTCTATGTTGTTTTTATTTATAGTTTGCATATACATAACAACCCATAAAATGCAACTAGTAGATAGCTGTGTGGTATTATTTTCAAGGATCCGTAAGTTTGTTCTTTTTTAATTTAAAAATATTAACGGCCGCTACATAGCATGCCCGTCCTGACTTTTAATAAGCTTTAAATTTTGTGTTTCAATTCGTAAAACAACTGTGCAGTTTTTATACATAGTTTGCATATCTATAACAACCCACATACATGCAAGTAGCAGATGGGTGACTTGTATTTATTATGAATGATCTTAAGTTGATGTTTTTTTTAAATTTATAAAATATTAACAGCCGCTTCATATCATATCTCTTTTGAATGTTTTTATAAGATTTTTATTTTGTATTTCAATTCGTAGGAATAAAAACTGTGGATTTTTATTCATAGTTTGCATATCAACAACCCCCATACTGCAAGTAGCAGAGAGCTGCATTGTATATATTATCAAGGATCCTTTAGTTGATGCCTTTTAAATTCATAAAATATTAAATGGCATTCTCATAGGACAACTTAGGTAACTTAAATTTTAATGGACAACTTAGGTAACTTAAATTTTAATGGACAACTTAGGACACTGAAATTTTAATGGACACCTAAGGCTACTTAAATTTCAATGGACAACTTAGGTTACTCCGATTTTAATGGATAACTTATGTGACTTAAATTCTAATGGACAACTTAGGTAACTTAGGTTACTTAAATTTTAATGGACACCTTAGGATACTTAAATTTAAATGGACAACTAAGGTTTCTTAAATTTTAATGAACACCTTAGGCTACCTAAATTTTAATGGACATCTTAGGTTACTTAAATTTTTATAAAACATTTGCCAAGAAGTCAAAAAAAATAACCATGATATTTTAAGGCACAAGGATCCAAGTCAAACATAAACAAACCAAGTTAGAACTCACTGGGAATTGAAGAGATTTAAACCAATTTATGGGCGACCAACCCCAGACTTACTTCAAATCTTCAATTTTAAAACAACACGTACAATATTACTATATAAAACATAAACTTACCGCTCATATCATCACTAGTATTGTTCTCTGAAGACATAAATTGGTTAATGAGCGCTGACTTCCCAACCCCAGGGGAGCCAAGGACGAGAACTCTGTAGTATGATGGTGCTCCTGATGACGCAAAACTGTTGGCACTGCTTGCTTGTGATGTCACGCTTGGTAAGCGTGATCGATCACGCGTTGATGCGGTTAAATCAATATCAGATGACGTTACAGTAAGTCCTGACGTCACATTTAAACCAACCGATCCACGTTTGCGGTAAATATCACCCTTGTTTACAACACCTTTAGACGTTGTTTTGAACGACCGAACGCGACGTAATACTTCAGGATTTCTTACGTCATTGGATGAAAGTGATAATCGGAATGGACTAGGTGGCATACTGTGCCTCCGCATTGTAGAGGTATCATCAACAAAAAGATTGTCACAATAAAAGCTACATGGACTGTCATTTTCTGCCGGCTCAACGTTTAAAAATATAGGACACTCCATCGTTGAAACCGTTATTAGCTTATCACAAAACACGATTTAGTAATCCTGTTGATTTCTTAAAAATGTAACACGCCATTTGGTCCAAAAATACCTCACACTATTTGCTGCGTCCGCCTGCGAACGAGTAATGAATCAATTTCTTTGTTATATTCGTCAAAGAAAATTTCTATTTAAATGTCCAATCGATTCTACTTAACGTTCACACTCTATTTGCTTTTAAGTCTAAATTGTCTTAAAAAACCCATAACCAATACGATATTGTCAGACACTGTTAGGCACGTCTTACTTCTCAAAGCGCCATAGGAAAACTGCTTGCATTTCCACATTCGCTGCCTACTTAATCCAAGCTGGTTCCTGCATCACAGATTTTGTTTTCTCTCTCTCTCTCTATCAATGTCTTTTTTTACGACGGAAAGGCGATTGATTAGCGTGAAATAGGCAGCCCATGTGTGACACTAAGGGTCTCATACAAAGTTGACCTTTCCAGTCTGTTCGTGGATTACGGGTGTATTCTGGACACCAGCAATCAAAAACTGACTGCCTTGATTTACGTACTTTTCTGTACATTTCTTAAAATAGAAGTTATTTTTCTGGCCATAAAGGCTTGAGTCAATGGGATATTCTTAAGAGTGCAACACATGTTCAGAATTACTCAGAACAAAATGGTTTGTATGACGTGCTTAGGGATCTTACTCAGGATTTTATGGAAAAAAAATGGCGTGTTCTTCTCAAACTAAGCTGTTTACAGCACATAACGACATTGCAAATTATTGGTATAAGAAGCGTACATGTTTATCAGTTCTCCTTCTAAACAAGGCTCCAATATCACAATAATACTTAAGTCAATTCTCAATCTCAGACTCAACTCATTTTACCACATAAAAACATAGTACTATTCAATTTGTGCATGTCTTTATATTTTTAACAGAATGTTTTGATAGAATGCTGTCTTAAAAGGTGTAAAATCGTATCTGAACTTTAATAACTTTTGATGATATATGGTGAAATGTGTGACTTAAGTATGTTTGTGATGTTGGGGCAAGGTCTTTGTTAAAGTGACCCTCTTATTCAAAATCAATACATACACATGTATAACAAACATATTTTTTTACTAATAAACCTTAAAAAACTTACTAAATTATGCATTTAAGAAAAACAGTTACTACTGATAACAAGATTGTAACCGCTTATTTAATAGCAGAAATCGCAAAAATATTAAATGATTGGTGAGTGCTTAAAGATTTATTGTGGTCTACTAGGGTCGCATAGGGTAGTAATACCGTGTTTAATGCTCATTTCTTTCAAATTTAACTCGGTATCCTTCATAAGAACCATTGTTGTCTACATTTATTTATTTTTTTGAACATTTCATCAAAATCATTAATTGTGGTAAATCTTATATGGGAGTAAGAGTGCATCTTTAAACATTTCGCTAAAGCCATTGCCCCTGCAGTTTCCATTGTATTACTAGTAATAGGGTTTTATTTTGCAATGCCCGGATGTTGCTATCGATTCATATTTATATAATATATTGTTTATCATGGTAATATTATGTCTTTTGTGTTCCTCATATAGAATACTTGTTGTAAATGTCAAGATTAACTTAGAAGAAACAGATGGCACTTGGATAATTAAATTCCACATCTCTAATGTCATATTGCAAATATATCTCAGAATCGACTGTTTTGGACCGCAAAGATATTTGCGAAAGATAATAATTAAGCAATGAATACGCATTAAAGGGCATATGTCACATCTGTTAATGTATATGAAAAAGACGTATGTGTTTCGCAAACTTTAATAACAACGATTTTCGTGATAAAATCTTCCAGAAACTGGCTTGAATGTGTCAAAACTGATCTTTCCTTTTTTGGAAAATTGTTATTTTAACACGCAATTTAATTTCTCCTTCGAAAATATAGTCACCTGTTTGAATCGAAAAAGAAATCAAGAAAATGAATTTATAATACGTGTAAAAAACTGAAAAAAATGACAGGAAATCGGGCAACATCAAAGTGTGTTCATTTTTGTTTAACTTTTATTTCGCATTGATTTTTCATTATATCAAAATATATTTTTTCTAAGATAAAAATATTCTAAATTAAAAACCATATGAAAAAAACCTTCAATCATCATTTGAGAGATCAAAATACACTTGTTCAATGAATCTCACTTAAATCATTGAATGGTAAAAGAGAAATGAGAACAAAATGGTTCTACAGAACGTCAACATGCATTATATTTTAACATGTGCTTGCTCTTTAGTTACAGCTTGAAACATGCATCACAATCATAAATGATTCTACAGTATGTAAAACACGCATTATGTTTAAATATGCCCATGCTCTCAGTAACAGATCGAAACATGCATCACAATCATAAATGATTCTACAGTATCTAAAGCATGCATCCCACTCATATGAAATAGTTCTACAGTATATAAAACACGCGTTATGTTGTAATATGCCCTTGATTTTAGTAACAGCTGGACACATGCCTCACACTCATATTAAATAGTTCTACAGTATATAAAACACGCGTTATGTTGTAATATGCCGTTGCTTTTAGTAACAGCTGGACACATGCCTCACACTCATATTAAATAGTTCTACAGTATATAAAACACGCGTTATGTTGTAATATGCCCTTGATTTTAGTAACAGCTGGACACATGCCTCACACTCATATTAAATAGTTCTACAGTATATAAAACACGCGTTATGTTGTAATATGCCGTTGCTTTTAGTAACAGCTGGACACATGCCTCACACTCATATTAAATAGTTCTACAGTATATAAAACACGCGTTATGTTGTAATATGCCGTTGCTTTTAGTAACAGCTGGACAAATGCCTCCCACTCATATTAAATAGTTCTACAGTATATAAAACACGCGTTATGTTGTAATATGCCGTTGCTTTTAGTAACAGCTGGACACATGCCTCACACTCATATTAAATAGTTCTACAGTATATAAAACACGCGTTATGTTGTAATATGCCCTTGATTTTAGTAACAGCTGGACACATGCCTCACACTCATATTAAATAGTTCTACAGTATATAAAACACGCGTTATGTTGTAATATTCCCTTCCTTTTAGTAACAGCTGGACACATACCTCACACTCATATTAAATAGTTCTACAGTATATAAAACACGCGTTATGTTGTAATATGCCGTTGCTTTTAGTAACAGCTTGACACATGCCTCACACTCATATTAAATAGTTATACAGTATATAAAACACGCGTTATGTTGTAATATGCCGTTGCTTTTAGTAACAGCTGGACAAATGCCTCCCACTCATATTAAATAGTTCTACAGTATATAAAACACGCGTTATGTTGTAATATGCCGTTGCTTTTAGTAACAGCTGGACACATGCCTCACACTCATATTAAATAGTTATACAGTATATAAAACACGCGTTATGTTGTAATATGCCCTTGCTTTTAGTAACAGCTGGACACATGCCTCACACTCATATTAAATAGTTATACAGTATATAAAACACGCGTTATGTTGTAATATGCCCTTGCTTTTAGTAACAGCTGGACACATGCCTCACACTCATATTAAATAGTTCTACAGTATATAAAACACGCATTATGTTGTAATATGCCCTTGCTTTTAGTAACAGCTGGACACATGCCTCACACTCATATTAAATAGTTCTACAGTATATAAAACACGCGTTATGTTGTAATATGCCGTTGCTTTTAGTAACAGCTGGACAAATGCCTCACACTCATATTAAATAGTTCTACAGTATATAAAACACGCATTATGTTGTAATATGCCCTTGCTTTTAGTAACAGCTGGACACATGCCTCACACTCATATTAAATAGTTCTACAGTATATAAAACACGCGTTATGTTGTAATATGCCGTTGCTTTTAGTAACAGCTGGACAAATGCCTCACACTCATATTAAATAGTTCTACAGTATATAAAACACGCGTTATGTTGTAATATGCCCTTGCTTTTAGTAACAGCTGGACACATGCCTCACACTCATATTAAATAGTTCTACAGTATATAAAACACGCATTATGTTGTAATATGCCCTTGCTTCTGGTAACAGCTGGACACATGCCTCACACTCATATTAAATAGTTCTACAGTATATAAAACACGCGTTATGTTGTAATATGCCCTTGCTTTTAGTAACAGCTGGACACATGCCTCACACTCATATTAAATAGTTCTACAGTATATAAAACACGCGTTATGTTGTAATATGCCGTTGCTTTTAGTAACAGCTGGACAAATGCCTCACACTCATATTAAATAGTTATACAGTATATAAAACACGCGTTATGTTGTAATATGCCCTTGCTTTTAGTAACAGCTGGACACATGCCTCACACTCATATTAAATAGTTCTACAGTATATAAAACACGCATTATGTTGTAATATGCCCTTGCTTTTAGTAACAGCTGGACACATGCCTCACACTCATATTAAATAGTTCTACAGTATATAAAACACGCATTATGTTGTAATATGCCGTTGCTTTTAGTAACAGCTGGACAAATGCCTCACACTCATATTAAATAGTTCTACAGTATATAAAACACGCGTTATGTTGTAATATGCCCTTGCTTTTAGTAACAGCTGGACACATGCCTCACACTCATATTAAATAGTTCTACAGTATATAAAACACGCGTTATGTTGTAATATGCCCTTGCTTTTAGTAACAGCTGGACACATGCCTCACACTCATATTAAATAGTTATACAGTATATAAAACACGCGTTATGTTGTAATATGCCCTTGCTTTTAGTAACAGCTGGACACATGCCTCACACTCATATTAAATAGTTATACAGTATATAAAACACGCGTTATGTTGTAATATGCCCTTGATTTTAGTAACAGCTTGACACATGCCTCACACTCATATTAAATAGTTCTACAGTATATAAAACACGCATTATGTTGTAATATGCCCTTGCTTTTAGTAACAGCTGGACACATGCCTCACACTCATATTAAATAGTTCTACAGTATATAAAACACGCGTTATGTTGTAATATGCCCTTGCTTTTAGTAACAGCTGGACACATGCCTCACACTCATATTAAATAGTTCTACAGTATATAAAACACGCATTATGTTGTAATATGCCCTTGCTTTTAGTAACAGCTGGACAAACGTATCGCACTCATATTTGGGTATACATTAAGTAGACATTTATTATGTTTAACATGCCCATGTTACATTAAGTAACCAGATCGACAAATGAATCACACTCATAAATAGTCCTGTACTACATAAAACGCGCGTTATAATTTAACAAAGCAATGCACTTAGTAAAAGCTGGGCATCAGGATCATAATCGTAAATTATTCTACAGTTTGTAACAGACGCATTATGTTTTTAATATGACAACGCTTTTAATAACAACTTAACACATGCGCCACAATCATAAATCGATCTACAGAACGTTAACAGGCATTATGTTTTAACATGCCCATGCTTTTAGTTACAGCTCGACACATGCATTACAATATTACAATCATAAATGGTTCAACCGTATATAAACACGCTTTATGTGTAACATGCCCATGCTTTTAGTTACAGCTCGACACATGCATTACAATCATAAATGGTTCAACAGTATATAAACACGCATTATGTGTTGACATGTCCATACCTTTAGTAACAACTCGAAACATGTATCATTATCACAAATGGTTTTACTAAAACACGCATTATTTTTTTAACAGTTTTCTTTTTAATGGTTGCCTAAAAAGGATATTAAATGACATTTTATTGTAGGTTTTCATTAATACTTATGTTGAATTTAAATGCTTTTGAAAACAATTTAATTGTAAATTTTTGATTGAAAAATACTTGCTAGATGTCAAATGTATGATAAAAAGGAAATACTACGTTAGGTTATTGATCTGTGGAATTGTATCGCTTCTCGTTTCTCGCATTAAGATACTTCTCACTTGTCTTTCGGTCTCGTACGATAAGAACGTTATTCAAACAACTCATAGTGATAACCGACAAGCAAAATATTCCCATCCCATGTTTGACTTGTTTTGATAAGCAGGTAGAAGTGAATGTTGGATTTTGCCAACCTTATACCACCATTGATATATATTCATCTGGCAAAACGAATGGTATAACCACGAATCTTATATTTGTAACAGGCGTCTTTGTCATTGGTAGTCATGTGCGCAGATTTTTGCCAAAGAGACTTACCTTTTTGTCTTTTATTTATACACATGCTCAGTAACCAAAGGCAACTGGTAAGAATCAAATGATGATAACAAGATGAATATATAGTAAGGAGAACGCATATGATGTATAGTGTATTTGTTGGTTTCAGTATGAGATAGAATTTTATCTCATTAAAACATAATTTTAGCATTCACGAATCCACGAGGAAAAATATACTTTTTCTATGATCTCGAGATTTAAGTGTGTTGTTTTTATAGTTTGTTATTTACTCCTGCTTCCGTGCAAACATTTTATGGACATGCATCAATGATTTTTTATTAATGCATCTATGTTCAGAAATAACATTTAATGCACGATTACATTTTACAATTTAAAAGGACATGAATACATCACCATATGACACTAGACGCCATTTAATGAAATAAAGGAGAATATTTACGCCACGGACTTTGTCAGTACAAACATGATCCATATGCAGGTGACATAAATATCACACCCTACACTCACAAATTTTAATTTGACTTTGTTGACAAATTCTGATGTTGGTGGGGTAAAAAATCAATAAATTGCTGTGTGTTTTTTTCCGGGAAGTTCCTAATACAAAGTCAAACAGTTTAAAACTATATTTGTTAGATGATATGACATCAAATTATGTTCGGACAGTTGTTTTCGTCTGTAATTTGTCTTATGCGAAAACAAATGTTCGAACATTTAACTTGAAGTTCAAGAAAATATTTGAAAAACTGGATTATCATTTTTCTAATAAACGATGATTGTTCTATTAAAATATATATTTGGCATTAAACATTTGCATTCTATGTTATATAAAATTATTATTATTGGCAACATCTTTTGCAAAATCTGGCTCAAAACTGATGTTTTTAGTTTTGTTTAAGATGAAGTAACTTCATTTGATTTTAAAAGTAGTTCTTAAAGTTTATATGTTCGTTCCTTAGTTTGCAATAAAAAAAATATCAAATTGGTATTTGTATTATTGTTATTTCACTGATAAAACTCAATTATTCATTGAAAGCATAAATAAAACTAGTTCATTACAAAGAGCAATTTCAGAGAAGAAATTACAGGAAGCAAAAGTAAATGACAAGAAGTGGTTAGCAAAATGCAATTTTGCAATTATTTAAAATAACAAATGACAGTTTGCAGACAGTAATTTTCAGATGGCAATGTCAAGACGGGAAAACAATGAACAAATTGCATTTGACATGAGGCAAAACTCAATTTACATTTGACAAATGGCACGAAGCAAAAATAAATTGAGAAAGGTAATCTTCCACGAGGCATAAAACAAATCCACAGTTATTGTTTTGAAATTGACAAATGTAAAAGCATATGGAAAAAAAGAAAATGGCAATAAGCCAAAATATTTTGGAATATAATATTAAAGTAAAAAAGCAATATTTTCATGAGCCAAATTGCAAGAAACGAATAAATTCATTGATAATTTTATGGCAAGTATATACAGTGCTGCTTTAGGTATTATTTTTTGTACGCACGTTTCGTAAGTTATAATTATGACGGTTGGCTGAAGAATAATTTAAATCTCATTATTAAAAAAGGATTCTTAAACTCCACTATTGGTTGGCAGAAATCTCTCCGTTTGGATTGTCTGCTGCAAATGGTAAACATTCTGGATGTGTCTGTTGCAAATGTCAAACATCCTTGATTGTCTGCTGCCAATGGCAAACACTCTGGCTCGTCTGCTGACAAAGAAAAAACACACTAGATTGTCTGCTGCCAACGTCAACAACCTGAATTGTCAAGTGCCAAACGTCCTTGATTGTCTAGCGCCAACGTAAAACATCCTAAATTGTCCAGTGTCAATGTCAAACATCCAGGTTTCTTTACTGCTAGAATGAAACACAGTGTATTGTCTAGGGGCAATGACAAACATCTTAGATTGTCTGGTGCAGCAAACGCACGGGCCAACTTGCATAAAACATGAATGTCATTATATGTTCGAGTGTAATCCTTTTAGTTGAGTATCTGAAATCAGATATTTACGTACCCCCTTATTTAAGTAATTTCGATTTATATTTATTCAACTGTACAATGTATAATATGATTTAAGCAAAACCTCGACAATTAAAATTATATTATTTCAAACTGCAACGACATTTTAATGACTCTCCATTTATAACAATGTGTCAAGAATTAAACAAATGTATTACATTGACAATTTTATCTATATACTATGTTATCAAAAAGATATTGTGTATTTTAGGAAATCAATCAAAATACGCCTATATTTCACGCGTTCGCCTCTACTTTATGCTAATTATTTGATATACCTCCTTTATTCATATCTGCATTGGAATAAGTAAATAAGTGAAACTTGTTTGGCGACTCTTGTATATAAGGAATCATTATTTTAATTTACTTTTAACGCAGTGGCTGTATAATAATGTTGTTTGTAGCTGATGTGAACGTTTGATAACAACATCAAGTGATTGTGCCCTTGCACAAACTAGAACCGTATAGCAATTTCGGTACCCTGTTCTCCTCTGTTGTATTCAGCTACTGTCAGTGGTAAAAAAAAACAAATGTTTACGTAAATTGTTAAAATTATTAAGGTAATATTTTATGTTCATATTAAGGGCATGCTTTAGCAATAGCGTTTACGAAAGTTATTTATAATATACCCCATTCCATGGGTATGACCTGACCCAAGGTTTCCTATTATCGGTCAAATAAAGGTATATCTCTTGGCAAAAAAAGAAAACAAAATCATCAAAAGGCCGTTTCAAACTTGAATTTTATTATTCTTCCCTAATTGAATACGGATCGAGTAGTTTGACACATGATTTAATTATCGTTAAATTATACCGACTAGTTTCCCTATTTTTGCATCAATGCCACTTTTGAGTCTAATTTCTCCACAAAGTTCCAGGCTGAGACAGATCCTAATGGCACATGGTTCACCTTCGCTGATGGATTTTGCCATCTAGCACACTTTCTGACGACATGAGCAGTTTGAGTGCTTCTTTCGAATTCGAAAGAGTGGTACTTTACGATATATAAATTGCTGCAGGAAATGGTATCATTCAAAACATCGATACATCTATAACGATTTAATACTTGTATCTTGTTCCAGTCCTTCTACCAGCCATGCTATGATATTGTTGCAAAGATACTGTGACTTTGTGTCTTCAAGCTTTTCAATAGACAAATATATGTTTGAGATGCCATGATCATTTTATACCCTTTGATAAAAATTAATGTACAAAAACAGAGTATGTAGCATTTCAACAGATGTTTTTGTAAAAATCAACCATGTTTAAAATTAAGGGAAAAAGTAAATTTCAATTCCGATTTCATTTAAAATACAAAACTACTATTAAACCATTAATAACTTTATGTAAAATGAACGTTTGTTCATTAATTGTTTTTATCAGTCAAGAACACTTACTAAACAGATATTTTTTTAAATCGCACAAATTTAAAGGGTTACCAGGCATTGAAATATAACATTATGGATGATGGAGCTATATAAAACCTGTCTTATTTGTTGGTCGGATTCCTAAAGCACTTATCAAAGATCGACCGCCGCATGAGACGTTTATTGTATTCATCTGACGCCTCCTCAATACATTGTATGACGTGTGGATAACGATATCAGCAAGTCACATATGTTGATGCTCAATGCTTATCCTCTTTATTGGGTAACAATTGAAGGCTATCAATTCAAGAGTTTTCAATATTGACAATGGAACGAGAACAGCCTTTACAAGAACAGAGATAAAAGTTGAAGTATAACCTCCTACGCATAACCT
Organism: Mya arenaria; assembly: GCF_026914265.1. Classification (NCBI taxonomy): domain Eukaryota; kingdom Metazoa; phylum Mollusca; class Bivalvia; order Myida; family Myidae; genus Mya; species Mya arenaria. The sequence goes on along the minus strand of NC_069129.1, from coordinate 20,759,555 downwards.
TCTTGACATCACTGGGATTTGAACAAGTCGTAATCACTGTACAGAATCACGTGATTATTCTGGGTTTCTCACACGAATCATCAGGGGTATTAACAATCCGGCAAGTGACGGTATTTTTCTTAATTTACAAAAACCTTTTTGTTTCATTTTAGCCAAGTGCAATTTTTTCGAATAAGTTTTACTTTAACAAACTTAGCGAATAAGAATACGAATTCGAATGTGAATGTTAATTTGTAAAGAAAAGCCGCCAGCCCAAAATACAGACAGATTTGTGTTATAAATACATTATAATAACATGTTTGTCCATGATAATAACAAATCATATCACAAAGAAAATTACAACATTTACAATGAAATTTCAAGGGTACAATATATAATAATATTGAAGCGTTTAAACTATTATCATGAGATTAATATTTTACATGGCATTAACAATATTTGATAGATTAAAATGAAAAGTGATAAATATAATACAATGACAAATGCGACACAAAACATATGATATGGTATAAGTCTGATGGCATATACAATAGCAATAGAACACATTTGGAAGTACAATTTTAGGAAATCAACCTCTTCATGAACTTAACCCGTACTTTGCTACATTCATATACACATATTTCTACAACGAACGTCTCTCTATCTTTAAAACAGGCATGATTCTTGTGAATTAATGTACAGTTTCTAAATTATTAAGGCAATAAGGAGGAAACATATTTCGTCTTATTGTATCATACAAAGGACATATCAAAAACATGTGAAACTTATCTTCTACTAAATAATCACGCCGCATGTTGAACAAAATCTAGATGGTTTGTTTTATGTCAAAGAGGTTATTTAGAGAAATAAAAAGTCTCTTACCAGTCCACACATTGGTAGTCTTGACCACATTCCATCTCAACCAGTTTCATTAAGAAAGAGTTGCAAGCGAAAACGTGTATGGCAAGGTCTAGTTTAATTATACGCAGTGCATGTGTTACATTACTAATACTAACCGCACTCCTCTCCGAGTGATATAAATACATTTATCACTAAACGCAAGTTATTTATAACTTTAATCTCGAGGGATGACTATTGTAGTTGTTTTGTATCATATTGCCTACCGTACCCAGTAATAAGTAGCGTGTTTCCAGTTATATATCGTTGTTATTTTTTTTTAAATATTGCACGTATCTTGCTCTTTCTATAAGTTACTGATCGGGTGTTAGAATTAAATTAAGAAAATAATTTCCAATGTTGTACAATAAATGGTAGGTACATGGACGTGACTAAACTTGTGATGATTTTCATTATCTTTGCCAACGACTTCCTAGTGCTATATTTATTTTATTTGAACTGCACCAATCTTCCTAGTTCCGTCGTTGATAAAAGGTTGCTCTAATTAAGATCCTAACTATCTCCATCATGTCACCAAAGCAAGCAATCAGGATGCTTTTTTATCTTATATAAGGAATAACCCACTATCTGCTACTATTCTTGACACGTAAAACGGGTTCTGATTAGAAATCTGTGAGGTTAATAATTGGCATTGGGAGGAGCAGGGAACATCATTAGTGACATAAAGCATTAATTCATTCCAACTAACAGCGACATAAGGAGAAATATGGATTCCGGTTGGGTGGGAAGCAATATACGGTATCCCTTTTCCAAACCCGGGCACTGACTCATGGTGTTGGTTTGTCCCATAAATAGTATTGCTATGAAGATTCGGATTAGAATGAATATGACTCATTTTCTTTTGCAAACGTTTTCTTTCACTCAATAAGAACCTTCTTCGATGCATTCATTGATAAGGCTTCACAGTGTAGCACATCACTGATGTCTCCATTATGATGTCCAAATAAAGCCAGACAACCACTTATTATAACTCCATTATTCAAATGAAGGTGGGCATTTGTATGGCTTTCTGTGATCTAGGTGTCGTACTTAGCCTCACCGACTAGGGAGAACATAATCAGACGCGTTTAAAGCAATTGTCCACCAGATGATCAATTTGCAAGAAAAAAGAAAATTGTCTAAAACTGTCATAAACTTGGTATTAATGTGTACAATGCATTGAAACTTAATAACTGAAGTACCACATAGTTTACAATTTATTTAAGTTTAGCAGTTATTTCGTATTTTTCCATTAAAAAGATTACTGGGTATGTCTACCTAGTATAATTAATTCCTTATGCTAGTCGGTGTTATCACGTGATATTACCGAGTTAGGTGTAAAGCTTAATTATGACACCCGAATAGAGTAAGCTGTTGTAGCTCAGTGGATACGACGCTGGACTGCAATTTTGGCGACACGTACTATTTTTTTACATTTTGGTACCTTTTTTTTACAATTATGTTATCAAAGCGTAACACATTCTATACAATAATTCTCCTGAGATTCGTTACAGAAAAAAACGTTTTTGGTGCTAATCTGGTGTACAGTCTCTTTAAGATTGAAATTGTGACCTCCTACGAAAGGAATGGCAATAGTGATTAAGTGACAACGGTTAAATCTGGTTGCATTATCATTTAATGAAATGAATTATAATCCATCACCCGTATTCATAAATCTGACTGCTGACTTTTCGTCTTTTAGGTGTCCAATACACAGGTATGTGAACTTTTAATACATGGTGACTTCATGCAATTTGCATACCACTTGACAGGGGTTTGTGCGCAGAAAAAAAGAGCATGTAGCAATTTAACAGATTTGTTATGAGAAACAAGAACTTTTTTTAAACAATGCAAGTCCGATTTCACTTATGAATCAGAAGCCAACAAGCAAACATCTCTCAAATTCACGTAAAGGTATGTGTAACCAGGCATCGAAATTTAACATTATTGATAATTGAGCTTTTTGAGACCTGGCTCTTTTCTAGGTCGGATTCATCAAGCACTTATCAAAGGTCGAAAGCCACATGAGACGTTTATTGTCTTCAGATTACGCCTCCACAATCCGAGGTATGACGTGTGGATAACGATATCTGCAAGTCATATGTGTTGCTGCTTAATGGTTATCCTCCTTATTGGGTAACATATGAATGATACGAATTTAAGATTTTTCCGGTATTGACAAAGGAACCGCGTACAACATTTACAAGGACAGAGATCATTAGTGGATTTTAAACTCCTTCGCAATCCTTCGCTGCTTTTAGAAAAACATACTGGCACAATGAATAATCCGTAATTACTGTACATAATCACAAGACTTTTGCAGGAATCACAAACATGCCATCGTGGATGAGATAAACCCGGTAAGTGATGGTTTGTTCTCAACTCATTTTTAAAAAAGTAAATATGGAATATCTCCTGCCTTAGAATACAACATTGCTTTCTGCTTCCAACCATGGTAAGCGTTTAAGAATAAGTTATATTTTAACACAGTTATCCGTGCACATAATTTCAAATAGATGGAATTCGTAATGAAATACAATGATGTGTGTTGTGAATTGTTGGGCAAAATACAACTAATTTTAAATTAGTTCACTAGCTTCGAACCAGAAACCACCGTTTTCTTTAAAAGGATTGGACAAATTTCCATATTTTTCTGTTAAAAATATAGATTGAAGCAAATTTCAATAATTTAATTTTAATATGTTTAACTCATTTGAATGATCAAAACAAAACAAAAATCATAAATTTCATGCGAAGAAAAAAAATGCTTTTTAAGATTGTCATGCTGTATTGGCCTGGTACCTTGTACTAAACTTCTACCCACAAAACACGTTCCCGAAGATACTCGGGTAAACATCCATGCATAAATTCGGTCCAATAAGAAGGTGCCATGTGAATATTAGTTCATTAGGATAGTAGACCACGTGATAACATTTTGGGGACATCTGTAAATAATTAAATTGCCTACGGCAATACTAAAACACACCAGATGTCTTAACATGCCCAAGCTTTAAATAACAGCTGGACACATGCATAGAGGATAGTGGTTTGTTTCGGTGTAAGATCGAACTATATTTTACGAACAGAACACCTAAGCTATATTTCACGAGTGACGTAACGATCTTACAGTTTTCTTTTTAATTGTTGCCTAAAAGAGACATACAATTACATTTTATCGTAAGTTTTAATTAATACTTATGTTGAATTTTAATTGCTTTTGTAAACAGAATTATTGTAAATTATATTAACAAGTACTTGAAATGTATGAAATAAAGGAAATACTACGTTATTGTATTGATCTGTGGAAGTGTATCGCTTTTCGTTGTTTGCATTAAGATACTTCCCACTTGACTTTCGGTCTGGTACGAAAAAAAACGTTATGCACAAAACTCGAAGTGATAACCGAATAGCATAATATTCCCTATGTATCGCAAAGCATGTAAGATTGGATAAACAAGCAAAAGTGAATCTTTGCAACATTATACCGCCATTGATTTATATTCATCTGGCAAAACGAAGGGTATAACCACTAATCTGATATTAGTAACTGGCGTCGTTGTCAGTGGAAGTCATGATGCAGACCTTTGCCATAGAGACTAACCGTCTTATCTTTTATTTTTACACATGCCCAATACCATAAGGCGACTGGTAAAAAGCTAATAATAAGATGGAGATATGGTAAGAAGCAGGCATATGATATAGAGTGTATTTGTTGATTTCAGTATGAGATCGAATTTTATTTCTTGAGTTTCATTGAAAAACATTATTTCAGGATACACGTACCCACGAGAAAAAATATACTTTTTCTATGATGTCGAGATTTAAGAGTGTTTTTTATAGTTTGTTATTTACTCCTGCTTCAGTGCAAACATTTTATGGACATGCATTTATGAATTTTTATTAATGCATCTATGCTCAAAGAAATAACATTAAATGCACGATTACATTTTAAACAAGACACGAATATATGACCAAATGACACTGTCGCCATTTATTGAAATTAATGAAAACATTTACGCCGCCTGTTTTGTCAGCGGACAGGATCCATATGCAGGTGACACAATTTCACACTGCAATTTCTACTTTGAAATGTCGAACGCGTAAGCAAACCTAATCTGGATTAGCATTGGATTAAAAGGGGTTTTCGATTTTGTTTCATGATACATGGATATTCAATAATCTCTCACTGCCAGAGAATATTCTTATTTGCTTGAAGACGGGTCGCTTTCCAAATAAAGAGTGGAGACAACACTAGGTTGTTGACAAATTCTGATGTTGGTGGGGTAAAATGTCAATAAATTGCAGTGTGCATTTTCCGGGAAGTTCGTATTACAATGTCAAACAGTTTCAAAAGATGTTTTTAGATGGTTTGACATCGAATTTATGTTCGAACAGTTGTTTGCGTCTGTAATTTGTTTTGTGTTAAAGCAAATATTCGAACATTCAGCTTCAAGTTCAAGAAAACGTTTGAAAAACTTGATGATTATTTTTCTAAAAATCGATTAGTTGTTTATTAACAAAAATATCTTGCTTTAAACACATGCAATCTCTTTTAAATAAAATTCTTTTTATTTTTATTGGCAACATTTTCTGCAAAATCTGGTTCAGACGTGATGATTTTAGTTTTGATCAACATGAAGTAACTATAATTGATTTTAAAAGCAGGTTCTCATTAATACTTATGTTGAATATGCATATGAAAGTGCATATGTTCACTCCTGAGTTTGCAGTAAAATATCAAATTGGTATTTGTATTATTGTTGGTTCGCTGATAAAACTCCATAATTTATCGAAAACATGAATGAAACGAGTTTATTACAAAGAGCAATTTCAGAGAAGAAATTACAGGAAGCAAAAGTAAATGGCAAGAAGAAGTTGGCAAAATGCAATTTTACAATTATTCAATATTATAAATGACAAGTTGTAGAGAGTAATTTTCAGAGGGCATGTCAAGACGGGAAAACAATGTAAAATTGCATTTGACATAAGGCAAAACTCAATTTACATTTGACAAATTGTACGAAGAAAAACTCAATAATGAAAAGTCATCTTGCACGAGGCATAACACGAATTCAGAAACATTTTTTAAATAAACAAATGTTAAAGCAGAAGCAAATGGCAAACAGTAAATGGCAATAGGCCAAAATATTTTGGAATATATCATTAATAAAGTAAAAAGCAATAATTACATGAGCCAAATTGCAAGAAACTAATAAATTGCTTGATAATTTTAAGACAAGTATATACAGTCCTTACTTTAAGCATTATTCTTTTGTAGGCAAGGTTCATACGTTTTAATTAAGACGTCTGGCAAAATAATAATTTAAAACTCATTATTGAAAACGATTCTTCCATTTTGTTGGCATAAATATTTCCGTTTGGCATGTCTGCTGCCGATGGCAACCGTCATGAGTTTTCTGTTGCCAATAGTAAAAAATCTGGATTTATCTGCTGCAAATGTCAAACATCATTGATTGGATGCTGCCAATGGCAAAGAACATTGATTGTGCCTGCATGTGGCAAACACATAGCTCGTCTGCTGCCAATGGCAACCATTCTGGATTGTCTGCTGCTAATAGTAATTATTCTGGATTTAGCTGCTGCAAATGACAAACATCATTGATTGTATGCTGCCAATGGTAAAGAACGTTCATTGCCTCCTCCCAGTGGCAAACACTCAGCTCGTCTGCTGACACTGGCAAACACCCTGGATTGTCTGCTGCGAACGTCCAACAACATGGATTTTCTGGTGCCACTGCCAAACATCCTGGATTGTCCTGTGCCAATGTCAAACATCCTGGATTGTCCAGTGCCAAGGTCAAACATCTTGGTTTGACTAGTGTCAAACATCCTGGATTGTCCAGTGCCAATGTCAAATATCCTGGTTTGTCCAGTGCCAATGTCAAACATCCTGGGTTGTCCAGTGCCAATGCCAAACATCCTGGATTCTCTGATTGGAGTATCAAACATCATGTTTCAATGATAAACATCTTAGACTGTCTGCTGCAAATGTCAAGCATCCGGGTTTGTTTGCTGCTTATTTCAAACGCACGGTGCAACTAGCATAAAAAATAATTCCATTATCTTTTCGAGTGTAATTGTTTTGTTGTGGAAAGGAAGAAGTATCTGAAATCATACATTTATATACCCCTGATGTAAGCAATTTCTAATTATTTCTAATAACTGTAAAATGTAAGGTATTTTATATCTAAAAACCGTGTTAATTAGAATTATATCATGTCCAATTGTTAAGATATTGTATTGACTCTCCATTTTTAATAGTGTGTAAAGAATGAAAAATAAATGTAACTGACAACTTACTATTTATAAAATATGTTGTCAAAAAATAATTGTGTTATTTTAGAAATCAAATCTAAATATTCCTATATTTACCTCGTTCGCCTCTCATTGATCCATACATGTTTTGGAATGATTGAGGAAGGTAATTTGTTTGGCGATTTATTTTATTTATATGTTTGCTCTTGCAAAATCAAGAACCGTCCAGCAATTTCGACACCCGTTCTTCTCTGTTGTATTCAGTTACTGTAACTGGTCAATATTAACATTTGTTATGTAAATTGTTTAGATTATTATGACAATATTGTATAAACATGTTAAGTTCATTCTTTAGCAATAGCGTTTACGAAAATTTGCTTTAGTTTGCCCCAACCCATGACCTGACCCAAAGTTTCCTATTATCGGTCAAATAAAGATATTTCTCGTGGCATAAAAAGAAAACAAAAACCTTAAAAAGCCATTTCAAACTTGAATCCTATTTATTTTACCTATTTGAATACTTATTGTGTAATTTAAAACATTATTTAATTATTGTTAAATTATACTCAATAGTTCCCCTTTTTTGCATCAATAACTGCGCATTGACGAGTAATCTAATCTCAATGTTTCAGTTCTTTAGAGCAAGGATATCAGGAAAACACTCTCAAACAGATGAAAAAATTGTGATTCGATTAGGACCATTTCTGATGCCCATGGCAAACAAGTGCAAAAAAAGACACCAGTAGTACTTCAATTCAAATTCTCCAGAAAGTATTAAACAGAACCTAATGTCATATGGTTCTTAAAACCTTCGGTGATGCATTTTTCGTCTCAGCACTCAAGAAGTAATTCTCGAGAAAATCTACGATGAAACGGAAATTTACGATACATTATACTTTGTATCATCTGATGCATTTTGCCATCAAGTACGATTTCGACACAAGTAGACAGAGTTTTCCTTTTAAAATCGCATCTCGTATTATTTCGATCAAGAGATGGACCTTTACGATTCATGTATTGTTTTATTGTTTATTTTTATTTATTTTTTTTATTTTAATAGATGATAAAAGATGTAGGTTTTTTATGAAGCGGATGCATAGTATTGTTGATCCACAACCATTTTTAACGCGTTCTAGATATGCTGTAAATAAATGTGCATGAGTAAATCTTATATATCACCGAAAGAGTGGTTCTTATTTACTATACGTATTTTGCTGCAGGAAATAGCACCATTCAAGCTATTGATACTGCTGACTTTGTGTCTTCAAACTATTTAATAGACAAATATATGGTTTGGGATGCCATGTTATTATTATACCCTTTGATAGTGGTTAATACGCAAAAACAGAGTATATAGCAAGTCAACAGATGATTTTTTTATCAACCATGCTTTGAAATAATGCATAAAAGTGAATTTCAAGTCCGATTTCATTTAAAATAAAAAATAAGTATACACAATTGTAAAAGCTTTTTTTAATGAAAATGTGTTCAGTAATTGTATTTACCAGTAAACAACAAGCAAATACTTTTCAAATCGCACCAAAATATATAACGGTTACCGAGCATCGAAATTAAGCATTATGGATAATGGAGCTATATGAGATCTGGCTTATTTGTAGGTTGTATTCCTTATGCATTAATCAAAGGTCGAAAGCCGCATGAGACGTTTATTTTCTTCAGCTAACGCCTCCTGAATCCGAGGTATGACGTGTGGATAACGATATCTGCAAGTCACATATGTTGCTGCTTAATGCGTATCCTCTTTAATGTGTAACCATTGAAGGCTACATATTTCCAGTATTGACAATGGAACGAGTACAGCTTTACAAGAACAGAGATTATAGGTGAAGTAAAACCTCTTACGCATAACGTTTTTGACATCACATGGGTTGGAATAAGTCGAAATTAGTGTAAAGAATCACGTGATTATTCCGGGGTTCACACATGGATCATCAGGGGTGTTATTAATCCGGCAAATGACGGTAATTTTGCTCAATTTCTGATTTTACAAAAAAAAAATCTCCTAGCCTTAACAAACTTTGATTTCTTCTTCAGACCAAGTGCAATGTTTTCAATAAGAATAAGAATTTGTAATGAAAGTCCGCCGGCCCAAAATACAGACAGATTTGTGTTATAAATACATAATAATAACATGTTTATCCATGATAATAACAAAACATATCACAAAGAATATTACAACACTTCAATTTCAAGAGAAAAATATATTATATTTTGAAGCGTTTAAACTATTATCATGAGATTAATATTTTACATGGCATTAACAATATTTGATGAACTAAAGTGAAATGTGGTAAATATAATACAATGACAAATGGGACACAAAACATAATATATGGTATCAGTCGTATTGTATATACAATAGCAATAGAACACATTTGGAAGTACAATTTTAGGAAATCAACCTCTTCATGAACTCAACCCGTACTTTGCTACATTCATAAACAAATATTTCTACAACGAACAAAGGACATATCAAAAACATGTGGAACTCATCTTCTACTGAATTAACATGCCGCATGTTTAAGCAAAATTGACAATATCTATGTTCACGGCTGTTATCCATATGACGCTCTTTATCAAAGAAAGCTGATGCCCAGAACAGGAAACAAAAACGTTTTAAAAGTGTTTATAACGTCTTTAATCCGGGCTTTGAATGTTTGTAAGAACGATTTTGTATCCACAATATCATTTGCCAACCATGTATTTCCAAACCCATTTTCAAACAACAGTCATTTTACGTGGAAGGCCCAATTTGTTCTGCTGTTCGAGTCAGGATTTCGTAACAAAAGGTACATCTGTCTTGGATATCTGTTTGGAGGCCTTGCCCCGTAATTCAAAATCTATGATATTGTTAGTTATATACAAAGCTGTGTGTGTCGTAAATATCGAAGCATGAATAAATTTGTTAAAATATCACTTATTATAGAATGGTCCACACCCATGGACACAGAAAACACCATGGTCTTTTAAAGGTTAGGACACATTTCCGTATGTTTTTAATGTCATAAAGGTTATCTAGAGGTAAAACAAGTTCCTTACCAGTCAACACATTGGTAGTCTTTAGCATAAGGACACGTTCTTGTGACTATACTTTGATGAGTTTAATTATATTTACCAACGCCTTCCTAGTGCTATATTAACTTTTATTTTATTTGAACTGCACCAATCTTCCTAGTTCCGTCGTTGATAAAAGGTTGCTCTAATTAAGATTCTAACTATCTCTATAAAGCCGCAAAAGCAAGCAATCAGGATGCTTTTTTAACTTATACAAGGAATATCCCACTATCTGCTACTATTCTTGTCACGTAAAACGGGTTCTGATTAGAAATCCGTGAAGATGATAATTGACATTGGGAGAAGCACGAACATCGTTAGTGACATAAAGCATTAATTTATTCCAACTAACGGTGACATATGGAGAAATATGGATTCTGTTTGGGTGGGAAGCAATATAAGGTATCAATTTTCCAAACCCGGGCATTGACTCATGGTGTTGGATTGTCCCATAAATAGTCTTGATATGAAGATTCGGATTAGAATGGATGACTCATTTCTTTTGCAAACGTATGATCGTATTTTCGATTTTCTTTCACTCAATAAGATCCTTCTTCCATGCATTCACATGGTAGCACATCACTGATTTCTCCATTATGATGTCCAAATAAGGCCCGACAACCATTTTTGATAACTCCAATATTCAAATGAATGAGGACATTTGTATGGCTTTCTGTGATCTAGGTGTCGTACTTAACCTCGCCGTCTAGGGAGAACATAAAAAGACGTGTTTAAGATTGAAATGTTGACCTCCTACAAAAGGAATGGCAACTGGGCACCGACTAGGAAGAACATAATAAGACGAGTTTAAGATTGAAATGTTGACCTCCTACAAAAGGAATGGCAACAAGGCACCGACTAGGAAGAACATAATAGGACGTGTTTTAGATTTAAATGTTGACCTTCAACAAAAGGAATGGCAACTAGGCACCGACTAGGGAGAACATAATAAGACATGTTTAAGATTGAAATGTTGAACTCCTACTGAAAGAATGGCAAAAGTGATTAAGTGATTACAGTGAAATCTGGTTGCATTATCATTTAATGAAATGAATTATAAAAAATCACCCGTATACATAAATCTGACTGCTGACTTTTCGTCTTTTAGGTGTCCAATACACAGGTATGTGAACTATTAATACATGGTGACTTCATGCAATTTGCATACCACTTGACAGGGGTTTGTGCGCAGAAAAAAGAGCATGTAGCAATTCAACAGATTTGTTATGAGAAACAAGAACTTTTTTTAAACAATGCAAGTACCATTTCACTTATGAATCAGTAGCCAACAAGCAAACATCTTTCAAATTCACGTAAAGGTATGTGTTACCAGGCATCAGAATTTAACATTATTGATAATTGAGCTTTTTGAGACCTGGCTCTTTTCTATGTCGGATTCACTAAGCACTTATCAAAGGTCGAAAGCCACATGAGACGTTTATTGTCTTCAGATTACGCCTCCACAATCCGAGTTATGACGTGTGGATAACGATATCTGCAAGTCACATATGTTGCTGCTTAATGCTTATCCTCCTTATTGGGGAACATATGAATGATACGAATATATACGAGTTTTCCGATATTGACAAAGGAACCGCGAACAACATTTACAAGGACAGAGATCGTTAGTGGATTTAAAACTCCTTCGCAATCCTTCGCTGCTTTTAGAAAAACATACAGACACAATGAATAAGCCGTAATTACTGTACATGATCACAAGACTTTTGCAGGAATCACAAACATGCCATCGTGGATGTGATAAACCCGGTAAGTGATGGTTTGTTCTCAACTCATTTTTTACAAAAGTAAATATGGAATATCTCCTGCCTTAAAATACATTGCTTTCTGCTTCCAACCATGGTAAGCGTTTAAGAATAAGTAATGTATTTTAACACAGTTATCCGTGCACATAATTTCAAATAGATGGAATTCGTAATGAAATACAATGATGTGTGTTGTGAATTGTTGGGCAAAATACAACTAATTTTAAATTAGTTCACTTGTTTCGAACCAAAACCACCGTTTTCTTTAAAATAATTGGACAAATTTCCATATTTTTCTGTTAAAAATATAGATTGAAGCAAATTTCAATAATTTAATTTTAATATGTTTAACTCATTTGAATGATCAAAACAAAACAAAAATCATAAATTTGATGTGAAGAAAAAAAAAGCCTTTTTAAGATGGTCATGCTGTATTGGCCTGGTACCTTGTACTAAACTGATATCCACAAAACACGTTCCCGAAGATACTCGGGTAAACGTCCATGCATCAATTCGGTCCAATACGAGGTGCCGTGTTAATTTTAATTAATTAGGATAGTAGACCCCATGATTACATTTGGGGACATATGTAAATAGTTAAATTGCCTACGGCATTACTAAAACACGCCAGATGTCTTAACATGCCCAAGCTTTTAATAACAGCTTGACACATGCATAGAGGATAAGAGTTTGTTTCCGTGTATGGTCGAACTTTATTTCACGAACAGAACACCTAAGCTATATTTCACGAGTGGCGTAGCGATCTTACAGTTTTCTTTTTAATTGTTGCCTAAAAAAGACATACATTACATTTTATCGTAAGTTTTAATTAATACTTATGTTGAATTTTAATTGCTTTTGTAATCAAAATTATTGTAAATTATATTAACAAGTACTTGAAATGTATGAAATAAAGGATATACTACGTTATTTTTTTGATCTGTTAAAGTGTATCGCTTCTCGTTGCTTGCATTAAGATATTTCCCACTTGACTTTCGGTCTGATACAAAAAAAACGTTATGCACACAACTCGAAGTGATAACCAACTAGCATAATATTCCCTATGTATCGCAAAGCATGTAAAATTGGACTTGTTTTGATAAACAAGCAGAAGTGAATCTTTGCAACATTATACCGCCATTGATTTATATTCATCTGGCAAAGCGAAGGGTATAGCCACTAATATTATATCAGTAACTGGCGTAGTTATCAGTGGAAGTCATGTTCGCTGACCTTTGCCATAGAGACTAACCATCTTATTCATTATTTTTACATGCATCAATGAACTTTTATTAATGCATCTATGTTCAAAGAAATAACATTAAATGCACGATTACATTTTAAAATTAAACAAGACATGAATATATGACCGAATTACACTGGTCGCCATTTATTAAAATTAATGAAAACATTTACGCCGCCTTTTTTGTCAGCGGACAGGATCCATATGCAGGTGACACAAATTTCACACTGCAATTTCTACTTCGAAATGTCGAACGCGTAAGCAAACCGAATCTGGATAAGCATTGGATTAAAAGGGGTTTTCGATTTTGTTTCATGATACATGGATATTCATTAATCTCTCACTGCCAGAGAATATTCTTATTCGCTTGAAGACGGGTCGTTTTCCAAATAAAGAGTGGAGACAACACTAGGTTGTTGACAAATTCTGATGTTGGTTGGGTAAAAGGTCAATAAATTGCAGTGTGCGTTTCCGGGAAGTTCGTATTACAATGTCAAACAGTTTCAAAAGATGTTTTCAGATGGTATGACATCGAATTTATGTTCGAACAGTTGTTTGCGTCTGTAATTTGTTTTGTGTGAAAGCAAATATTCGAACATTCAGCTTCAAGTTCAAGAAAACGTTTGAAATATATATTACAGGAAGCAAAAGCAAGTGGCAAGAAGGAGTTGGCAAAATGCAATTTTACAATTATTCAATATTATAAATGACAAGTTGTAGAGAGTAATTTTCAGATGGCAATGGCAAGACGGGAAAACAATGTACAAATTGCATTTGACATAAGGCAAAACTCAATTTGCATTTGACAAATTGCACGAAGAAAAACTCAATTTAGAAAAGAAATCTTGCACGAGGCATAAAACGAATTCAAAAACTTTTTTAAATAGACAAATGTTAAAGCAGAAGCAAATGACAAACAGTAAATGGCAATAGGTAAAAATATTTTGGAATATATCATTAATAAAGTAAAAAGCAATAATTACATGAGCCAAATTGCAAGAAACGAATAAATTGCTTGATAATTTTAAGACAAGTATATACAGTCCTACTTTAAGCATTATTCTTGTGTAGGCAAGGTTCATACGTTTTAATTAAGACGTCTGGCAAAATAATAATTTAAAACTCATTATTAAAAACGATTCTCAAACTCCACATTTTGTTGGCATAAATATTTCCGTTTGGCATGTCTGCTGCCGATGGCAACCATGAATTTTCTGTTGCCAATAGTAAACAATCTGGATTTATCTGCTGCAAATGTCAAATATCATTGATTGGATGCTGCCAATGGCAAAGAACATTGATTGTGCCTGCATGTGGTAAACACTTAGCTCCTCTGCTGCAAATGGCAACCATTCTGGATTGTCTGCTGCTAACAGTAAATATTCTGGATTTAGCTGCTGCAAATGACAAACATCATTGATTGTATGCTGCCAATGGTAAAGAACGTTCATTGCCTCCTCCCAGTGGCAAACACTCAGCTCGTATGCTGCCACTGGTAAATACCCTGGTTTGTCTGCTGCGAACGTCCAACAACATGGATTTTCTGGTGCCACTGCCAAACATCCTGGATTGTCCTGTGCCAATGTCAAACATCCTGGATTGTCAAGTGCTAATGTCAAACACCTTGGTTTGACTAGTGCCAAACATCCTGGATTGTCCAGTGCAAATGTCAAACATCCTGGGTTGTCCAGTGCAAATGTCAAACATCCTGGTTTGTCCCTGCTGGGAGTATCAAACATTATGTTTCAATGATAAACATCTTAGACTGTCTGCTGCAAATGTCAAGCATCCTGGTTTGTTTGCTGCTTATTTCAAACGCACGGTCCAACTAGCATAAAAAATAATTCCATTATCTTTTCGAGTGTAATTGTTTTGTTGTGATAAGGAAGAAGTATCTGAAATCATACATTTATATACCCCTAATGTAAGCAATTTCTCATTATTTCTAATAACTGTCAAGTGTAAGGTATTTTATAACTAAAACCGTGTTAATTATAATTATATCATTTCCAATTGTTAAGATATTTTATTGACTCTGCATTTTTAAAAGTGTGTAAAGAATGAAAAATAAATGTAACTGACAACTTACTATTTATAAAATATGTTGTCAAAAATAATTGTGTTATGTTAGAAATCAAATCTAAATATTCCTATATTTACCTCGTTCGCCTCTATGAAATGCTCATTTCTTGATTATCTCATTGATCCATACATGTTTTGGAATGATTGAGAAAGGTTATTTGTTTGGCGATTTATTTTATTTAAATGTTTGCTCTTGCAAAATCTAGAACCGTCCAGCTATTTCGGCACCCGTTCTTCTCTGTTGTATTCAGTTACTGTAACTGGTCAATATTAACATTTGTTATGTAAATTGTTTAAATTATTATGACAATATTGTATAAACATGTTAAGTTCATGCTTTAGCAATAACGTTTACGAAAATTTGCTTTCGTTTGCCCCAACCCATGACCGGACCCAAAGTTTCCTATTATCGGTCAAATAAAGATATTTCTCGTGGCATAAAAAAAACCCTCAAAAAGCCATTTCAAACTTGAATCCTATTTATTTTACCTAATTTGAATACGGATTGTGTAATTAAAAACATTATTTAGTTATTGTTAAATTATACTCAATAGCTGCCCTATTTTTGCATCAATAACTGCGCATTGACGAGTAATCTAATCTCATTGTTTCTGTTCGCTAGAGCAAGGATAAAAAGAAAACACTCTCAGACAGATGAAAAAAAATTGTTATTCGATTAGGACCTTTTCTGATGCCCATTACAAACAAGTATAAAAAAGACACCAGTAGTTCTTCGAGTAAAATTCTCCAGAAAGTATCAAACAGGACCTGATGTCACATGGTTCTTAAAACCTTCGGTGATGCATTTTCCAACTAGCACACTATCTGACGACTCGAGTAGTTTGGGCCTCTTTCGATTTTTTCACTGGTCGCAAGTTTATGGTGCATGTTTTTTTTCTCTTCCTTAACTCTGCCAAAACAAGCGTTATAACGGCAGCATTAGTGTTGGTGCCTCCTTTGAGTTTTACTTTCAAGAAGTAATTCACGACAAAAACTATGCTGAGACGGAACCTTGCGATACATTATTCTTTGTATCATCTGATTCATTTTGTCATCAAGTACGATTACGACACAAGTAGGCAGGGTTTTCCTTTTAAAATCGCATCTCGTGTAATTTCGATCAAGAGATGGACCTTTACGATTCATATATTGTTTTCTTGTTTAAGTTCTTTTTTTATTTTATTTTTTTTTTATTTTAATAGTTGATAAAAGATATAGGTTTTTTTATGAAGAGGATGCATAGTATTGTTGATCTACAACCATTTTTTAACGCGTTCTTAATATGCTGTATATAAATGTGCATGAATAAATCTAATATATGACCGAAAGAGTGGTTCTTATTCTTAACTATATAAATTGTACTGCAGGAAATAGCACCATTCAAGCTAATCGAAGCAATAGCGAATGGTGTAAATGAATATTGTTCCAACCCCTCGACCAGCCATAGCCATGTTATTGTTATACCGTTTGATAGTGGTTAATACGCAAAAACAGAGTATATATCAAGTCAACAGATGATTTTTTTATCAACCATGCTTTGAAATAATGCATAATAGTGAATTTCAAGTCCGATTTCATTTAAAATACAAAATTAGTATACTAAATTGTAAAAGCTTTATTTTTAATGAACATTTGTTCAGTAATTGTATTTACCAGTAATCAACAAGCAAATACTTTTCAAATCGCACCAAAAGTTATAACGGTTACAGAGCATCGAAATTAAGCATTATGGATAATGGAGCTATATGAGATCTGGCTTATTTGTAGGTTGTATTCCTTAAGCACTTATCAAAGGTCAAAAGCCGCATGAGACGTT
Source organism: Mya arenaria (assembly GCF_026914265.1). Classification (NCBI taxonomy): domain Eukaryota; kingdom Metazoa; phylum Mollusca; class Bivalvia; order Myida; family Myidae; genus Mya; species Mya arenaria. The sequence continues at coordinate 20,742,424 of NC_069129.1, read as the reverse complement.
TATTGTCTTCAGCTAGCGCCTCCTCAATCCGAGATATGACGTGTGGATAATAATATCTCCAAGTCACATATGGTGATGCTTAATGCTTATCCTCTTTATTGGACAACAATTAAAGGCTACAACAGATTTTTCCAATATTGACAATGGAACGAGTACAGCTTTACAAGAACAGAGATCATAAGTGAAGTAAAACCTCTTACGCATAACCTTCTGGACCTTACTGGACAGAATCACGTGATTATTCCGGGGTCACACACGAATTATCAGGGGTGCTATTAATCCGGCAAGTGACGGTATTTTTGCCCTTTTCACAAAAATAGTGTATTTCTTCTAGCCTTAAAAAACTTTCTTTTCTACTTCCGACCAAGTGCAATGTTTTCAAATAAGTTTTACTTTAACAATTTAAGCGAATAAGAATACGAATTCGAATACGAAAGTTTATTTGTAATGATAGTCCGCCCGCTCAAAATACAGACAGACTTTTGTTATAAATATATAAAAAACATGCGTATCCATTATAATAACAAAACATATAAGAAAGAATATTACAACACTTCAATTTCAAAAGTAAACTATATGATACTATTGAAGCGTTTAAACTAGTATCACGAGATCAACATTTTACATGGCATTAACAATATTTATGTTAATCAATTAAAGCGAAGAGTCGTTAATATAATACAGTGGCAAATGGGACACAAAACATACGATATGGATTGGAAGTACAATTTAGGAAATCAACCTCTTCATGAACTCATCCCGTCTTTGCTTCATTCTTATACAAATTTTGCTACAATGAAAATCATTTTTAACAGACATACTTCTGGTGAATAAATGTCCAGTTTCTAAATGATTTAGCCGATAAGGAGGAAAAACATTTCGTCTTATTGTATCATGAATACAAAGAACATATAAAAACATGTGGAAATCATCTTTTACTGAATTAACATGCCGCATGTTTAAGCAAAATTAACAATATTTATATAAACGGCTGTTATCCATATGACGCTCTTTATCAATTATAAGTTGATGCCCAGAACAGCGAACAATAGATATGCATCGTGTAAACATACTTGGCATATTGATCAACAAACAAATAACGTTCGACATTTAAAAGCGTTTTTAAAGTGTTTTTAACGTCTTTAATCCGGGCTTTGAATGTTTGTAAGAACGATTTTGTATCCACAATGTCATTTGCCATCCATGTATATACAAACCCATTTTCAAACAACAGTCATATTACGTGGGAGGCCCAATTTGTTCTGCCGTTCGAGTCTTGATTTCGTAACAGAATGTACATCTATCTTGGATATCTGTTCGGAGGCCTTGCCCCGTAATTCCAGATATATGATATTGGTAGTTATTTACAAAGCTGTGTGTGTCGTAAATATCGAGGCATGAATAAATTCGTTAAAATATAACTTATTCTAGAATGGTCCACACCCATGGAAACAGAAAATCCCAAGGTATTTTAAAGGTTGGGACACATTTCCTTTTTTTATGTCAAAAAGGTTATCTAGAGATAATAAAAAAAGTCCGTTACCAGTCAACACATTGGTAGTCTTCAGCATAAGGACACGTTTTTAATCAGTATCATTTAGAAAGAGTTGCAATCGAAAACGTGTATGACAAAGCCCAGTATAATTATACGCAGTGCATGTGTTACGTATTAATGGTAACTTCACTACTTCGCAAATTATCTATGTTAAACACATTTATCACGAACCGAAAGTTATTTATAATTTCAATCTCGAAGGATGGCTGTTGTAGCTGTTTTGTATCATATTGCCGACCGAACCGTGTAATAACTAGCGTGTTTCCATTTAGATATCGTTTTATTTATTTAAACACTACTTATTGCACAGATCTTGCTCTTCATACTGGTTACTGTTCTGGTATTAGAATTTTAAGAAAGCAAAGAAAAGAATTTCCAATGTTGTACAATAAATAGTAAGTACATGAACGTGACTATATTTGTGGTGATTTTAATTATCTTCGCCAACGTTTTCCTAGTGCTATATGAAATTTTATTTTATTTGAACTGCACCAATCTTCCTAGCTCCATCGTTGATGAAAGGTTGCTCTAATTAAGATTTTAACTATCTTGATTATGCAACGCAAGCAATCAGGATGCTTTTTTAAACTTATATAAGGAATTACCCACTATCTGCTACTATTCTTGACACGTAAAACGTGTTCTGATTAGAAATCTGTGAAGATGATAATTGACACAGGGAGAAGCACGAAACATCATTAGTGACATAAAGCATTAATTCATTCCAACTAATGGCGACATATGGAGAAATATGGATTTTGGTTGGGTGGGAAGCAATATACGGTATCCCAAACCCGGGCACTGACTCACGGTGTTGGTTTGTCCCATAAATAGTCTTGATATGAAGAATCGGATTAGAATGGATATGACTCATTTTTTTTGCAAACGTATGTTCGTATTTTCGATTTCCTTTCACTCAATAAGATCTTTCTTCCATGCATTCATCGATAAGCCTACACATGGTAGCACATCACTGATTTCTCCATTATGATGTCCAAATAAGGCCCGACAACATTTGTATGGCTTTCTGTGATCTAGGTGTCTTACTTAACCTCGCCGTCTAGGGAGAACATAATAAGACGTGATTAGGATTGAAAAATTGACCTCCTACAAAATGAATGGATATACATAAATATGACTGCTGACATCTTTCAGGTACCTTATTCACATAAATGTGATATTTTGATGTCTTGTGTCTCTTTATTGTTTGTAAACCATTTAAAAGTGTTCATGTGCAGAAAAGAGAATGTAGCAATTCAAAAGATTTGCTATTAGAAACAAGCACGTTTTCTTTACATAATGCAAATTTGAAGTACAGAGCAACTAAACAAAGCTTAATTAATTTATATATAATGCACCTCAGGTCATTAAGTGTATGTATCGATAATCAACCAGCAAGTTCTTTTCAAAACGCAGCATAATTATATAGGTTACAAGGCATTGACATTTGTCGTTATTGATAATGGAGCTATATGAGACGTGTCTTATTTATGGTTGTATTCCTTAGGCACATAACGAAGGTCGAAAACCGCATGAGACGTTTCAAGTCTTCAGCTAACGCCTACTCAATCCATATATGCAAGTCACATATGTTGCATCTTAATGCCTATTTTTCTTATGGACTAACATATGAACGATACAAACTTTATAGTTTTCCAATATTGACAAAAAAAACGCGAACAACATTTACAAGGACAGAGATCATTAGTGGAGTTAAAAGTCATACGCAAAAAAGTATTGGTACAATGAATAAGTCGCAATTAGTGTACAAAATCTCACTAATTCATAAACGTGTCATCATACATGAAATGATGAAGCGTTTTTTATATATCCATTATTCAAATTAATGTGGCCATTTGTATGCCTTTCTCTGTGGTCTAAGCGAGGTACTTAACCTCACAGGCCAGTGAGGACATAAACAGGCGTGTTTGTATCGGAAAGTTGACTGCCTACAAAATATACGGCTATAACGCTACAATCGCTAGCTAATAGACATGCATATATCACCGAAAGATGTATTTTACGATATTAACTTCGCAGTAATAAATGAATTCATTCAATCGCTAAACCAATCAGGCAATAGATGCGCTGAAAAATAATATGTTACACTTCTAAAAACTAAAACAAGGTTGTTCTTTCTTTGATGTTTTTAAAAAAGTGGTATTTCACGTCCGAGTTTAGTTGAAATAAAGAGAGGCTTACGCAAACTATAATCACTTTATATATAATGCACGATTGGTCATTAAATATATGTATCAGTAATCAATACACAATTACGTTTCGAATATTACCAGTTTTATGTTGTTAATAATGCATCAAAGTTTAACATTATCGATAGTGGAGCTATAACAGACCTGGCTTATTTGTGGGTCGGATTTCCTTAGCACTTACCAAAGGTAGAAAGTCGCAATAGATGTTTATTGTCTTCAGTATGACGTTGGATAACGATGTCTGCAAGTCACGTATGTTGCTGCTTCATGCTTATCCTCCTTTGTGGGCAATAAATGAACGCTACAACTCCAAGAGTTTTTTTCAATATTGACAAAGGAACCGAGAACAGCTCTTACAAGAAAAGAGATCATTAGTGGAGTTAAAACTCCAAAGTAATTATTCGTGATTTCATTGCCTTTATAATAGTATTGCCACAAAGAATAAAAGAGTGGAAAATCACCTGTGATATCCGGGATTCACACAGGGGTCATCGTGGATGAAATAAAACCCGGTTCAACTTTTTTCTTAATTTATATTTTGTACAAAAACATCAATGGAATATCTCCTGCCAATGAAAAACAAAAAGTGCTTTCTGCCTTTAACCATGCGTTTTTTATTAATAAAAGATAATTATATACTAATATATCTAATATTTTTACAAAGTTATCCGTGCACACAATTTCCAATCGATTTGATTTGTCGTAAAATTCCATGCTGAGTATGCCTTGAATTTTAGGGCTAGAAGAACATCTTTCAGAAACAACTTATTCTTATTAAGTGTGCATGCCTTGAACCAGACAACAGGTTTTCTTTTATATTCTTGGACAGATTTTAATATATGTCATTAAAAAAAGTTAAAATGAACAAACTTCAAGTGCCCGACAACACCTTGGTCATCTCGGGCATAGATTATTGAACGGGGACAAAGAATGCGCCACGTTTTAAACAAATGATCATTGCCCGTTCATCTTGCTCACTATTGCCAATGTCATTATTATAATAATGATTATTTAAGTACATGCTCTATCTTAATTTATTTGAGTTTTTCAAAAGTTGCAAGCGAATTCAAGTATGACATACATTAATAACATCACTTGATAATGTCATTCAACCAAACACGCAACAACAAAGCTATTGACGCTATTAATATGAATATTGTGGTATCTAAGAACGATATTTGAGCAAATATAAATATTTTTTAAATGGTTGCAGCTTTTAATAACTTAGTTTTAACACTCCTAATGAATTGCCACATTTAATTTCGTCATACACACACACACACAAGTGCATTTAAAAAAAACATGAGCGAGTACCTCAGCGATTTTTCACTGAACAACATTGATGCTGTCCTCCATCCACTTATCTGCCGCATAAGCATGTAGTGAGTCAACGGACCGGTTTGGAATTTTGATGGTATTTCCCGTACATTATTTTTTAAAAAGCATCGTGTTGACCTAGGGAAATTATCAGACGTTATATGGGACTCTAAAAAGTTACATACTTTCTTTTGTTTTTCTTTCATTATTAAATCCTAAGTGGCACGGACGCTTTGAACATATCATCGTTAAGTGTTTGGCTACTTGGGTTGTCCCTGTAGTTTTTTTATATTATTAAATATTAAATGAATATCTGAATACTGATTTCTATATTATTTGAATTGAAGTCTGTATTTCGGGTTTAAAATCAATTTCAGGTTTAAGTTTTTTTTCTTTACATTTGCATAAGTATGAAGCGTAAATGATTGCGTAAGAGTGACATATTTCAAACCGATTTATATCCAATTTAATTATTTCTGCAACTTTTTAATATGCAAACACAGTATTACCTGTTTGATTCAAGTACAGCATGAACTGATGGAAAATTACCTAATCGTTAATAACAGCCGGGTACTCGTAAATACATTTACGCCGCAGGAAAAAAAAACAATATAAAATAGTGACCATGTCGTCTAAAACAAAAACAAGTTGATTTTGGAGGTTCCTAAAAAGTTTGTCATATGAAAGTAAAAAATGCCGTTTCTGTAATAAAAACCCAGCCACAATGGTTTACATAACGCCATGTATAAAAAGCACGTTGAACAAACAACTAATCATTCACGCAGCAGGTGACATGGCTCTCGCTATAAACACAACAACACCAATTAATGAATGGTCATTTTGTGTAATAAAACTGTAACTGTCAATAAGTTCCTGTCGTTACCCGGATACCTGTTTGTGCCCCAGTTGCGAAACATGGCATATTTGAATATTTTAAAGAAAATACAATGAACTTGTTTTTCGGGGCACAATGAGCGAAGCACCACATCGGAACATATAATAAAATGTTTTAAAAACAATAATATATTGCTGGATGTAACTTTTAATTAACTGACGATAACCGTACAGTCTTTCTACACAAACCATAACAGAGGGCATCTTATACAGCAAACAGACTCATGGTGTTGTTTTGTCTTCATAAATATCCTTGATTCGGGTTAGAATAAATACAATTCATTTCCTTTGCAAACTTACGTTCGTTTATTCGATTTCCCTTTACTCAATATAATATTTCTTCCATGCATTCATTGATAAGCCTATAAATGGTAGTACATCACTGATGTTCTAATATGATGTCTAAATAAAGCCAGACAACCACTTCATACAAACGTGTCTAGGATTGAATCGTTGGCCTCCAACAAAAGAAATGGCAAAAGTGATTAACTGATTTTGGCTGCAAGGGCATTTAATGAAACGAATTATAAACCATCACCAGCAAATATGTATAAATCTGACTGCAGTCTTTTCGTATTTGATTTAGCTCACACAAATATGTGATTGTTAAGCCTGGTGACTTCATGCTATTTGTAAACCATTTGAAAGGGTCGCATGCGCAGAAAAAAAGAATATAGCAATTCAACGGATTTGCTATTAGAAACAAGCAAGTCCGATTTCATTTTTAATACAGACCATCTATACAAACTGTATTTATTTTATATATTATGTACCGTTGGTCATTAAGTGTTTGTATCAGTAATCAACAAAATATCTCATCCAAAATCGCAGCAAAATTATAAGAATACCAAGAATCAAAATAAAACTTGGATTAATAATCTAACTATATGACACCTGGCTTATTTATGGTTGGATTTTAGGCACTTATCAAACCCGCATGAAACATTTAAAGTATTCAGCTTACGCCCCCTTTTATCCATATGACGTGTTGATAACGATATATGCTAGTCACATATGTTGCATCTTAGTTCTTATTTTTATTATTGACATATGAACGATACAAATCTAATAGTTTTCCAATATTGACGAAGGAGCCACGAAGAACATTAACAAGGACAGAGATCATTAGTGAAGTTTAAACTCCTACGCAATCCTTCGCTGCTTTAAGAATAAAATATTGGCACAATGAATAAGTCGTAATTAGTGTACAGAATCACATGAATTCTCCGGAATTGACACACGTGTCATCGTGGATAAAATGATGAACCATTTTTATATCTCCATTATTCAAATGAATGTAAACATTTGTATGACATTTGTATGCGGTCTAGGCGAGGTACATAGCCCCACAGGCCAGTGAGGATTTAAACAGGCGTGTTTAAGATTGAAAAGTTGACCGCATACAATATAAACGGCAATATGTATCAACTGATAAAGGAACAATTTGGCTGCAAAGCATTTAATAGAATGTTTTATGAAACCATCACTGGCTAATAGACACAAATATATCACCGAAATATGTTTTTGACGATGTATTTCGCGCCGATCGAAAGTATCATTCAATAGCAAAACCATCAGGCAAACAGAGTAAGTTACAAGAAAACAATTTTGTTTAAACAATGCAAAAGAGGTAATTTCAAGTCCGAGTTTAGATGAAATAAAGAGAAGATTAGGCAAACTATAATCACTTTATATATATGATGCACGTTTGGTCATGGAATGTATGTATCAGAAATCAAAACGCTATTACCTTTGAAATACTACCAATGTTATATTGTAAGCACAACTGGCTTGTTTGTGGTCCGTATTCCTTAATCACTTATCAAAGGTCGAACGCCGCGTGAGACATTTATTGTCTTCAGATTACGCCGCCACAATCCGAAGTATGACGTGTGGATAACGATATCTGCACGTCACATATGTTGCTGCTTAATGCTTATCCTCATTACTGGGTAACAAACGTTACAACCCCAAGAGTTGTTCAATATTGACAAAAAACGAGAACAGCTCCAACAAAGACAGAGATCATTAGAGGAGTTAAAACCCCTACGCAATCCTTCTCAGGTATTCATTCACGGGTCATCGTGGATGATATAAACTCGGGTTAGTGACCTTTTTCTCAATATTTTTTTTTTTAAATAACATCAATGGAATATCTCCTGCCGTGATATTTGGGGCAAGAAGAACATCGTTCAAATACAACTAATGTTAAACTAGTCCACATGTTTGAAACCAGAAAACAGGCTTTTTAAGGCTTGGATGTATTTCAATATTTGTCTGTAAAAATAGGTAATAACGAGAAATACAATAATCTCCCGCCGGACATCGTCTGATCATCTTGTACATAGATTAATTAACGGAGGCACGGAATCAGCCACGTTTTAAACAAATGCTCATTGCCCGTTCACCATGCTCGCTATTGCCCATATAATTCTATAAGGACACGTTATATCTCAATCTATGTGAGCCTTTCATCTAGAAAGAGTTGCAAGCGAAATCAGATATGGTACATGACAAGGTCCATTTCAACTATTTGCAGTGATTATGTTACATAATAAATAGTTACTGCCCATACTATCCTTGTTATTAAAATTAAACACAGCAAGTGCGAATCATGTGAATCAGGTGTAGTACGTAAACAAATATATCAATATAACGTACTGCACGGAAGTTTGCTCCGCCTACTGGAAACCGTTCTCAGATAAGAACACATTTATAAAAGAAGAACATATACTCTCCCAAACTGAAAAATAGATAGCAAATGCATGAACATATCTTATATTGTGTTGATTTTAATTGTCATTGCCAAAGACTTCCTAGTGTTATATTAATTTTATATTAACTGCACAAATTCTTTCTATTTTCATGTCTGTGTTTGACAAGCATGGAAAAAATGTTGACTCAAAGAAAGTCTAATTCAGATCTTGCATTTTCACAATGCCGACAAAAAGCTGTCATTATTCCTCGTTTAACTTATATTATGAATAAAGCGCTTTTTGCTACTATTAATGTCACGTACATTAGGCTCTGACAAGAAATCTGTATAGATAAGAATTGACATTTGAGAGATGCATGATACATCATAAGAGACATAAAGCATTACTTCTTTTCCAGTAATAGTGTGCAATTGAGGAAATTGGCTTCTTGTTGGGCGGCAAGCAATATACTGTGTCTTTAAATGGACAAACATAACTCGTCTGGTGTCTGTTAGGCTTGACCTTTTGCGTTTAAACAAGGTCATCGATAATTGTCTGGCTTTTGGGTTGTCCCTGTAGTTTCGTAATATAATTATTCCTTAACAGAATGTCTGAATATTAAACAATACCCTTTTAGCCGTGTAGTGTCCATTTCGTGCTTAAAATATTTTTTAAGTAAATATGCTGTGTTTTCCGCACATATCTTTATGCACATATGTAGATCACCCTTACATGCACGATGACGAAAATGATTGTTTTAACTTTTTATATTCAAATCATTCACTTCCTTCACTATTTATGTGCATATACATTAAAACTATTACATACGAGTTGTAATAAGGGCATTGATATATATAGAATTTGGACGCTGGTTCCCGATCGTTAATAACCCTAGAGTGTCAGCATGTACATTAAGGCCGCAGAATAAACACGATATATCATAGAAACCATCTCTTTGGAGAGAATCACAAGTACGGTTTGAAATTTATTAAAACGTTTGACATATAATAGACGAAATGCTCTCTCTGTTAAAGTGAAATCAGACACAAATATAGGTGAACATCTCTGGAAAAGAACGTGAAGAAGGTACAATATTTATTCACTTAAACCTGCAGCAGGCGATAAGCTGACAGTAAACACCTAAAATCACCATACATCTTATGCTCATGCTGTATAATTTTAATAAGTAAAGGACCATAATTCTGCATAAATTTGTCTGACGGTAAAAAATAAAAATAAACTAATGTGCATAATCTCCACTTTACCCTTTATCCACATACTGAGTTTCATGAACCAAGTTTTTGATACTTTTTGAGTTATCACAGGACCAAATTGGCTATATTTTTAATAAGTCAAGGGCCATACATCTGCATCACTTTGTATGACGAAGAAATAAATTAACGTGCATAATCTCCATATTGCCCTCTTTCAACATATTTATATCGAACACGCCAAAACGCTTCAGCCGATACCACTGTACCTGATCTCATTTTATCTCCGTAGAACAGTGGACACCCTTGCCCAAAGTATTTACTTTATGAGCACCTCATGTTATTAAAAATAGTATTTATTTTGGACGGAACACCTCGATAACTGCCAATTACCGTACACTCTTTGCTAGATCTAAATGCTTGAACCTCAAACAAAACCATGGTGTAGGTTGTTTTTTTACATATATGTTTGATCTGAATATTTGGACAAGAATGAATATGACTAATTTCCTTTGCAAACGTATGCTCGTGTTTTCGATTTCCTTTCTCTCAATAAGATCTTTCTTCCGTGTATGCATTGAGAAGCCCATACATGCTAGTACATAGCTGATTTGTTTTCCATTATCATGTTTAGATAAAGCCAGACAACTTATTTTTGTATTTCCGTTATTCAAATGAATGTGGACAAGTGTATGGCTTTCTGTGGTCTAGATGACGTACTTAACCGCACAGCATTAGGAACTCCTCGGTCATTTTTATCGAAGACAACCTCGGATGTATGCCGGTACATCAGTTGAAGTAGTTCGTATTTTTTTTAATTATATCATTAATTAAATGTAGTGTTTTAGAGTTGTATTTACTGATCTTAGTTTAAGTTGATTGTCAGTGAAGGGTATTATTGCAAACATAATTAAGATTCCCAAGGGTTAAGTCATAAAGTTTAACTGCTAAATAAACTTACTACGCGATCTACTTGCAGCGGACTTAAACGTACCACTTTTTGAGTATGTAAACCGTCAAAATACATCCCAGGTTGTTTTCGATAAAAATGGCCGAGGAGCTCCGAATGAACCGCACAGACCAGTTGGGACATGAGATTAAGAGGTCGACCGTCTACAATAGGAATGACAATAGTGATTAAATAAGTACGGTTAATATTTGGCTGCACACGTATTAAATAAAATGTATCATTTAACTATCAATGACAAAATTTAACTACGAAAAAAACTAAATACGTCGTAATACACAATGATGTGTGTGAAGTGAATTTTTAGGCAAACATACACCTGATTCTAAATTAGTTCAAATGTTTGGAAACAGAAAACAAGGTTTTCTTATGTAGGCTTGAACAGATTTCCATATTGTTCTGTAAAAATATAAAGACTAATTAAAAAATAAATAATTTAATTTGAATAGGTTTAACTAATTTTAATGATCAAAACAAAAACAAAACATATATTTTGTGTACAGAAGTTTCTTAGTATTCAAAGATAGACGTATCTGTTCTTTCGCGGTTATCAGACCTTTTCAGCAGTAAAAACACTTATGAATAATGACCATACCCAATTTGTAAATTGCGTAAATTTGTTTCCTAGGGAAATGAAATAAAAATATGTTTGAAGTTTTATAGCAGGCCTTTATAAAACGACCCACAATTAAAGATAATAAAAACGAGATTTTATTTTAAATTTACACTTTATGCTTTCAGGCACTAAAGTATATGTGTGTTTAATTGTCAATATCAAATCTAACTCTATAAAGAAAATATAAATTATTCCTGCATATTGTACAGCATTTTAATTTCAATGCGCCTTAAATAAAAAAAAATGAATGTCCTAGTATTCCATTGCCAACAAAAATGGGCATATTTGCGTATTGTCAATGGAATGTCATTATAAATGACACTTTATCTCAATATAACGGTGGAAAAAAGAGCGCCGCGCAGTGGGTGCCAAATGTCCCCTTCCGGTTTTAAGCCTTGTGAAAAGGATGAGCGTGTCTGAAGAGAATCTCCATGAAAACATTAACAAATCTTACCAATAAATTAAAGTTGTTTGATACTTGTTGAGTTATCACAGGACCAAATTGGCTATATCTTTAATGTCAAAGGCAATAACTCTGCATTTCCTTGTCTGAAGAAAAAACTAACGCGCATAATCTCCATATTGCTCTCTTTCCATATACTAACTTACATTAATCTAGCTTGGATACTTTTTGAGTTATCCCTGGGCCGAAAAATAAATTCTGTCAACAGTTATATTTTTAATTAGTGAAGGGCCATAACTCTGCAATTCTTTGTTTGACGAAAGAAATAAATTAACGTACATACTCTCCATATTGCCCTCTTTCCACATGCCTAGTTTCATTAACCGAGCTTTGATACTTTTTCAGTTATCGCATGCCCGATATTTGTGAACGAAAGGATGAAAGGACGGACAGAGGGTAAACCTAAAGTCACCTCCGGTGACACCGGTAGGGGACTAAAAAGTGTTATAAGGCTCAAAAAGCGAAGACCGACATGCAATGAAAATCTATATTTTGTTTGTAACAGCTCATAAACCGCACAAACCCAACCGCGTTCATTCTTTTCTAGAACTATATGCTTGCACAAACCCCTCAATGAGGCGACTGTATACAGCAACCAACCCCAAGGTCTGGGATTTGTCCTTATATGTACGCTTAACGTACAGATAAGAATGAATATGAATCAAGTTCTTTGCTAACGCCTTTTCTTGTTTTCGAATTCCTTTCAAGCAAAGATCTTACTTACTTATATTCATTGTGAATCCCATACAAAGATGCACATAGCTGATTTCTCTATAATGAGGTCTAAATAAACCCAGACAACCATTTTTATACCTCCATTATTCAGATGAATGCGTACATTTGTATGGTTTTCTGTTGTCTAGCGAGGTACTTCTCCTTACAGGCCAGTGAGGGCATAAAAAGGCGTGTTTGGTTTTGACAGGTTGACCTCCTATGAAATTAGTGTCAATATTGATTAACTGATTACGGTAAAACCTGTATGAAAAAGCATTGAATGAAATGAATTATCAACCATCACTAGCAAATATACATAAATCTGACTGCTCACATTTTGTCTTTTAAGTATCTGATACACAAATATGTGAATGTTGATGCCTGATTCCATTTTAGTCATGTGTATAGCAATAAATTGGGGTTTATGAACAGAAAATAAAGTTGACATTATCAATCATCTGGGTAATCTTGGTATATGAGACCCGGCCCCAATATCACGAAAACCCTTAAGTCAAATGTCAATCTCAACTCATCTTACCAGACAAAAGCATTGTTTAATTCTAACCTTGCATGTTTTTATTCTTTTTGAAAACGTTTTTCTCATAGAATAAGTTTTTGAAAGATTTTGTATTTCGGAGAAAACTTATTCTAGAGCAACACATTTACTATACTATTTGTTAAAATACAATGTATAGTACTCAAGTACATTTTTGGCTGTATAATATTTTCCATTGGAATCTAGACCAAAGGTTTTATTCAACATATTCAATGATAGAATGCGGTTTAAAGAATTGTGAAAAAAATATATGTTTGTCAATACATTTTGATGATACATGGAGATTGAGTTTGAGATTTGACTTAAGTATGTTCGTGATTTTGGGGCCTGTTTTTTTAAGGTTGTATTTCTTAGGCACTTACCAAAGGCCGAAAGCTGCATGAGACGTGTAACGGCTTCAGCTAAAGCCTCCTCAATTCATGAAATGACGTGTTGATAACGATATATGCAAGTCGCATATGTTGCATCTTAATGCTTATCTTTTTATGTATTAAGAACGATACATCCCATTAGTTTTCCAATATTGGCAAAGGAACATCGAACAACATTTACAAGGACAGAGATCATAAGTGGAGTTAAAACTTCTACGCAATCCTTCACTGCTTACAGGAAAATAAATATTGGCACAATGACTAATGCGTAATTAGTGCACTGAGTCACATTAACTCTCCGGGATTTTAACACGAGTCATCGTGGATGAAATAAACCCGGTTAGTAATGGTTTGTTCTCAATTTCATTTTTTACAAAACAATATTGAATATCTGCTGCCAATTAAAGACAGCATGGCTTTCTGCTTCCAACCCAACCCTTTTCTTTTTTAATAACAGTGACCTTGACCTTGACCCTAGGGGCCCAAAAACGCAATCCCATAAAAGGTCTCCATAACCTTTTTCTCATTACCAAGTTAAGTCTAATTATGTCAACCTTAACTAAAGTTAATCAGTTTCAACCGTGTTTTTATTCTTAGTAACAATGACCTTTGACCATAACCCAAGGGGCCCCGAACGCAATCCCATGAAATGTCTCCATAAACTCTTCCTAAATACTAAGTTTAGTCAAGATATGTCAACCCTGACTAGAGTTATTCAGTTATAAACGTTTTTCTACGTTAAATTGCATTCACTTTGCCCTTGACCCTAGGGGCCCCAAACGCAATCCCGTGAAAGGTATCCATAAACTTTCATATATACAAAGTTTGGTCAAGATATGTCAACCAGAACTAAAGTTATTCAATACCATAGGTAAGTTTGACGCCGCCTCCCGGCCGTCCACCCGCCCGGACAACGACGTACGGCATTCTGTTTAACAATGTTATGAAAACAAAAATGATCAATATTTTGGATGCAACATCTCATAAACCACAGAGCGTCAGCGGCGTACATTTCTTTTAAGAAACAAATGCTTAAACAAACCCCAAAATGAGGACACTGTATACAGCAAACACACTCATAATGTAGGTGTTGCCCTTACTGATACGCTTGATCTGAATATACCGATTACTGATTATGAATATGACTCATTTTCTTTGCTAACGCGTTTCGGTGGTTTCGATTTCCTTTTACGCAATTAGATCTTTCTTACTTGAATTTACTGTGAAACGCACAAAGCTGATTTCTCTTTTATGAAGTCTAAATAAAGCCAGACAACCACTTTTTATATCTCTATCATTCAAATGAATGTGGACATTTGTATGGCTTTCTGTGGTTTAGGCGAGGTACTTAACCTCAAAGGCCAGTGAGTATAAAAAACGTGTTAGGGATTGAAAAATTGACCTCCTAAAAAATGTAATAGTGGTCAACTTATAACAGTAACATCTGGCTGCAAAAGCATACAAAGATTCATTTACCATCACTAGCAAATATACATAAATCTTACTGCTGTCTTTGCGGTTACTGATACAAATATGTAAATTGTTGGTGCCTGATACTTTATGCTACCTAGCTCTTTTTGTAGGTCGGATTACTTAGGAACTTATCAAAGGTCGAAAGCCGCGTCAGACGTGTATTGTCTTCAGCTAACGCCTCCTCAATCCGAGGTATGACGTGTGGATAACGATATCTGCAAGTCACATATGTTGCTACTTAATGCTTCTCCTCATTACTTGGTACAGACTCAAGAGTTTTCCAATATTGACACAGAAAGGAGAACAGAGATTATTTTCGAATTAAACATGTTACACCTCACTTCTTTTAAGGCAATGAACAAGTCGTATTCAATGTAGAGAATCATGTTATTAGCCCTTGTCTACACACGGACAGTAAGTGATGTTAACAATCCGGCAAGTGAGAGGGTTTTTCAATTATTTCTTATCTTACAAAGAAAATATGGGGATTTTTCCTAGCCTTTCAAATGTGTCCTTTCCAACAAAGTGTAATGTTTTTAAAATAGGTTTTACTTTATGGCAGTTATCCTTGCCCTAAATTCCAAATCTATTGACATGGTTGTGAAAGACAAGGCTGTGTGTGTCGTAATGTTTGGGCAAAAATAACATCTTTAAAATACAACTTATTCAGAAATGGTTAAAAGGGTAGGACATAATTCCAAAACAATATGGCAAAAAACGTTATTTATGTCGAAAAAAATTCCATTCCCGGCTAACACCTAGATAATCTTATGCATATTTGGATTACCGGGGACATGGCATACGTGAACGTAATTAACGGTCAGCCATGCACTTACCAAGACGATCAGAGAACCCAACAAACAAATATATAAGGACACCTTCTATAGCAATAGTGTTAGAAGCAAAATAGTGTATGACAATATCCATTTCAATTATACGCAGTGATTATGTTACATTATTAATAGTATCTGCATCCACTCATCGAGTTATCTAAATTAAACACATCGATAACGAACCGGGATTCAAATATTATTTCAATCTCAAGGGATGGATTGAGCAATTCATTCCGGTCATAAATTGTATTTATCAGTAATCAAAACGCAATAACCTTTCAAATTGCACCAAAATTATATGGGTTACCAGGCATCAAAATTTAAGTTATTCGATAATGGAGATGTAACAGACCTGACTTTATCTTGGTCGGATTCTTCAAGCACTTATCAAAGATCGACCGCCGCTTGAGACGTGTTTTGCCTTCATCTGACGCCTCCTCAATACATTGTATGACGTGTGGATAACGATATCTGCAAGTCACATATGTTGCTGCTCAATGTGTATCCTCCTTATTGGGTAACAATTAAAGGCTACAAACTCAAGAGACTTCCAATATTGACAATTGAACCGAGAACAGCTCTTACAAAAACAGAGATAATTAGTGGAGTTAGATCTCCTAAGCATAACCTTCGTGGACTTACTATTTTAAAGTGTAATTAGGCCGCTTGGCCTGCAGACTTTTATAACCGTAAATCGGAATCTACCATCGGCAGATCGACATAACATTTTTAACATTTGACGAATGGATACTCGCACGGGCGAATCAATCCCAGCGCTGTTAGAACTGAATGGTCAACGAACTAATTAGGTGGTGGTGGTGTTAGTAGTTTATACTCCGGGTCCCGGCGTGAGCACATTGAAGGGTCCCAGAGTGACAGTTCAACCACCGCACACCTATCCTGGGCGGTGAACCAGTACTAGGTGCCTTCACTTCTGCAGGGAACTGACAACTTCTGTACATGCCAGGGGCAGTGGTACAGTGCGAATGGTCGTAGAAAGGATTTCATAACCAATCACAACAGAAGTGACCTGGTCCGCCCGGGAATCGAACCCAGGCTGTCCGATTAACAGTCCAACGCTCTACCGACTGAGCTAACCGGGCGGACCTCAACGAACTAATTAACATTTCCAAACTGCTTTAATAGCTAAGGATTTGGGCTAAGTTCTGCATGAGTAGCTTGTTAAAAGTAGTGTATAACATGTTGTGCGGTTATTATTGTGCAAATAAGTGTTGTTCTGCCGTAATTACGCAATTAGAGTCATAGAAAAATGTAATTACATGTACTTTAATATTGAGTTACAAAACGCTAAATAAACAGAAGATTACGCAAGATGTTTCAAATGAACGCGTACTGCATTAAAATAAATACGTGCGTATCTGTGTTTACATTTTGGCTGCGGCTGGGGATCTAGATACTATCTGTTATAAATAGAATCGAGGCCATAGGATTAGGACAGGTTCATTACCAGGAAATTAACCCAGAGTGTTGAGCATGTTGCACATACACAATAATAAATTATTGATATAAATCTGATAATTTTGCTCGCGGGTGAAATATAGTACTTTATGCACACATAAAATTATTTATTTCATTGTGAAGCGAATATTTCATTAGCAGTCCCTTTATCAGTCAGCTGATCGTAATCATTCAATCAAGAGATTATCATGTCACTTAGCCTGTCATGTGATCTCTGTAAACCAATCAGATTGCTTCAGCCATCTCCTTTGTTTACTTCGGCACAATAGAAGCGTTCGACTGTACTTACATGCCCAATGTATTTTGTTGCATGCAATTGGTTTAGCGGACAGACCCTGGAAGTTAATTAAATACGACACATGCATATTTGAAGTGAATAAAAGATTTTAATAATTCTTATTACTTTATGCGTGGCAGTGCATTGTTTATGAAACCAGTGTCAATTAGTTTCAATAATCCTCGAAGTTGCAATAAAATACACAATCAGTTGAAACCAAAGTAACTGCATTATTGGTGTGTAAGTTTATTCATACTCACACTCTGACAAGGCTTATTCGGCGAGTGCTCCAACAAGATTATTTGTCATGTTATATTTTTGGAGCGTAATGCACAGACTGAATGGCACACTGGTTAGAGCTACCCTGGTTCTTTAACGTGCACCAGTGTATATCGCTACCAAACGGAAATAATTATAGTTATATACCCATCGAAACCACGTGACCACGTATAAGTACTTCTGATTGGACTATTTACTGGACTACCGACTATTACCGACGAATTAAAATCAACTGCAGATTTAAAACCGGAACAGGTAGGACATGGACTATAAGAAAAAATACTTATAATAAATATATTCTTAAAACATTGAACCACTATTGACATATAACCCTACTTGAACTACATGTATCCATATACTAAATTGACATTTAACTTCAATTTGGATTAACGATATTAAACATAAGCTTATAATTACCTTTTTAAGTGATTACAGTTAATTGCGTTTTGGAACTTTTGCCAATGGAAAATTTATAACTAAGGGGAAAAACTTATGTCTGTAAAATAAAGGGAGACTAGACTCAAGTAAATTATTGTCAATCCAAATTCGTCACAAGTGACAAAAAATCGTTGATAAAAGATTGCTGTAATTTAGATCCCAGCTATCTCTATGATGCAGGTAAAAGCAGTCATTATGCTTCTTTATCTTATATAAGGAATAACCCGCTATTTGCTACTGTTCTTGGCGAGTACATTGGGAATCAGTGGTGATAATTATGGAATTTATGAGAGAAGCACGAATCATGTCAGTTGCAAAAAGCCATAATTAATTCCAGCTATTGGCGACAGGTTGAAAACTGTTGTGGTTATACAGGAATCAATATACGGTATATCTATTCCGAAATGGAACAACTTAACTCGCCTAGTGTTTGTTGGGCATGACCAGGTGGATTTAAACTGGGTCATCGTAAACTGTTTGGCTACTTGGATTGTCCTTGTAGTTTCATAGTGTTATGGAATCTTATTGGACATCTGAATATTTAATCAATTTAAGGTTTATGGTAGGGGCCTTTTGACTTGTGCCACTCCCTCGGAACCGAAATTTATTTTGTTTTGAAGTGTTGGCATGGGGGTTGGCGGTACTTCTCTAGGAAAATTTTAACGATTTCTTTTCCGAAATAGTGCATTGGCGTATTTTATTACTTTATTACTCCATTATTGAAATAAAAGTAAAAACTTGGACATTCTAATTTTATTTATTTATTTGGGGAGTGGGGAAGGGATGAAAAATTCCAAACATTAAATGCATGTGCCGTTTTGGTCGGTACCGGGTACTTCAAGTGTACCCGCAAAAACGAACCCGGCCAGCGGTTACCCGTCTACCCGTCAATGCCCTGGTGCAAACATGCATATATATGTATTGATTTGTATTGATCGTATGTGTGTACCTGTGGTTTCCAAGATCATTATTGATAACTGAGGGTGCCTTTTTCACGGCTACAATTATTTTTCACCAATATACAAACAAATGAATAACGACAAAACGCCATTTGTAAATTGCATACATGTGTTCCTGGATGCCATGAAATAAAAATGTATTAGAAACTTCATCGTGTTAATTAAATACTCCCGCAAAAAGATACACTTTCTTTTAAATATAAACTTTATGCACAAATTCTGGATCTTAAAAATCGTCTCTGCAGAGTGCCCAGTTTCTTATCATAAATCTTATATTTGCGTTTGATTGAGTAATAAATATTCTAAATTCAAAATGATAAAGCCTTGTTCATGGAGCTTTTTTCACTCTCAAAATGCAGTTTCAAGTTCAAGTTACTGGACCTATTACCCGAGTAATTAGAAGTATAATTTTAATTTCAATCACGACTTTCATTGCTTCAATCATTGAACTGTTGTTTACCAATAAAGGCAACCGTTTGAAATATGGTGCAGTAAACGCGAATAGCGTTGTAATATACTTACTTTTTAGTTACTGAATACTGTAACTCCACCTACTTGTTATCGTTCCGATATTGACAAAACCAACGGAAGCACTCTCAAATATTCTTCAGGAACATAAACTGAACATTACATGGCACATTACAGACATCATAACCAGTGTCATTAAAATATACACAGTAATATTTCCATGAGCCGCTTGTACTTAAGAATAATAGAGACGACTAAATCCCTTTTGTTTATTTAAGTTCCATCTGAGTATTGTCATGTTCATTATATGCCATTACTAATGACACTTTATCCAAAAGTACAGTGAAAAACGGACTATGAATTAGCTATGAACTTTTTTATTGGAAAGATGAGTGAAGCTCACATATAATCAAAATGTTCTGGAAAAAGATATCATCTGTATTTTGAATGTAACTTCTAATCAACTATAGAACACCAACAGCGTATATTCTTCTCTAGAACCAAAATGCTTGAACAAACCCTAAATGAAGACATAGTATATACCATCCCACTAATGGTGCAGTAAGTACTTACAAGTTGATTTAAGTTATTCAATTCCATAGGTAAGTTTGACGCCGCCTCCCGGCCGTCCACCCGCCCGAACAACGACGTACGGCATTCTGTTTTAAAATGTTATGAAAACAAAACTGATCAATATTTTGGATGCAACATCTCATAAACCACAGAAAGTCAGCGGCGTACATTCCTTTTTAGAAGCAAATGCTTAAACAAACCCCAAAATATGGACACTGTATACAGCAAACACACTCATAATGTAGGTTGGTTTTGTCCTTACTGTTACGCTTGATCTGAATATACTGATTTCTGATTATGAATATTACTCATCTTCTTTGCTAACGCGTGTCGGTGTTTTCGATTTCCTTTTACGCAATTAGATCTTTCTTACTTGAATTCACTGTGAAGCTCATACAATGAAGCACATAGCTGATTTCACTTTTATGAAGTCTAAATATAGCCAGACAGCCACTTTTTATATTTCCATTATTCAAATGAATGTGGACATTTGTATGGCTTTCTGTGTTCTAGGCGAGGTACTTAACCTCAAAGGCCACTGAGGGTATAAAAACATGTTTAGGATTGAAAAGTTGACCTCCAAGAAATTGTAATAGTGGTTTACTTATAACGGTAAAATCTGGCTGCAAAAGCATAAAATGAATCATTTACCATCACTAGAAAAATATACATATACAAATATTACTGCTGTCTTTTCGGTATCTGATACAAATATGTAAATTGTTGATGCCTGCTTTATGCTACCTGACTTTTTTGTAGGTCGGATTCCTTAAGCAACTTATCAAAGGTCGAAAACCGCGTTAGACGTTTATTGTCTTCAGCTAACGCCCCCTCAATCCGAGGTATGACGTGTTGATAACGATATCTGCAAGTCACATATGTTGCAGCTTAATGCTTATCCTCGTTGCTGGGTACAGACTTAAGAGTTTTGGAATACGTGAACGTAATTAACGGTCAGCCATGCACTTAAAAACGATTATAAAACCCAACAAAAATGTATATAAGGACACCTTCTTTCTCAATATAGTAAGAAGCAAATACAATGTTTATAACAATATCCATTTCAATTATACGCAGTGATTATGTTACATTATTAATAGAATCTGCATCCAGTCATCGAGTTGTCTAAATTAAACACATCCATAATGAACCGCGATTCAAATATTATTTCAATCTCAAGGGATGGATTGAGCAATTCATTCCGGTCATAAATTGTATTTATTAGTAATCAAAACACAATAACCTTTCAAATTGCACCAGAATTATATGGGTTACCAGCATCAAAATTTAAGTTATTCGATAATGGAGATGGAACAGACCTGACTTTATCTTGGTCGGATTCTTCAAGCACTTATCAAAGATCGACCGCCGCTTGAGACGTGTTTTGCCTTCATCTGACGCCTCCTCAATACATTGTATGACGTGTGGATAACGATATCTGCAAGTCACATATGTTGCTGCTCAATGTGTATCCTCCGTATTGGGTAACAATTAAAGGCCACAAACTCAAGATATTTCCAATATTGACAATGGAACCGACAACAGCTCTTACAAGAACAAAGATAATTAGTTGAGTAGATTTCCTTAGCATAACCTTCGTGGACTCACTGTTTTTTAAGTGTAATGCCGCTTGGCCTTCAGACTTTTATAACCGTAATTCGGAATCTACCATCGGCAGATCGACATAACATTTTTACATTTGACGAATGAATGCCACGGGCGAATCAATCCCAGCGCTGTTAGAACTGCGATCAACGAACTGTTTAACATTACCAATTTGCTTTAATAGCTAAGAAGTTCTGCATGAGTAGCTTGCTAAAAGTAGCGCTGTAGTGAGTATTCATTATAATTATGTTGTGCGGTTATCAAATTGCGGATAAGATGTGTTCAGCCGTAATTACACAATTAAAAAATTAAAAAATGTAATTATTTTAATATCGACGAGTTTCAAAACGCTAAATAAACAGTTTCAAAATGAACGTGTATTGCATCAAAAATACATGTATGTATCCGTGTTTACATTTTGGCTGCGGCCGGGAACCTAGATACTATCGGTTATCGGACAGGTTTATTATCCGGAAATATACCCGGAGTGTTGAGCATGTTGCACAAACACATTAATAACTTATTGATATAAATCTGATCATTTTGCCCGCGAGTGACATAAGTTGAAGTCAAAATACATCAATACATACAGGAAATAGATAGTATGTTGTCGATTCCATCCAGAGGAAATTTGCGCGAGGATCCTGCCATTGTAGAAAGAGACCTTAAACATAAACGTTATTTACATGCAAAATGAATTTTGTTGAAAGCAATTGGTTTAGCGGACAAACCCTGGTACTTTAATAAATACAACACAGTCATATTTGAAGTGAAAAATACCATATATAATATTTTACCAATGAATTCCTTATTACTTTATGCGTGGCAGGGGTTTGTTTATGAAACCAAAATTCCAGATAAAGTTTCATATGCAATTGAATATTACTCCATACTTTTGAAATTATTTTGGTTTTCCACATATTAAATGAGTATTCCAAGTGACTGATACTTCATGGTTTTGATTCAATAGAGTATCAGCATCAACACTTAAAAGTATTTGTGAAGGAATTCATTAGCATGCATATACTTCTTTAGATGTGAATGTAATTGTTTTACATGACTATACTCACAAAACGTAGCAGGTAGCAAGTAGCAGGCTCACCACACACGGGTCATCATGAATGTAAACAACCCTGTAAGTGACTTTTGTTTCTCATTTTTTTTATTTTAATAAAAACATATATGGAAATAACCCCTAGATTATAACCTAACCATTGCTTCTACTTTCAAATACGTGAAATGTTATAAATGAAGTTATATTTAAACAAAGTAATCCTTGCCGATCATTTCAAGTAGAGGGAATTCGTAGAATACAATGTCGTGTGCCGTGACCTTTTTAAGTCCAACTATTTATTAAATAGTTCACGAACTTGGAACAAGAACACTCATTTTTGTTTATATGCTTACACAATTTGCCATAATGTTTTATCTTTTAAAAAAAAAGTCACTTACCTGACAACACCTTGATTATATTGATCAAAGAGAACTAACGGAGGCACGGACTTTATCCTTTTATACATGAACGTTCATTGCTGGTTAGCCATGCACCTACCAAGAGAATAATAATATCTGACAAAAGAATATTTAAGAACACATTCAATCTCATTAATTTTCAATTGATTATGTTTAGAAATAGTTGAGAGCGAAACGTGTATGACATGGTTCATTTCAATTTTATGCATTCCTTATCTAACTTTTTATATCTACTACATCTTGTACCCTAGTACAAAGAGCACAAAGTGCGAGTTATTTATACTTTAAATCACAAGGAATATGTGTAGTAACAGTTTTTTATTATATACCCATCATAAATCCACACGTAATACATATCGCGAAATATACGGTAGTGCGTATATCACGCCAGTGAAATACGAACATATTCCAAATTGCTGACATCACGTCATATCAAGAATCAGTGCGTGATGTTAAAATGACGTTATAAAAAAAATAGTGTGTCATTAAACTGACATTTATTTAAGGAATTAATGGCGTGATTGATGTCCTTATCGAGGTTTGAACGCAGTTGGGTCGAAGGACTCCACGCATACTTTTTTAACCAGCCCAACTACGTTCATATCCCCGATTATGACATCAATTACGTATTTTTACATCAATAGCACATAATAGAAGTGTTCAAAAAATACTTCATTTCATTTTAACGCTTGCGCCCCGTGCAATACTAATCTGCAAAAATCAACTCGAGTCGAATACATCCCGGATCAAAACCAAGTAATAACAACCCTATTGTATCCGTGTTGTATCTATTACCGACCTTACCGCATATTAAGTAGCGTTCGTACATTAAAATATCGTTGAAAAATAAACGCACGCTAATTTTGCACGCAAGTCTGCTCCGCCTACTGGTCATCGTTCTGATTTGAGAATTAACGCATAAACGAATAGAACTATTTCAAATATGAAACAATAAAAAGTAACATCATGGCTTTTTATTGCACTGGCCAACGAATTCCTAGTGCCATATTTTGTTCATTTGAACTGCACAAACTCTGATGTCAAGTAAACGTGTGTAACGTGGGGCTACTTCTCGAGCTGTCAATTGGCAATATATATATATAGTTTTTTTCCTTCATACTACTTTGTATGTTTATTGGTGATTAGTAAAAATGATTTGTAAATAATTAGTTTAAAAAATCATTAATAGGAATCAAAAGTGACATGGTTAATGTTTAACCTAACCTACAAAATTCGCCTGGTGCCATGTCCCTAAACCGACGTTTCTATAATGTGTCGTTATACCAACTGGCACGTTAGACCTCTACACCTTAGAACCTTTTCCCGCGGATTTTGCTTCTGTGAAAATGTACCTATTATGGGTATATGTTTTGCATCCGGGAAGTAGTCATTACATTGTCTAGACACTCCACAAATAACAAGTCGCAGATACTCCTCAAGTAATATTCAAGGTCAGTTTCAATTAATGTTATTAATCCTCGAAGTTACAATAAAACACACAGTCCAAGAGTTGAAACCAAAGTACTTCTGATTGGACTATTTATGTGACTCCCGAATATTAACGATGAATTAAAAACAACTGCAGATTTAAAACCGGAAGATGTAGGACATATTGAAAATCTTCTTAATACATTTAACCACCATTGGCATATAACCTTTTTTGAACTATCTATATAATTAATTGACATTTGACTTCAATTTATATTAACGACATAAACAATAAGCTTATATTTACCTTTATAATTATAAGTAATTACCGTCAACTGCGTTTTGGAACTGTTTGCAATGGACAATTTATAACTAAGGGGCAAAACTTAAAGCTAAGTCTGTAAAATAAAGAGAGAATAGATTCAAGTAGTTATTGTCAATACCAACTTCGTCACACGAGACAAAAAAATCGTTGATAAAAGATTGCTGTAATTTAGATCCCAGCTATCTCTATGATGCAGGTAAAATCAGTCATTATGCTTCTTGATCTTATATAAAGAATAAGCCGCTATTTGCTACTGTTCTTGGCACGTACATTGGGCTCTGATTAGAAATCCGTGATATTAATTATGTATTTTTGAGAGAAGCACGAACTATGTCAGTTGCAAAAAGTCATAATTAATTCCCACTATTGGCGACAGGTTGAAAATATGGGTTGTGGTTAGACAGCAATACGGTATATCTCTTCCGAAATTGACCAACATAACTCGCCTGGTGTTTGTTGGGCATGACCATTTGCATTTAAACTGGGCCATCGTTAACTGTTTGGCTATTTGGGTTGGTCCTGTAGTTTCATAGTGTTATTGAATCTAAAAAGCATATCTAATTATGAAATCAACTATCTCTATTCCGAAATGGAACAACTTAACTCGCCTGGTGTTTGTTGGGCATGACCATTTGCATTTAAACTGGGTCATCGTAAACTGTTTGGCTACTTGGATTGTCCTTGTAGTTTCATAGTGTTATTGAATCTTATTGGACATCTGAATATTTAATCAATTTAAGGTATATGGTAGGGGCCTTTTGACTTGTGCCACTCCCTCGGAACCGAAATTTATTTTGTTTTGAAGTGTTGGCATGGGGATTGGCGGTACTTCCTTTTTTATTTTTTAACGATTTCTTTTCCAAAATAGTGCATT
Source organism: Mya arenaria (assembly GCF_026914265.1). Taxonomy (NCBI): domain Eukaryota; kingdom Metazoa; phylum Mollusca; class Bivalvia; order Myida; family Myidae; genus Mya; species Mya arenaria. The sequence goes on along the minus strand of NC_069129.1, from coordinate 20,716,370 downwards.
GGCGTATTTTATTACTTTATTTCTCCATAATTGAAATAAAAAGTAAACTTGGCCATTTTTATTTTATTTATTTATTTTATTTTTATTTATTTTTTTTTTATTTTTTTGGGGGGGGGATGAAAAATTCCAAACATTAGATGCATGTGCTTTTTGGGTCGGTACCAGGTACTTAAGTGTACCCGCAAAAACGAACCCGGCCAGCGGTTACCCGTCTACCCGTCAATGCCCTGGTGCAAACATGCATATATATGTATTGATTTGTATTGATCGTATGTGTGTACCTGTGGTTTCCAAGATCATTATTGATAACTGAGGGTGCCTTTTTCACGGCTACAATTATATTTCACCAATAAACAAATTGCATACATGTGTTTCTGGGTGCCATGAAAATAAAATTGTATTAGAAGCTTCATATTGGTAATTAAATACTCCCGCAATAAGATTTGCTTTTAAATATAGACATTTTTTACAAATTCTGGACCTAAAAAATCGTTTCTGCAGAGTGCCCAATTTCTTATCATGAATCCTTATATTTGCGTTTGACTGAGTAATAAATATTCTAAATTCAAAATGAAAAAGCCTTGTTCATGGAGCTTTTTTTCACTCTCAAAATGCAGTTTCAAGTTCAAGTTACTGGACCTATTACCCGAGTTATTAAAAGTATAATCTTAATTTCAATCACGACTTTCATTGTTTCAATCATGGAACTATTTTGTACCAATAAAGGCAACCGTTAGTAATATGGTGCAGTAAACGCGAATAGCGTTGTAATATACCTGAAGTTACTGAATGGTGTAGCTCCGCCTACTTGTTATCGTTCCGATATAGACAAAACCAAAGGAAGCACTCTCAAATAGGGTTCAGGAACATAAACTGAAAATTACATGGCACATTACAGACATCATAACCAGTGTCATTAAAATATACACAGTAATATTTCCATTAGCTGCTTGTACTTTAGAATAATGGCGACGACTAAATCCCTTTTATTTATTTAAGTTCCATCTGAATATTGTCATGTTCATCTAATGTCATTACTAATCCAATGTACTTTATCCAAAAGTAAAGTGAAAACCTGACTAAGAATTAGCTATGAACTTTACTATTGGAACGATAAGTGAAGCTCACAAATAATCAAAATGCTCTGGAAAAATATATTATCTGTATTTTGAATGTAACATCTAATCAACTGAAGAACACCAGCAGCGTATATTCTTTTCTAGAACCAAATGCTTGCACAAACCCTAAATGAGGACATAGTATATACCATCCCACTAATGGTGCAGGTTAAGTACTTACAAGTACGCTTGATTTAAGCATACGGATAAGAAAGCGTTTTTGTGTTTTCGATTTCTTTTCCTCAATATAATAACATACATTCATTGAGACGCCATATATAGTAGCCTATTTCTGATTTTTCTCTATTATGATGTCTATATAAAGTCAGAAAACAAGATCTCAATTATTCAAATGAGTGTGAACATTTTGTATCGCTCTCTGTGGTCTAGGCGAGGTACATAACCTCACAGGCCAGTGAGGACATAGAAGTGAAAGGTCAACCGTCTTCCATAGGAATGAATAAAGTAATTAGAAGTTAACTTTGCTGCAGGTTTTGGCGAGAAACTACCTCACAGATCATTTAAGAAACGACAATACGTGTTTGATATTGAAAGGTCGACTGCTTACAATAGGAATAGCAAATTGAATGGTAATTAACTCATTATAGTCTAATTTGCTTCATTTGGCGTAGTTGACGTTGATTTAGAGTTATAAAGGTATGTCCGCGCCTATTGACCCCATGAATGCTTGACCCCATCAGCTTGCATATTGCGTATGACATACATATTCATTCTACGAGATAAACATGGCAAGTGCAGTCTAAAAATGGAGACAATTAAGTGTCTACGTACTTTTGATTAACCAATAGTTTTATATACATTTGTCTGGTATTAATCAAGTCAAGTCAGTTCATGTGTTTTGTTCCTTTCTTTTGATCATATTGTCTTAAAGGTGGGGAATCAACTTGACTGGTTGTAGATAACCTAATTTAGATCATACCACCAGTAGCATTTAAATATTCAGGAACATTGTATTCAAAGAAACACGAGGATAAGAACGAAGCAGAGAACATTTCCGATTTATCTAGACAACTAGTTGTTTGCCAATTCGAAGATCATTAATTGTAGCCTAATCATAAACATGAGCAGCTCGCCAATACAAAAAGAAGGCGAATTCGCGTCAACGAAAGTACTAGCGATTGACTCACGAACTTCCCTCAGTTCTCCAGAATCATTGCTTTACCGCTCACCCAGAGAGACCACGTAACCAGGCATGCCTGCCACACCTTTTGTTCCGCTAACTGACCATCGATCCAGGTCGGCGGCACAACCAGACTACATAAGGCTGACCTGAACCTGCAATGTATACTACGGCGGATCCGCGATCTAGTGGTAACACTATCAATCCAGGGGTCGCAAGTTCGATTCCCCGTCGCATCACGAAAAAATACTAATCGTCTTCCGGGAGGGACGTTAAATGGGGGTCCCTTGTGGCAATGCTATACACTGGTGCACGTTAAAGAACCAGGGTAGCTCTAACCAGGGTTACATTCTGTCTATGCACTATGCTCCAACAACCTTAAGAGACTAACAATCTTAACGGAGCACTCGCCGAATTGGCAAGGCCAGAGTGCGAGTATTAATAAGCTTACACACCCACCCGCAATGTATACCACCTCCCGGAGCATCATGTGACAGATTGGACGAGTCCATACGTGAGGTCAGTACATACTAACTTCCTAATACGTTGTATGTGATATGAGGGAAAATAGCTATGAAAACTGATATGTGAATTATACCTAGCCAGCTTAAAACTAAATGATTTACAATGATTTATTTTTCAAATTTATCAAATATCGTCTCATGTAGTCCAGCATATGCACCCTTCTGCTATCACAGAATTAGGTGCTTCTACTTTTCATTTTTCATACCAAACTGAAAGACTCATGATCATTAGCGATTCTCAGACCTAAAAGCGTATCCTCTCAAGGCTAAACAATTGTGCAGAATTTTGTTTTCATTTCCTCCAAAATGTGGTTAATGTGCTTGCAATAAACATAATGGGGGTTAAGGTGCAGAAATCGGCGTGGAAACATGTACCGTCGAGTAATAACCATGAAGTTTGGAAAATAGGAATATATACATGCAAGCACAGTTTCAACATACACAGATATGCCATATTTGCCGAGAAAATACGAAAATATTGTGGATAAAATAAACACTTTTATTTGTAAACATTGCCTTTTAAGCCACAATCTGTTCAATAACTTTTTTATTTTTAAAGTTATGATACCTAACTTAGATGTCGGTTCTTTTCATTCTAAATCCGCCATTGTGTTTGCCATGAAATATTTTTTCACTTAATGCTTGCATGAAACAAAATTATGTCCTGGCCCCTTGAGTTTTGCTATATTTCAAATTTCAATATTTTCCTTGGTTGACGTTGACGAAATTTGTTTTGCCAACTCACAAACATCATCAATAAACAACAAAGTTCGAAAATGCATTAGCAGAATTCTTAAAACCTTCAACTAATTGAAAGCTATACATATTGTTTCACCCAGTAGAAAGATTTAGGGTTGTTTTTGTTATATCTATATTCGCAAGTTAATGGGTTTTAAGATACACGTAATATCAATTTTCTAAACAACTATATAAGACTTGAGATCTGAATTCATATGCAATAGTCAGAGCTGTGGGACCACTCTCGAGGCATTTTGGGTACAAAATTACTCGTTAAGCGAATATGCCATCAACCGGTAGGGGCAAAGCTCCCTTTTTGGCTTCAACATTTTGTTTAAGTAACACTTGGCGATTTGGCGGGGTCAAGACATAATGCAGCTATTATAGAGCGCGGGCAGACACTTATAAACTACTCAACAACAACAACAACAACAACAACAACAACAACAACAACAACAACAACGACATTCACCGGAAAGCTACCAAATTTGCCTTGTTTACAAATAAGAATGTAGTGGAATTGAAATTATGCGGGTTTTTATTAAAACATATCGAAATGAATTGCTCTTTATTGGGATTTCTTCCGAAACTTGGAAATTTCAGAGGCTTATTTGGGGATAAAAGAGAGTCCGTTGCATGGGGAAGTACAATGTAGCCGGGTATAGTCTACGATAAAGGGTAAAAGGGCCAGGGATATAAATTCTAAAAGATTCATATTGGTATTCAAATATTCGGTCGAAGAATTACCGAATACACGGATAACATTTTTGCCATTCGCTTGCATCTCTATATTTTTGTATTACACACGTGTAAGATTGGATAAAAAATATATCACCCCACATGTTTGTAAACATTTTTTATAAAATAATTGCTTTGTTGGTATTATTCTACCATGGCATACGTTTATTTCTCATTTTTCTCTTTTATGATAAACATTTATTTGAAGGAAGTAGTTCATTTGGCATCTAAATCATGAGAGGAAATCGTCCTCTAGGGTTCATGTAAAACGTTCTTAAAAACGTTTGTTTCTTTTATTGCATTTAAACATGCTCACTTACTACATCTCCTGAACTCGTTTGGTACAAATGTGTCGACACGTTATATGACGACACGTGTTAGATCCCATTTATATAAAGCGTACATTTCAGAGTAATTACTTCATTGTCACATGTTAAAGAGCTATTTGAAAAACCTATTTTAAAAGCTTTTACGCTTATAGAAACAAAATATGTTTACAAATACCAGTAGAAGACAGAACAACGTGATGACACGCTAACCACCAGGGTATCTTTAAAATTAACAAAATAACTATATTATATTTTCTGTGTGTTCAAATGGCTATTAAAATTAAGTGTGCCGCTTGTTCATTCGTTAGCCGTTCCCAGTACTTGGAACTGTGCATATCAAAGCATTGTACAATAGTCAATTTAACATATCCAAAGAAGAGTTTCTAGCATCAAAAATCTTATTCGGTTGTCATATGTAACAGAAATGAATATTACATGCTCAATAAACGATGCATGACAAAAACTATTAAAGGATACGGACGGAGTTGGACATCGGACAGGAGTGGAGGAGAACGATCGGTGATTCTACAAAGCCAATTTGTTTACTATCTATTGTTTTTGAGTTGATCAGTAACTTTTGGACACCGTGATGTGGCTCGAACGGATTTAAGGGTTGGATGCAACCGGTGCTCCCCACAGTTAATTGTCCAAAGGAACTTTTTTTTATTCAATACCGGAGTAAAAAGTACTAATATAATTCACCTGAATACTTTTTTCTAAAGTAAAAATAGGCAAAATTCTAAACTCCTCTTGCCATATTTAAACCATATATATATTGATGTTTTGAGGGAGGGCGTTCCAAAGACACGGTGCGTATCTCTGACTCTATTGTTTCAGGAAAACTGTGTATTCTCTTTATACTGTACTGGTCTAGTTTAATTCGCAGCTATGTGAATACAAGGTCGGCCAATGTCAAAAAGACTCGTTAACACTTACTGGGTCAAACACCAAAAAACAAAAAAAAAACATGTGAAATGTGAACAAAAAATCGATATTTCAAGAAAGGCTGTTGTTAACTTGAATTTTATATATGCTGTTGTTAACGTGAATTCTTCGCATAACATTGCATATTTTATTTACTAATTAGTTTGAACTACTCTCTCAACTGTGACGATAATGCATTTAACATTGAACTATTATTCCAAATGATATTTCTTTCATGAAATGAATGTTTATCCATCCATTTGATTGATTGTAAAATGTTAAATTTATGTTCTAGGTTAGCCGCCATGGTGGTACGTCCAAATTATCCATCGTCCCTCTGTAAAAGACGGAGTCAATCCCCATATGTTTCAGCAAATGTTGACAAAAGGTGGATAATTTCAATTGATGCAGTGATGAGTACATTCAAATGGAAGACAAAATATTCTACAGCCAACTCCGTTCCATGTACATCCCCCGGTAAAAAGAAAAGTCAAGAAATGACTGAACTACGTGCTAATGTACACTTAATCGTTTATTAACTATTGAACCTTTATCTGTTACTTTATCCATTTAATTTATCCATCTTTGTAAACATTTGGTGAAACTTCACAGGGACAATGAGTATTTGGAAGTCCCCTTTGATGGCCTTCAGGCAACATAAATTGAACATTTTCAAATCGATCAAATTGATGTAAATTTATATCATGAATAAGAGTTTTAGGTTGTATACATTCTCGTCACGAATGAGAGAGTAATACAAACTTTAAACTATAATAAAATAAGCATGTTATGATAAGTTTGTTAAGCATACCGATTAAACATAGTCAGCTGTATTTAGATGAGAATAAGTTCACGTTAACTGCAGCACATATTACATTCACGTTTTCAACAGCATTTCTTGAAAATTCTTGATATTTATTGAAAAAACTAAGATAACATTCAGCGAACAATTCGTTTTATGAAAGTAATGTGCAAAACTAACTTTTAAAGGCATGTCTGATTTCTTAACTATTACTTATGACTAAGAAATGTGTACAATACAAAGAATTACGGCGCACACAGCGTTGCATCTTTCTACAAAATCGAGTTGATATTTTGGCCGAGGATTGCATCGTTAAAATACAAGCAAATCTAAAATATTTAACACGTGTAGAAGCAGAGAGTAGGATAGTCTTTTATAGGCTAAGAAATGTTTTTCTTTCTTTTCTCTAAAAAAGGTTATTTAAGGAATTACTGCCACTTTCTTGCTTGTTTACATCGGTTTGCGAAAGGAGCCTTTAAACCTGTTTATCAGAAATTGCAACAGCCCTATGGTATTTATCAAATCTACGCCCGGAGTTTAAAGGGGCTGTCTCACGTATGATAAAATAGCGGGGGGGGGGGGGGAGAAAATTGTCGAAAACTGACATAAACTTGGCATCGATGTGTACAATGCATTGAAACATACTAACTGAAGTTCCACATAGTTTACAATTTATTTAAGTTCAGCAGTTATTTCGTATATTTCCATTAAAAAAGATTACTGGGTATTTCTACCAGGTAGAATTCATTCCTTATGCGTGATTGGCTAGTCGGTTTTATCATGTAATATTACCGAGGTAGACCTATAGCTTAATTATGTCACCCGATTAGAATAAGCCTTAATAGCTCAGTAAGTTAAACGATGGACTTCAATTTTGGCGACGCGGGTTCGAACCCGGTCTCCGACACAATTTTTTTACATTTTGGTACGTTTTTTTACAATTATAATATAAAGGCGTAACACATTCTATTAGATAATTGTCCTGAGATTTGTTACAGGAAAAAATAATTTTGGTGCCAATCTGTGACACAGTCCCTTTTAAATGTCTTCGGGACAATGAGACTAGAGCGTTCTAATATACTGCCCATCATTATCACAGAAAGCTTGGCCAAGTTATTCGTTGACTTGAGGCAAAACACGTGACTTGGACATTCTTATTAAATAAAATAAAAGCGTGTAGTCGACATGAAACTATAATAGTTACATCACATGCAAATTTACAACATCCGGAATTAATCATGACAATTACATGCTGTATAGAAAGGGAAACAATTTGCAGAAATAATGGAAATATGTTCGGTACAGGGATTGACAAAATACATGTACATAACAATACCTATGCCAATATTAAAAATATAAATTTGAAATGCACGTCCAAATTGAATATGCTTGAACCATTTGTACTCAAATCAATTTGTACTAAATCAATTGAATGTGAAAACATTTAATTTCGCTGGTAAATTATTTTAAAATACATAATTCAAGTAATTTATTTTCGTTTTTAACAATTATTGTTATGCACATTTTGAAATTATTCAATTAATTGTGTATGTGTTGAATTTTGTAATTCGCCTTAAAGTACGACGATCGATTTCTCTATTTAAAACTGTCACATGAATTAAATGATGAAATGATCAATAAGTATAATGTTATGACTGACTTGACTTGACTCTGCTTGACTTGTCTTTTTTTTTACTTGACTTGACTGAATGCTTGCCAAATAAACGTTCCCTCCCTCGCCCCTGTATTTTCTCCCTCATTCATCCCTCTTTGTTTCCTCGATCATCCCTCTCTCTTCTACCTTCACCATCCCTTCCCCTTTCTCCCCTAGCCTCCTCTCCACTTTTCTCCCCTAGCGTCCTCTCCTTTCCCCCCCTAGCATCCTATCCTCTTTTCACCCCTAGCGTCCTCTCCACTTTTCTCCCCTAGCCTCCTATCCTCTTTTCACCCCTAGCATCCTCTCCTCTTTTCTCCCCTAGCGTCCTCTCCACTTTTCTCCCCTAGCCTCCTATCCTCTTTTCACCCCTAGCATCCTCTCCTCTTTTCTCCCCTAGTGTCCTCTCCTCTTTTCTACCCTAGCCACCTCTTCTCTTTTCTCCCCTAGCGTCCTCTCCTCTTTTCTCCCCTAGCATCCTCTCCTCTTTTCTCCCCTAGCATCCTCTCCTCTTTTCTCCCCTAGCGTCCTCTCCTCTTTTCTCCCCTAGCCTCATCTCCACTTTTCTCTCCAAGCGTCCTCTCCTCTTTTCTCCCCTCTTCTCCTCTACTGTCTTCTCCCCTCTTCTCCTCTCTTCTTTTCTCATCTAGTCTCCTCTCCACTTTTCTTATCATTCCCCAAGCATTCTCACCTCTTTTCTCCCCTAGCCTCCTCTCTTCTCCTCTTTTCTCCCCTAGCCTCCTCTCCACTTTTCTCTCCTAGCCTCCTCTCCTCTTCTCCCCTAGCCTCCTCTCCACAATTCTCCCCTTGCGTCCTCTACTCTTTCCTCCCCTAGCCTCCTCTCCACTCTTCTCCTCTCCTCTTCTCTTTTCTCCCCTAGCCTCCCCTCCTCTTCTCCCCTAGCCTCCTTCCCTCTCTTCTCCCCTAGCTTCCTCTACTCTTTCCTCCCCTAGCCTCCTTCCCTAGCCTTCTCCCCTCGCGTCCTCTACTCTTTCCTCCCCTAGCCTCCTCTCCATTCTTCTCCTCTCCTCTCCTCTTTTAACACCTTCCCTCCTTTTCTCCCCTAGCTTCCTCCCATCTCTTTTCCCCTACTCTTTCCTCCCCTAGCCTCCTCTCCACTCTTCTCCCCTAGCCTCCTCTTCTCTTTTCTCCCCTAGCCTCCCTTCCTCTTCTCCTCACTTCTCTCATAGCCTCCACTCCACTTTTCTCCACTAGCCTCCTCTCCTCTTCTTTTCTCCCCTGTCTCCTCTCCTCTTTTCCCCTATCCTCCAATCCTCTTCTCCCCTAGCCTCCTCCTCTCTCTATATCCCTAGCATCCTCTCCTCACTTCAACCCTAGCTTCTCTCCACTTTTCTCCCCTAGCCACCTCTCCTCCTTTCTCCCCTAGACTCCTCTTCTCTTTTCTCCCCTAGCCTCCCTTCCTCTTCTCCTCACTTCTCTCATAGCCTCCACTCCACTTTTCTCCACTAGCCTCCTCTCCTCTTCTTTTCTCCCCTGTCTCCTCTCCTCTTTTCCCCTATCCTCCAATCCTCTTCTCCCCTAGCCTCCTCCTCTATCTATATCCCTAGCATCCTCTCCTCACTTCAACCCTAGCTTCTCTCCACCTAGCCACCTCTCCTCCTTTCTCCCCTAAACTCCTCTCCTCTTTTCTCCCCTTAGCCACCTCTCCTATTTTCTCCCCTAGCCTCCTCTCATCTTTTCTACCCTGGCCTCCTCTTCTCTTTTCTCTCCTAGCCCCCTATCCTTTTTTCTCCCTTAGCCTTCTCTCCTCCTTTCTCCCCTAGCCTCCTCTCCTCTTTTCTCCCCTAACCTCCTCTCCTGTTTTCTCCCCTAGTTTCCACTCCTCTAGCCTCCTCTCCCTCCCCTTTTCTACCCTGGCCTCCTCTACTCTTTTCTCTCCTAGCCCCTCTCCTTTTTTCTCCCTAAGCCTTCTCTTCTCCTTTCTCCCCTAGCCTATTCTCCTTATTTCTCCACTAGCCTCCTCTACTCTTTTCTCCCCTAGCCTCCTCTCCTCTTTTCTCCCCTAGCCCATTCTCATTATTTCTCCCCTAGCCTCCTCGTCTCCTTTTTCCCCTTACTCCCTCTGTTCTTTTCTCCCCTAACCTCCTCTTCTCTTTTCTCCCCTAGCCACCTCTCCTATGTTCTCCCCTAGCCACCTCTTCTCTTTTCTCCCCTTGCCACCTCTTCTCTTTTCTCCCCTAGCCTCCTCTTCTCTTTTCTCCCATAGCCACCTCTTCTCTTTTCTCCCCTCGCCACCTCTTCTCTTTTCTCCCCTAGCCACCTCTTCTCTTTTCTCCCCTAGCCTCCACTTCTCTTTTCTCCCCTAGCCACCTCTTCTCTTTTCTCCCCTCGCCACCTCTTCTCTTTTCTCCCCTAGCCACCTCTTCTCTTTTCTCCCCTAGCCTCCTCTTCTCTTTTCTCCCCTTGCCACCTCTTCTCTTTTCTCCCCTAGCCACCTCTTCTCTTTTCTCCCCTAGCCTCCTCTTCTCTTTTCTCCCCTAGCCACCTCTTCTCTTTTCTCCCCTAGCCACCTCTTCTCTTTTCTCCCCTAGCCTCCTCTTCTCTTTTCTCCCCTAGCCTCCTCTTCTCTTTTCTCCCCTAGCCTCCTCTCCTCTTTTCTCCCCTAGCCTCCTCTCCTCTTTTCTCCCCTAGCCTCCTCTCCTCTTTTCTCCCCTAGCCTCCTCTCCTCCCCCCCCCCCCTAGCCTCCTCTCCTCTTTTCTCCCCTAGCCTCCTCTTCTCTTTTCTCCCCTAGCCTCCTCTTCTCTTTTCTCTCTTGGCCTCCTCTTCTCTTTTTTCCCTGTCACACTTTTTATTCTACCTCCCCTTTTCCTTAAAAGTGTCTTGTTTTAACAAAGATATTTTAAAAAAGATGTGGTTAAATATTCCGTAAGATAAACTTCTGAAGGCAGGCTTAATACTTAAAACATTTTTTTCGTGGACACGTTCCCTTATCCCTTAGCATGATATAAAGTTATAATAAACGATCACGTGCTATTTATTTGTTTTGAAAACGTGTTTCTATTAATAAATAGAAACACGTTTTCAAAACAAATAAATAGCCCGTGATCGTTTAGAAGGTGGCCGATATTAAGAGAAAGCAGTATAAATAGTATTTATACTGCTTTCTCTTAATATCGGCCAATTCCAGAACAACGGCATTCAAGTTGGAAGCGCATTGTCACTAGTTTTCTACATTTTATCATTTTTTATGTGATTGTGAACGAAATAGATATCCGTTTTGGTATAATGACGTTATACCATAGCTGACTAATACCCTATGGTATCATTAAAAAATCCATAGGGAATGCCATTAAAGAGCCAGCAAAGTAAGGTATCATCGACGTTAATGTCATCTTCGCCGAAATAAATTAAAGTGACGGCAATGAAATAAATCACGCTAAAGGGATACGCATATAAAAGGGGAAAATGTACTTTTAACTTTTTCCGCTAATTTGACGAATACACGAATTTAATGTACACATTTATGGTCCTTGGCTTGATATTGTTGAACTATGAAATAGCAAAATTGATGGGAGAATAGAGGGATGTGAGAGTGGGAAAAGAGTCCGGCGATGCGGGAAGCTGGGAGGGTAGGGTTGAGGGAGGGAGAAGAGAGATGGGATGAGGGATGACCAAGAGAGAGGGGATGAGTGGGTTGGAGATGGACTGGACGTGAACGGGGTTTTGGAGTGAGAAGAGAGGGATATGAGAGTGGGAAAATAGACAGGCGATGAGAGAGGCGGGGAAGGGTAGGGATGAGGGAGGGAGAAGAGGGATGGGGTGAGAGATGAAGAAGAGAGAGGGGATGAGTGGGTGGGAGATGGACTGGAAGGGAATGGGGCTATAGAGGAAGGAGAGAGGGGTATGAGATCGGGAAAAGAGACAGGCTATGAGAGGAGCGGGGGGGGGGGGGGGTAGGGCCGGATGAGGGATCGAGAAGAGAGAGGGGATGAGTGTGTGGGAGATGAACAGGAAGGGAACGGGGCTAGGGAGGAAGGAGAAAGGGATATGAGAGTGGGAAAAGAGACAGGCTATGAGATAAGCGGGGGAGGGTAGGGCCGGATGAGGGATGAAGAAGAGAGAGGGGATGAGTGGGTGGGAGATGGACTGGAAGGGAACGGGGTTAGGGAGGAAGGAGAGAGGGATATGAGAGTGGGAAAAGAGACAGGCGATGAGAGAGGCGGGGAAGGGTAGGGATGAGGGAGGGAGAAGAGGGATGGTGTGAGGGATGAAGAAGAGAGAGGGGATGAGTGGGTGGGAGATGGACTGGAAGGGAATGGGGCTATAGAGGAAGGAGAAAGGGATATGAGAGTGGGAAAAGAGACAGGCGATGAGAGAAGCGGGGGAGGGTAGGGCCGGATGAGGGATGAAGAAGAGAGGGGGATGAGTGGGTGGGAGATGGGCTGGAAGGGAACGGGGTTAGGGAGGAAGGAGAGAGTGATATCAGAGTGGGAAAAGAGACAGGCGATGAGAGAGGCGGGGGAGGGTAGGGCCGGATGAGGGATGAAGAAGAGAGAGGGGATGAGTGGGTGGGGTATGGACTGGAAGGAACGGGGCTATGGAGGGAGGAGATAGGGATATGAGAGTGGGAAAAGAGACAGGCGTTGAAGGAGGCGGGGAGGGTAGGGATGAGGGAGGGGGAAGAGAGATGGTGTGATGGATGGAGAAGAGAGAGGGGATGAGTGGGTGGAAGATGGAGAAGGGAACTGGGCTATGGAGGGAGGAGACAGGGGGATTAGGGAGGTCGAATTTCCGAATTTGTGCCCAATCTAGCACCAAATCATTGAAGCACCCTTATTTGGACAATTAATCAGAGGGACCGATACATCCGTATATTCTAGTTATTGGTACATAAGTACGTGTTAGTTTACTTTGCACCAATGTGAAAAAGTGTTGGTTTGATGACCGTAGTTATAACCAAGCGCATTCACAAATACAGATGCTAAAAGGGACCTGTCCGCACCTTGTATCCGCACCTAATAAGGTCTGATATCGAAACAAGATGTTCATTTGAAATATGAACAAAATGCTTGTAGATCTAACACTAGAAACGATTTTGGGGACCATGTTAGGTATATATTATGATAATATTTTTCATCACTAGCCATCTCTGACTGATTCAACCACCAGCCTGAGTATATAATAAACCAATGTGTGTATTTCTTTAGACCTTGTGGTCAAGGATAACCCGTGAAAGTGTAAGCATTTATTTCCAACGGGGTCCTTTGTTTTTTGCTAAATGGACAGCACGCTGAAGAGACAGTGGAAATCCGGGTGCTACACCCTAGCTCTTTTTTCGAAGAGATCCCTTGGTTCGTTCACGTGCTCGGTGTAAAGCACCGACAAACGGGGTACAACTTTCCTGGGTTAAACCAGTACTGAGTACACCACTTTTCCACTACCCTTTAAATGCCGAGCGCCAGGCAAGGGAGCTATTTGTACCAACTTTTAACGTCTTTTGATATGACCCTGCCGGTGATCGAACCCACGACCTCACGCTCCGTAGGCGGACGCTTAAAGCTGCACTCTCACAGATTGAACGTTTTGACAACTTTCTTATTTTTTGTCTTGGAACGAGCCAATTTTTGCGAAAATCCACGGAAAACAGTTATATAAGACTGCTGACAAAACAATAGATCGCAGATTTTATTATTTAAGTTCAAAAATTGATATTTTATGCATTTTTCTTAATCCGTTAGTAACGGTTTTAAGCCATAAAAAATTAATTTTTGAAAGGAAAAATGAAAATCTGAGATCTGATTTTTTGTCAGCAATCCTTCATCATTGGTTTACAGATATTTACGCCAAAATATGCTCTTTCCAAGACAATTTTTTTTTTAAAAAGTTGTAAAATTGGCATATCTGTGAGAGTGCAGCTTTAACCACTAGGCCACGGTGACGGTCGTGGATTTATTGATTCCTAATATAATCATTTTATATAAAAAAACCATATCAGTTTGAACGTCATGACTGTTTAGAGAATAGATTTCAAAACTCGCGCCAACAAGGACTTTATTGTGGTTTGAATAGTAGGGCACAATATTTCCAATGGCCAGGTGCGCGCTTTATTGGTACATTCGATTATCGCTTCGGAATCAAAACCATTTCTGCGACACATAATTCTGGCTTGTAAAAATATAATCTCAGCAATAAATATCTTAAATAAATCTTGACTAAGGTGCAATATCGAAACTCATTGCTTCAAACATATCGTATATTGACTTTAAACTTGCCATACTGTCAGCATTTCCGAGCGGTTGGTCGAACTCGCCCAAATATTTCCTAAATGAGTTAGCCCCCTTGATAATAATTTCTTTATACCCGGAAGAAAGTTTATTGACCCGAAAAAAAGTGGCACAGTTTGTCGAAAATGGTGAGCTAAGGTGTCATCTGTCGCAATATCAATCAACAATGACTTAGCACTTGTCTCAAACACGTGTCAATCTTGTGTTATTCTTTAAACCTGGATTGTGGCCGAAAATAAAAGTTCGAAGATCTGAATAAAAATGGCGGCGCCCAGTTTGAGTTGGACAGAAGGTCTCCCTGACACACAGACCATGCATTTGATTGGGGATCTGGAGAACGGGAAAGTTGTGACCATCTTCTTCTCAAAGACACGCCCAGAACGGAGGACATTAGCTGTCAAACAACAAACTAGCCAGCTTGTTTGGATTCGTGCGCAGGGTGTACGACCCGAGGGAGCAAGTAAGTTTCAGGTCATCATTTGTAGACTTTCATGAAGATAATAGTACTGAGCTTGATGAGATTTATCGTATATGTAATGTTACCTTGTAGATTAAGATAGACATAATGTTGCATAGACCATGTGCGTGTAAATATTGATGTACTGTATTTATATACTTTTATTTACATTTGCCTCTAAGTAGAGTCCTTTATATTGAAAAAACTTGACGTTCACATTGTTTAACACGCAATGACGTATGGTGTCATTGTTTTTACAATATTGTGCTCCAATTGGATTTCCATGACATCATTTAACTGACTAAGTAACAAATATCAGCTATTTTATTCAAAAGTATGTTGTCAGCTTCATTTCTTTAATAAGTACAAATACTTGATTGCAGAAGATACAGCTAATTTCGATCTTCATAAATAATTATTTGAATGTTTATATACATGTGATCAATTCTTAAATGGATGTAAGTAGAATGCAGGACATTCTCAAGGCATTTGGATGGGCCTTTAAGGTGAAATTCTAAAATCTTAACAACTTAGGCTTAAATAAAAGTAGTTATGTTTCCAGTAACCCAAAAGCCTCCGACAGTGTTTTTTTCACTGTGAAAAAAATAGTCGGTGACAATGAGGTTTATACTATATGGTTGCCTAGCGACGATGACTTCTGTTTCTGAATGCAATTTAATTTTGATAACCTGTTCTGCGTGCTGCCATCAAGAAGTTAGATGTTTACTAAAGGTAATTCCACACAGCAAGACCATAAGCAATCTAACCCTATCCCAGAGATTATTAAAGTTATCCAACCTCAATGGATGCCCTGATCTCATTTTGGTGATTATAATCCAACAGGATCCTTTGATGTTGAAGTTAATGTTTTTTTTAAACATTACAGTATTGTGTATCATTATTATGTTATTTTGTGACAATGAGCCAGAACTGCATGGAGGCACTAGCAGGGGGGTCAGTGCCATTCTTCAAAAATATATGCTCTTTAAAGTTTACCAAATAAGAAATGTCTTATGCCTTTGACCTTAATATTATTTTGATTGGCTTAAAATAATTCAGAAACTTTTCTCAATAAGGAGCTGAGGAAGCAGATTGACATTGGGGTGGCAGTCAGGGGTTGGGTTTGGGAGGGTTTTTTTCTGCTATTTAGGATGGGGAATATTTTGGGATTATCAATACAAAAAAGCGCTTTCTGTTTCATTTTAAGAACCAAAATCTAGTAAAAAATTATGCTGTAATGTCACACATTTATTTATATTAATGATTCAAAGTCTTAAGACGAACTAATGCAAAAAAAATGGAATTGCTCGGTTGGCTTGGTGTAGCCTTGTTAACATCATAAAGTCAATATGTTCATTCTACCTATGTACACCATGAAAATATTGAGGTATTTAATAAAGACGAGAGGCTCCTATGAATGAAATGAATGTATAAAGACGATTGTGAAAAAAATATGTACTTACATGAGCCATAATATGGAGTCCGGGATTTTGTGTTACATCACAGAAATTTCAGTTTAATCGTATGTATCTGGAGAAATGCATGTGATATACAGATTTGTAAAATTAAAGAAAATTTTCAAGACAAATAACTGTCTTTATTGATATGATGTTGACCTTTCAAGCAACTGTTACTTCATTTAATTCATACATTTATCATCCATTTTCCAGGTGTCCTGTGCGGACATTTTCAGGAGGGGTTGTTCAAAATACAAACTAAATGTGATTTCTTTTTATGTAATCCTTGTAGGCTTATTTGTGTGAAATAAAAACGTGGACATTTTATTTGTATTTACTAATTTCAGTTTTATTTCAGCAGCGGTAATCAGGGTTGCCAGCGGACTTGAAAAGTCAGGGAAATTGGGTATTTTTTCAAGGTCAGGGAATTGTCAGGGAATTTTGAAATTTGGTCAGTGAAAAATGAAAATCCTGAAAAGTCAGGGAAAAGTCAGGGAAAAATTATTTCAAAGGTCGAAAAATATACGCATTGAAGGTCTTTCTTGGCTATGGCAGTCTTTAGGCATTTAATATTTGACTTTATCACTCTCACAGTTAAGCATTAAATTCAAATAACAGTAAACTGTGATATTAAGAAGCATTATATGTTAACTTAGTGATTATAATACCCATTATTTACCTTAGAACATCATTCAGCCTAAAGACTGAAAGGCTTTGCAACCCTTGCCTCCAGAGCTGACTAATACGTAATTTCTGTTGTATTGTAGGAATATAACACCAGAAAAGAGAATTTACCTGACATTATATTCTAATCTATAGATTATTATCCTTGTTTCAGGTGTTGCGGTTTCTTTATATCATCTAATAAAGGGATTTGATGGCAGATAATATAATTAAATTACTCTGTTTCAGGCTCTTCCTTGTTAGCATGACAAATTAACAAATATGAGTTCAAAACAGACATCTTTCAATAATAACTGGCTTACGGACACAGAGTTTAAGTGTTGGGTAGGAAAAGACCCAAACAATGTGCTTACTTACACTTACTTACCATACTCATTCAAAGTCTTTAATTTTATAGTGATTATTTCATGATATGCCAAAATGAGCCCTATGTTCTTGTTTTCATGCTAATGTTTCACATGTTTCACTGACCAACAGTCACACTGTGTTTGAATAGAAATAGTTAAGAATAGTAGAACACTATGTTTGAATCATTACTTTGATGTACAATGTAAATGTTTTATATTTTGGAAAATAAATACAAGTTTACATGCAAAAATATAATGGGAGGATTGGACGGCTATAGGGGAGGTCAGGAGGCCGTTTATGTGTTTGACGATTTTGGTCAGTGAAAAACATGAATTGGTCAGTGAAAAGTCAGGGAAAAGTCAGGGAATTTTATTTCACCAAAGTGCTGGCAACCCTGGTAATACTATTATTTTCCAAAATAAAACCATGTAATGCGACGTAACCAAATGTGTCCACCTTGTTACGTCACAGAAAAAAGCATTATAACTCATGACCTTGACATCGATGCATCTTCGCGCAGCATGATAACAACGTGATCGATCGTGAACTTTGATAATGTCGTAAACTGGTGGTTCTGGAAAACGTCGGATTATAATGACAGGGAAGTCAACTATCGGGTGCGAAAGTTGTGTCTTTTTTGTTACGTCGCATTATTTTTATATTAGTAACAAATACTTAGTGCAACACCTCGGAAACGCGGTATTATCAGTTCTGTTTACGACATCCATAACTGTTTCACCAATTTTCGGTATTTTCGTTGCCTTTTTACGGTACAAGACGAGCATGGCAACCTCAAATATGAACGAGGAAAGACTTCAAAAAAAAATTACGTCGGCAACAAATCGCGGCATTCACTGGTCGCCAAGAATGTATCATAATACGTCCTTTTATTAGCTCGTCTGTTTTTCGAAGAAAAAAAAGTCGAGTTATTGTGATAGCCTTGGCGTCGTCGGCGTCGTCTGCGTCTGCGTCTGCGTCGTCGTCGTCGTCCAAAAACTTTAACCTTACCTCATAACTCAGACGAGCGTTGGCACCCACTCCGCGGTGCTCTTGTTTAGCAAAGTGATCAGTGATGTATGGAAACCCTTTACAATTATTTAATTCAACAGAAATAACCTTTTATTTAGTATTGACTGAAGAAAGTCGTGTCCCGTATTACGTCCATTGCATATGACAACCGTCTACGGCGATATAGATGATGTATACGCAAAAATAATGTGTTTGCATAAGTGAATCTATATATACTTTTGAATGGAAAACAATTTATAATAAAATAGATGAGATGCATTGTGATTACTCCAACTTTGTTTGTGCATAACAAAGACACCAGTGTGGATTTTGGTGTCCTGTTACACAATTTGTGCAGTTTTTGGTGTCCTGTTACACAATTTGTGCAGTTTTTGGTGTCCTGTTACACAAATTGTGTCCAGTTACATCTCACTTTGTGTCTTGTTACATCAATCTTCAACTAGGTAACAAACTGCTAAATATTTAACTAAATACATGATTCTGTATTCAAATAAAGCTATTGATTGATGTAAGTGGTCTAAATAAGTGAAAACAATCAACTGGACTTCATAAGAATGCTTTGTAATATGGTGTCCAGTGTTACTAACAATAAAACTTAAAATCCACATTACTTTGTATTTAAAGCTAGAAGTGTTATGCCATTTCAAATATAATTGCTTTAGATATTGTTCTATCCTAATACAGCATAAAATTTGACAAACGCAAATATTAAAAAAGAGGACACCACAGTGTTTGTGATGTAACGCAAATTCCCGGACTCCATATTATGGCTCACATCATTCTTTCTATTTGATTTTGCATTTACACCCTGGCCCTTTTACCCTTCTTGACCGATATTGGTGTCGGCTACTTTCCAAAGGGCCAGATCATTGTTTTGCCAAAATATTCTCAGAGTCTAAAGTTTTTGCCAATATATGTTTTGGCTTGCCCAAATATCGGGGCAGCAGCTGCTACCCCAGCTCCTCTAGCTTCAGCGCCTTTGTGAATCAAGTGTAAAATATAACAACAGAAAAACACTAAAGAACTTCCTTTTAGCCTGCTTCACGATTGGTGTCTATCAGAAATGGATGTGCATTTTCATGAATCTCTGTATTTGAATCACTAATAGTATAAGAGGCGGGGGATTCTAAACTGTTGCCTGTGCTTCATATATATAGATCAATGATCACCTACATACAATATGTCTTTCAGTGGTAGCATATAGACTAAAATTGTTCAGCTTGGAATCATTGGTTAACAAAACATCCTTGTTATCAAATTTCTTATCAAAGGAAGGTGCCATTTCTGACAGCATATCGAATACAAATGGCAATAAGTTTTAACAGTTTTCTAGTAATTGTATGTTTCCACTCTTGCTCGAATACCTTAAGTGTCAAATATACCTGATAATCATAAATGTATATAGTATTCTCTGTACTTAAGTGTTCAAGCTTAAGAGTTTAAGAAGATCATGCTGCACCTTCACTGTTTTTTGGTAGCATCCTTCTGCCCTTATACAAAACAGCATACATTTTGCACTCTGTATTCGTAGAATTGATGAAATGCTTTAGATAATAATAAAAAATCTTTCTATATGCTTACATAAGTATATAATTAAAGTGATACTCATA
The DNA here is from genome assembly GCF_026914265.1 of Mya arenaria. NCBI lineage: Eukaryota > Metazoa > Mollusca > Bivalvia > Myida > Myidae > Mya > Mya arenaria. The sequence goes on along the minus strand of NC_069129.1, from coordinate 20,696,571 downwards.
TTTAAAATCAATACAAAAACATGTATGTATTACAAACATAAATTTGAGTGATAAACCTTTAACTACCTACTAAATAATGCATTTATGGAAAATATTAATTACTAATAACAAGATTGTATTTAATAGCTGAAACGCACAAATATTAAATAACTGGTGAGTCCTAAGAGATTTACAGTGCTCAACTATCATCTCATAAGGTACAAATATAGTGTTTTCTGCTGCCTTCTTTGAAAATAAACACGGTATCCTTCATAAGACCCATTGTTTTCGATATTTGTTCATCTTTTTTGGTAAATAAAAGCAATTGTATTAATTGTGGTACATCTAATTTGGGAGCAAGAGTGCATCTTTAATATATTTGGCAGATCAAACCTAAAGTGAATCCAATTAAAACTCAATTTAAAACATTATTATTATCATAATATCTATTTTCTTCAAAGACTTGCCCCTTTTCTGCAGCACCCTGCCCTATTTAAATCCTGACTAAAACCAAAACCCTTTTTAAAGCACCTGGCCCTATTTAAATCCTGGCTAAACCCCACCTGCATGTAATATTTATTTATTCAGTTGTTTTTGTAATGAGTAAATAAAGATTTGAACATGTTAGAAGTCTGATTTGAAAGTATCCAAACTATGTGTGATGGTACAGAATTAAGTATTAAAATCTAATGTAGTCATCAGGTATAATATGACTTGTTATTCGTGGTCGGAATTAGCACAAGCTTGGAAACTCTGAACTAGTAAAATGCTTTCTACAGTTACTGGTACACAATTTTTGATTTTTTTTTGGCCAGCATTAATATTATAATTCCGGCTTGTTCTTCCAAAAGTCTAATTGCGGAAACTGAATAGTACCATTTCTTCCTAGTATTTATGTCTTGAATTTGGGTCAGTCTGATCCAAAAAGTCTTTATTTGCTGATTGTGAAATAATATGTTGATATCATTTTAACTTCCTGCATGAAGTGTTATAAAATAGGGAAGTTGTGTTAAATTGTTTAAAACAGTAGATACCCAGACTTCTGGTATGTAATTGTGGTAAGTTTTTATTGACATGAAGATCAAACACAGCAATTTTAACCTTCATATCTGAGACAAGGCAATAGATTTACAGCTCAATATAAGCTTATGAAAGACCTTCAAGTAGGGTGAATATCCATATAAGATAAGGAAAAAAGTATGTTATCATTTATAAAGAAGATACATGTATAGATCTCAAAGTGTACAATTTGTAGTCTTAACTTTTTATGCCCCCACAAAGTGGCGGCATATAGGGTTGCCCTTGTCCGTACGTACGTCTGTCTGTCTGTCCGTACGTACGTACGTACGTACGTCCCGAAGATTGTTTCCGATCTAATTCTTGAAAACCGTTTGTCCAATCCTCACCAAACTTTAAACACATGTTTGTGACCATAATATCTTGATCAAGTTCGATAGTCATGGAAATCGCTTTAGTCATTTAGGAGTTACGGCCCTTTTTTGCCAAAATACTTCAAAAATATATGTTTCCAATCCAATTCTTGAAAAGTATGTGTCCAATCCTCACCAAACTTTACATACATGATTGTGACCATAATATCTTGATCAAGTTCGATAGCCATGGAAATCGCTTTTGTCATTTAGGAGTTACGGCCCTTTATTTGCAAAAAAAGACTTGAAAAATACGTCCCGAAGATTGTTTCCGATCTAATTCTTGAAAACTGTTTGTCCAATCCTCACCAAACTTTAAACACATGTTTGTGACCATAATATCTTGATCAAGTTCGATAGTCATGGAAATCGCTTTAGTCATTTAGGAGTTACGGCCCTTTTTTGCCAAAAATACTTCAAAAATCATTATGGCTTATTTTCTGTGACAAAAAACCGAAGTGGGGGCATCCGTGTCCTATGGACACATTTCTAGTTATAAAGGCTACATTGCTTACAGATGTATATCTGTAGATAAATTAATTTTTTGGAAGGGTTTTATTTCTATTATTTTCACTACAATTGGAAATTAAAACACCAGAAAATGATGAAAGGAATACCTGTGCCAAAAAAGCTTCGTTAAAGCTGTTCAATTAAAAAGCACAGCTTTTCAAAAAGAGCAGCTTTTCAAAAAAAGGCTTTCGCGAAGCTCCTTTTTTATTTGGCTAAAAAATCAGCGCTTTTTATATTTCAAAAAGCACAGCTTTTGCAAAGAAGTCACCAGAAGAAAAAGCTTCGCTGAAGCTGCTTTTTTTATGAAGCTTCATTTTTTATTTCGCACGGGCGTGACCCTATGTGATTAAATTAAGGCTGCATTGTAAATCATCATTGTATACCATAGTGAGTGCTAAAATGTAGGGAAATGGCTAAAACACCAAAATCACGAAAAAGTCCCTGTCAAGTTCAGAGCTGGCCAGTAAAGGCGCACAATAATAGTTGATGCAAAATTATTATTTTTTAACTTTCATGCATTATGTTTGACACATTTGACTCCAGTGGTCAAGCCAAAGAGAAGAATATGATGTGTGTAATTCACATTGAAAAAATGATTTCTAATTGTCCATTTCAGTCAACTTCCGTGACATTAAAGAGGTTCGTCGTGTCAAGAAGTCGAAGGACTTTGATAAGTGGTCGGACGATGCACGGCGTGTGGACGATAAACGCTGCTTTGTCATTTACCATGGCAACGACTTCAAACTGCGAACACTGTCGGTTGTTGGTGAGAAACAATGAATGTTAAAAAAGTATTATTCTATTGTTATTTCTGAAAAAGTCGGACTAGGCCCCGAAAAATTTATTTTGGGTCACTTGCCCTGCAGGGCAACGTGAACTTCTACTCGCCCTGCACAATAATTACTCGCCGTACATTTTCAACAAATTTTTTAGCAAAATCAAGTAACACTGATTAAACATAAGCTAGTTTTGCAGCCAATCAAATCTAATTTAAAAGACTTAAAACTTTGATCCGTTTGATTATCGTAAAAGTGTTCTTTCATCTAATCTGGGCCACCTACTGCTGTGCGATTCATTTATGAAGAAGCTGGTAACCAGATCGTATATTACCAGTTTATAATAGATTATAAATTATTAAAAACATTATAATAATTAATCTAATAGTAATAAAATAAATCTAACAATTAACAATTTGTTTTCTTTGATTCCCTGAATTATTATCCACAACATACAAATGATTAAACAGTCTCTGCCGTTCCAGTATTATATTATAATGTTTATCGCAATCATTTTTTTTTTGAAAATAAATAGGATTAAAAATTGAATCTGAAGAATCTTACTCGCCCAGGTGGACAAGAGTGATTAAATTTCTTCTTGCCCAACCTCGATATTTACTCACAAATTCGAGAGGGCGAGTGGACGGTTAGGCCTGCAGGTGTTGGTAAAAAATTACCCAAGTGACCACATGGACAGTCGCTTGCTGTGCTCTTCTATGCAATTTGGGTCTGACCTAATATAGCAGACAGATATATATCAGTGATGATATGAATATGCCCTAATGATTGAAACTGGTTTTAAGATCTTGACACATAAATTGTGCCACGATATGATTCCAACTGCTATATATATATAATTGATAAACAGTGATTTTTTTAGCTCACCTGTCACATAGTGACAAGGTGAGCTTTTGTGATCACAATTTGTCCGTCGTCCGTCCGTCCGTAAACTTTTACTTTAAAAGACATCTCCTCACCAGGCCAATTTCATCCAAACTTCACAGGAATGTTCCTTGGGTGGTCCCCTTTGAAAATTGTTCAAAGAATTGAATTCCATGCAGAACTCTGGTTGCCATGGCAACGGAAAGGAAAAACTTTAAAAATCTTCTTCTCCCAAACCACAAGGCTTAGGCCGTTGGTACATGGTAAGTAGGATCACCAAATGGTCCTCTACCAAGATTGTTCAAATTATGGCCCTTGGGTCAAAATTGGCCCCGCCCCGGGGGGTCATGGGTTTTCTCTATATGTTTATAGTGAAAACTTAAAAAATCTTCTCCTCTGAACTTACTTGGCCTAGAGCTTAGATATTTGTCATGATTTATCGTCTAGTGGACCTCTACAAAGTTTGTTAAAATTATGGCCTTGGGGTCAAAATTGGCCCCGCCCCCTTGGGGGGTCATGGGTTTTCTCTATATGTTTATAGTGAAAACTTCAAAAATCATCTCCTCTGAACTTACATTGCTTAGAGCTTAGATATTTGGCATGATTCATCGTCTAGTGGACCTCTACAAAGATTATTCAAATTATGGCCCTGGGGTCAAAATTGGCCCCGCCCCTGGGTGGTCATGGGTTTTCTCTATATGTTTATAGTAAAAAAATCAAAAATCTCCTCTGAACTTACGTTGCTTAGAGCTTAGATATATGGCATGATTCATCGTCTAGTGGACCTCTACAAAGATTGTTCAAATTATGGCCTTGGGGTCAAACTTGGCCCCGCCCCGGGGGGTTAGGATATTCCCTATATGTTTATAGTTAAAACTTCAAAAATCTTCTCCTATGAACTTACTTGGACTAGAGCTTAGATATTCGGCATGATTCATCGTCTAGTGGACCTCTACAAAGATTGTTCAAATTATGGCCTTGGGGTCAAAATTGGCCCCGCCCCCTTGGGGGGTCATGGGTTTTCTCTATATGTTGATAGTGAAAACTTCAAAAATCATCTCCTATGAACATACGTGGCTTAGAGCTTAGATATTTGGCATGATTCATCGTCTAGTGGACCTCTACAAAGTTTGTTCAAATTATGGCCCTGGGGTCAAAATTGGCCACACCCCGGGGCTGATGGGTTTTTCTCTTTATGTGTTATAGTGAAAACTTAAAAAATCTACTCCGAACTCACAAAGACAAGTAACGTCTTAATTTAAACTGGATAACATATTTAGTACACATACCAATTTTCAATATGGGCCACATGCAACAATTAATAACAAATATATATATATATATATATATATAGATACACACGTAAAATCAAGTAGTGACAAGAGCTTAGATATTTGGCATGATATATCATCTAGTTGACTTGTACCAATATTGTTCAATCTTTGGCCCTGGGGTCAAAAAATGGCCCTACCCGCGCGGTCATGGGTTTCCTTATTAGCTCACCTGTCACATAGTGACAAGGTGAGCTTTTGTGATCACAATTTGTCCGGCGTCCGTCCGTAAACTTTTACTTTAAACGACATCTCCTCATAAACCGCTTAGCCAATTTCATCCAAACTTCACAGGAATGTTCCTTGGGTGGTCCCCTTTGAAAACTGTTCAAAGAATTGAATTCCATGCAGAACTCTGGTTGCCATGGTAACGGAAAGGAAAAACTTTAAAAATCTTCTTCTCCAAAACCACAAGGCCTAGAGCCTTAATATTTGGTATATAGCATCATATAGTGGTCCTCTACCAAAATTGTTAAAACTATCCCCCTGGGGTCAAAAATAGCCCCGCCCCGGGGGTCACTTGTTTTACATAGACTTATATAGGGAAAAAATCTTCTTCTCCGAAACTGTAAGGCCCAGGGCTTAGATATTTGGTATACAGCATCATCTAGTGGACCTCTACCAGATTTGTTCAAATTATTGCCACAGGGTCAAAATTGACCCCGCCTAGGGGGTCCTTGTTTTTACGTAGTGTTATATAGTAAATCTTTAAAAATATTCTTCTCCAGAACCGTAAGGCCAGGAGCTTAGATATTTGGTATACAACTTCATCTTGTGGACCTCTATCAAAGTTGTTCAAATTATTGCCACAGGGTCAAAATTGGCCGCGCCCTGAAAGTTATTTGTTTTTATATAGTCTTATATAATAAAACTTTAAAAATCCTCTTCTCCAAAATATAAGACCTAGAGCTTTCATATTTGGTATATAGTGTTACCTAGTGGACCTACACCAAAGGTATTCAAATTATTGTCCCGGGGTCAAATTGGCCTTGCTCAGGGGTCATTTGTTTTTACATTGTCTTGTCACTTAAACATCTTTTCCTCTGAAAGTAAAGGTCAGAATGACTCCATACTTGATATGTAGCATCTTTACATGGTTCTCTCTCAACTTTGTTCAAATGGTTTTGTTTGGCCCCTTTTAGGGGTCACCAGAGCAAAAAATAGAAAAACCTTTAAACAACTTGATCTTAGTAACTGCTTGATGGATCTTCAAGTCTGAAGCATCCTAGCATGGGCCTCTGTCAGGCCTTTTCAAATAATTTTGTTTGGCCCCTTTTAAGGGCCACCAGAGCTAAAATTAGTAAAAAAAACGTAACATTGTCTTCGCATGAACCCCTTGATAGATCTTCAGCAAATTTGGTTTGAAGTGTCCTTGCATGGACCTCTCTTAAATTTGTTCACATAATTTTGTTTGGCCCGGTTGCCATGGCAACCTAAAGGAAAATGTCAACAATTGGTTACAATCATCTTCTTCTCCTAAACCCCTTGGACAATTTTGATGAAACTTCATAGGAATGATCCTTGGTTGGTGCTTTTTCAAAATTGTTCAAAAAAATTAATTCCATGCAGAACTCTGGTTGCCATGGCAACCTGAAGGAAAATATAGGCTGTCGTGTCCGCGCTGTGACTTTCTCTTATATGGACAGATTTTAAAATGACTTGCCATATGTTTTCGACATACCAAGACAACGTGTCGTGTGCAAGACCCATGTCCCTACCTCTAAGGTGAAAGATACACTAAGTGTTTGTTCACAATGGAATGCTGAATATGAGGACATAAAGAGTGTTGGCTGTCATCTAGTATGATTGTGTGTTTTTTCTATGCTCAGAGGCAATTTAATATAACTTGCAATATGTATTTGACACATAAAGGCTAGATCAACTTTTTATGTACTTGTTCATAGATCAATGTCACATTGGGGGGCATTTGTCACATACTTTGACAGCTCTTGTTCAATATTCTTTGAGAAACAAGCTATGTTAAACTCTTTTACTCAGGTGAGCGATTTAGGGCCATCATGGCCCTCTTGTTTATTTTATTGATAAAATCAACTTAATATCAGCATGTCCTTCTGATAAGGGGTAATACTGGTTTAAAGCACTCAACATTATTGTTAAACAGTGTGTTTATTGATTTTTTTTTCCATATTTTATTGATCAAAACTATCTTATTTCAGTTGATTCCTCGGACGAGCGGGAAAACTGGTTCAAGGGCCTCGATCTGTTGATACAGGAAGCAAAGTCGGCATCGCACACCCTCGTTGTTGAAAGGTATGAAGGGGTATTGTATTAATAAATAACTGGTAAAAAGTAATGATCTGAGTGATAAGGTGGTATATATAGAAGTTAAGATGGTATTTTAAAGGGACTAGACACCAAATGGTCCAAAAATCAGCAAATTCAGTATTTCTTTAAAACAAGCCTAGAATTATCAATACAAACTTAGTATGAGGCCGATGATACATCATTTTGCATGATTAAAATAATAATTTGTTGCTGTCTCAGCTGAGTTTACAATTTACTGCGATTTACTAGTAAATTCCCATTTTGAAAAATCGCAAAAACATTGAAAGAAACATGTGTTGTAAGCAATTTGATACATCAGTAAGTAAAATTCAATGCATTGTACACAACGATATCAATTTTAAGTAAGTCTTTGACGTCTTTTTTTCTTGCAATGGTATCATATGGTGTATTCCCTTTAATGGTAATTTTTAACTTGTCTGATTTCTGAAGACGAGAAAGGTTTAGGTATTGTGATAGCCTTGGTGTTGTTGTTGAAGCCACTCATAAAAATTTTACTTTTGGTGTTCACGAGGTAAAATATATTGTGATCTTACTTTGCAACAAACAATTTGTCTGCTTATTATATGCCCATAAAGGATATAAATGAGTTTTTAAGAAAGGTGCACCCAATTGTATGTGAACTTAACATCATATTGGACATTTTGTTGTTGAATGATTCATAGCCCTGTGCATTCATAGCCCTGTGCACACTGTCCTTTGAAGAAGAGAGGACTGAAATTCTAAAAGAGTGAAAAATATCAAAATGTTATTTCACTGTTTAAAAAAATGAAAAAACTGATTTTTATTTCTTTGATATTTATCTTCTATAAATCACTGGAAAGCATACATAATAAATCAATGTAATTTGTTGTGCAGTTTGCTTATATAAGATTCTACCCTATATTCTTACAAGACTGTTGCTTGTATAACGTTCTCTTCTCGAGAATTGCAGAGAAATCATAGAACTGAAACCTTTTATTCCTATCATTTCTGAGATCAAGCGTCCTCCATTTCTGTAATTATATTCTCTTTCAGAAAATAATGATACTTGAGCCTATTGTGATAACAGCGGAAAGGTTCTAGCTGCATCTCTATAAAATGACTCTTAGAACTTTTTTTTCGATTTTACACCTCGGTATGGAAATAAAAGTTTTGCGCTCTTTGTCCTTAAATATCTAGTATTGACGCAAAAGGAAATAATTAGGGATCATAATGTAAAGTATTTCCATCTTCTATCCTGTTAATTCTAATTTTTAGCTCTACTGGCCAAAGGCCAGAAGAGCTTATGCGATGGTAATGTGTACGTAGTATGTGCATCCGTGCGTCCGTGCGTTCGTGCGTTCGTGCGTCTGTAAACAATTGCTTGTGAACACGATACAGTCTTCAATTTTGATTGTATCTCGATGAAACTTGTACAGTATTTAGATATCCATTAGAGCTGGGTTCCTTTCGAAAACCAGCCAGATCCGCCCATGCATGCCTAGATTATGGCCCTTGATAGTATAAAAAAATGCTATTGTGTAAACAATTGGTTGTAAACAATTGGTTGTGAACACGATACAGTCTTCAGTTTTTATTGTATCTCAATGAAACTTGTACAGTATCTAGATATCCATTAGAGCTCGGGCCACAATTAAAAAATTCTTTGTTTGCCCTTTACCGACCCTAAATTTTAGAGGTGGGTCGGTAGGTAGGAAAAATATTTTATTTTTTTCTAGAATTTGATCTTGAACACAAAAACTGGTGTTTGTATGTTTGACCTTTTTTATTTTTTCTGGTTGATATCACTTTCTCTTTTTATATTGTAAGTAACATACTTCAACGAACAGTCAAAGGTATTGAGCACCGAAATACTTTCAGAAATGTCTGGATGGAAACTTTTGACATCGGTGCTGTTTTTGCAAACGGAAATTGTAACGGAATCCGTTTTTTGTAATGTTACGTTTGCCTTATTCATGAAGTCTGATAATACATCTTCCCATGTGTTAGTGGACTCGAAAGAACTTATTTTATTTTTCGCAATTTGATTTAATTTACCATCAATATTAATAAAAACACTGTAACAAAATGTTAATACGGACGCCATGATGATGAACTGTTTTCTAGACGCTTGCAAATCGTTCACAAAACGTACAACAAGCGCTTCTTTTGTCTTGATTGATTTAAAGAACCCAACGATTGAGCGGAAAGAAAATAAACTAAACTAACGGCGAAAAAACAGCGAAAACAAATCTTGACTGCAAAATTGAAAAAAAAAATGTTCTCACAAATTTTGCAATAAAATATTTTGGGTCGGCGGCTTTTTTTCGGGTCGGTCGGTAAAGGGCAAACAAACTTAATTTTAATTTAGGCCTCGGTTCCTTTCGAAAACCAGCCAGATCCGCCCATGAATGCCTAGATTATGGGCCATTAAAGTTTTAAAGAATAAATGCTCTCTATTTTTAGCCAGGTCTGCATGAGCGAATTCTATTTTTAGCCAAGTTTACATGTACATGTAAATTCAAGTCTAGAGTTAAGGGAGACAATTTGCAAGTCTAGGATTTTGAGAGACAATTTGCTTTTTGCTTCTGCAGCTGATTTTGTGAATTACTCTGCCTTGTTCTTGTTGAAAGCCCAAAGGCCATTTTTTAGCTTTAAGTTCTGTAGTTTGCGCATTCATCTTAACAAAATTGGTTGTGAATGTTAAGTTTTGCACCTGGTGTCATTACTGGCCACACTCAGGGTTCACAGGTTTGGTAAACATAAATCTGGAAAGGTTTAAAAATCTTTTTGTGTGTTCTGGATCCATCTCAGCACAATTGATTGTGAATGTTTGTTCAAATTGATCAAAGTTGTCCTAGGATGCCCTTGACTTTGACCTTTTGACCAACTTTTTTAACTTTTAAAACTACAGAAATTTTTACTATGAGTACAGTTTTGAAAGCATTTTTTTTTTGTCAGATGACTTTTACTTGGCACATATTAAAATAGTTCATGGAACTAATCTGCTTACAATACTTTCTGGGCTCAGATGTTGAACGTGCTACGTTTTCAGGTAAGCCAAACACAAAACATAAACCATATGTCTGTTGCCTTTTACCCATACATACATGCTCTGGATTGATATGACCACAAAAGCCATGCCAGTAGAACATAGGCCCTTTTGGGCCTCTTGTTTATGTCAACCAAGGTAAAGTTACATGTAGATATGCTTAGTTGGGCTTTTTGATTGACTGAGAAAAAACAGTAGATTGTAGATAATAAGTTTGGTTGACTTATGTAGATAATAAGTTTGGTTGACTTATCTGCATGGTTGACAAATAATGATAGTTTAAAATTTTGTTCATGTAAGAATTAAGTGTTGCAATCTGCATTACAATGAAAATAAAACAAAAAGAAAAAAACAAACATATGATCACTGTTTAGCAACCTCTGGTGCCCATGTACTTTAGACAAGAATAGGAATAGTTTGTTATTTCAATCTTCTTAATTCCTGTCCATCTAATATTGCCAAAGGTCCGTCTAGCCAGTCGACATGTGTATAATTTGGAAAAGAAGACTTAACCCTTTAGCACATAGACAAGTGGCCAGATTACACCTCCCAGTCAATAGCCATCTTACTGATAAGCAGTCCTTATCTGCATAGGTACTTTTCTGGATATTTGAAAATGAGAAAATGAATACAGCAGTATGACCTTAAAATCAATGTTACTCCAAATAATTGTGTCCAAATCTTTTTTATGTGAATTCATTTTTTATAGATAATTAAATTATCTAATAAATGGTGTCAATGATGATATATTAAATTATTTTATTTCAGCTGTGAATGTATTTTCAAGATGGATTTGTAACATTTCTTTGAAATGTCATAATTGCATTAAATCAAAGGGTAATAAAATGCTGGGATCGATCTAATTTTTATTACCCCTATCATAAAAAAGACCCATCTGGATTAAAAAGCCGACAATTTATGTTCTTGTGTATTAATACACAGAAATATGTCAAGAATATCCGGTGTCATCCAGCTGAGAGATCCAGTCCAAGGTGTCTGTTTAACTTTATTACCCCCTCATAAAATTGTTTACAAAAAAAGAAAGCCGATAAATGATTTTCCGGTATGAATAAAAAGATCTAGATCAAACAAAACGCTTGCACATGACCTATTTTACAGCCAACTATGATGGACATTATATAAGCTTCACAGAAAATTTACCCATCATTTTCTCATTTACTAATTGTTTCTTTTGTTTGTAAACAAAATATTACCTTTAAGTAAATATAATCTCAATTGATTTTAATGGTAAACTGAACTGACGTAATATATTTAATGATTTACGCATCAATGAATTTGGGGGAAATTCCATACAGTACTTAGCTCGTGGTCTTATTACGTCACAATGGGATATCACACCTGCGATTGGGAGTATAAACACCTTCTCAATTTAGCAGACGATATTTTCAAGGGAAAATCAATACACAAAAGGTTAAACTTTAATTTTATAAACATCCGGGATATTGTTTACAAAAAGAAAGATGCAAAATTGAAATATTGAAATGACCCTATTGAAATATGCGGGCCATGCGTTTACATCCAGTAATGGATACGGTCGGCCAAATGCGTATACATCTGGTAATGAGCTATGTCGGCCTATCTCGTATACATGCGCTAAAGGGTTAATAGTTGCTAGTCCAGCCAGTCCACAAGTGTATTATTTGGAGAGGCAGACTCATTAGTCTTCAAAATACTCTGAGGGCAACTTGTTTTTCACTCGCTAAGCTTGTTAGTGCGCTAGAGTGACGCTAAAATATTGGGCAGTCAGATTGATTAAATGTTCGGGGCTCCCTTGTGTAAAGTAATAAAGTTGTTGATTTAGTGGGTATTGGGTAATGTACAAATCCGTTATTGCTTTAGACGGCTGAGTAAAGGGGAAGTTGTTTTCTATTTTTCAGCACAAAATGTTATTACTTTAAAAGCTATTTGAATGACGGATTGTTTTTCGTCTATTGCGTGGTCTAGGACCATCTTGGGACATCTAAAGTCTGCAGCAATGATTACAACAATTTGAACGTAAAAAGTCTTGTTTTGAATGAAAATGAACCAGAATGCTTTTAAAAATAGATGGAATAATTTAAAGGAGACTGTGATAAAGTTTGTTTCATTAAGAAAGCACAAACTCTTCCTTACAAAAATGGTTTGGGTTCCAAATTATTTATTAATTTAGGCCCAAAATTGGCCTGAAAAAAACAGTGGTAAAATGTTTCCACTGAGTTCTTGTGGTAGATTGAAGTAACAAAATAACAATTTACAAATCTTCAGGGAAAGAAAATTACTTTAAACTGAAATTGAAAATGAGACTCTCGTCACAAGTGTCCGCTCGTTTTCAGAATTTACGGAAATGGAAATTGACAGGATTTGCATCAAAAATCACACTTGTTTTGTGTGAAAATGCAATTGAACTGTCTTGAATCAATAAGTATGCACGCGATATTGCATTAATCAAGTGCTTTTCTCGATTTTCACAGTTTTAAGCTACTTTCTCGATTTATTCTGCAAATAGTTAATTGCGTATCTCATGCAAATGGATTTAACCTTTGCTGTTTTGGTAATTTCGGACATATCTCTATAGAAGAAACTGTCTGTATGTGTAAATTAATAAGATTGTGATGTAGACAATCGTCACAGAAAGGGAGAACTTTCGAAATTTCCATTTCCGAGTAATTTTCGCCATCTTCCTTTGATGAATTACTGTCATTAAGATAAATTACTAGTTCACCAGGTTCTCCCTTAAAGCTGCACTCTCACAGATTGAATGATTTGCCAATTTTTAGCTCACCTGAGCACGAAGTACTCAAGGTGAGTTTTTGTGATCGCTCTGTGTCTGTCGTCCGTCGTCGTTGTCCGTCATCAACAATTTGACTGTTAACACTCTAGAGGTCACAATTTGGGAACTATTTTAATGAAACTTGGTCAGAATGTTACCCTCAATAAAATCTTGGATGAGTTCGATATTGGGTCATCTGGGGTTAAAAACTAGGTCACCAGGTCAAATTAAAGGAAAAGCATGTTAACACTATAGAGGTTACATTTATGACTGTATCTTCAGAAAACTTGGTCAGAATGTTAATATTAATACTCTCTAGGTCAAGTTCGATTCTGGGTCATGTGCGGTCAAAAACTAGGTCACCAGGTCAAATTTAAGAAAAAGCTTGTTAACACTCTAGAGGTCACATTTATACCTGTATCTTAATGACAGTTGGTCAGAATGTTTATATTAGTAATCTCTAAGTCAAGTTTAAATCTTGGTCAATTGTGGTCAAAAACTAGGTCATTAGGTCAAATCATAGGAAAAGCTTGTTAGCACTCTAGAGATAACATTTATGACTGTATGTTCATTGAACTTGATCAGAATGTTATTGTTGATGATCTTTATTGTATCAGGTGAGCGATTCATGGCCTTCAGGGCCCTCTTGTTTAATATTTTGTCTTGGAACAAGCCAATTTTCGTGAAAATCCATGGAAACCAGTTATATAAGACTGGTGACATAATTTTTTTTATAAATTTTTATATTTAAGTTAAAAAAATGATGTTATATGCATTTTTCTTAAACCGTTACTATTGGTTTAAGCCATAAAACATTAATTTTCGAATGGAAATATGAAAATCTATGATCTGATTTTTTTGTCAGCAATCCTATTGTGGTTTGCAGATCGATATTTATGCAAAAATTTGATCTTTCCAAGACAAAAAATAGAAAACTTGTAAAAATGGTAAATCTGTGAGAGTGCAGCTTTAAAGGGGCACATTTATAAAGGTTGATGTAAATCTTTTTTTTTATTTAATGCATTATTATGTTTACTCATTTGACTTAAATGATCAAAGCCAATACAAGCATATGTTTGTGTACAGAAAAAAATAATAGCGATATTTGGGCGTTTTGTTTAACTGTGGAATTTGTGCCACAATTTTTTAGATATTATTATTATGCACCAGTCAATTGTAACGAAGGCCCCCCCCAGGTCCGGGGAATAGCGGGGACTTTGACTTTCGGTCCAGCCAACCCCGGCTAAAGTCCCGCCCTGCGGGAATGAACAGATGGTCAAATCCCCGCAAAATAACCCCGCACCCCAGGGACCCTAGGTAAGGCCCATTCCCCACTTTATTTAAAGTGAAGACAAAACCACCACATTCACCCGGCACTGCGGGGCCATCTGAAAGGTAAAAACACGGCCCATTTCCCGGCTATCCCCGGTATACCCCCGGACCTGGAGGGGCCGTGATTACAATTGATTGGTGCATTATTATTGTATTAAATGCTCCTTTTTTATCTGTTCTCAAATCATATGCTTTTCTGTTTTGTTTATTATAGTCATTTTTTTGTATCAATCTATAATGTGTGCCTTTAATGTAGGCATTGTCTATATATTAGGACATCTGTCATTCTAAATTTTTCACATGGTTAATGGTGCCTTTTAAGTGTGTTAGTTTTTCCAAGGAGAAGGTCAAAATATTGTCAGTATTTAATGAGAAAAGGAAATCAATTGTGTTCTGTGAAATCGTTATTATTCATGGAACAATACTGTGGATTTCGTGGATGTGGAAAACCACAAATTAAAGATCCTGATGATTTTTTTTTTCCAAAAACTTACTTGTGTATATCCTTAGGAAATTTAATTCCAAACATTTTACATGTATATTCACTTACCAATGTCCAAATTGTATATAGTGTATTGTAAGTTAGATATTTATACTCTGGCAGCCAATTGAATAAAACATTCATAAATTGTTCACATGATATCTTCCGGTTATTTTGCTAAATGAAATGATTTTTTGGTTTATATTAATTATTGAATAAATATTGATAATTCAATAAACCTTTTTGTAAACTATGTCTAATCAAAAGAATTAACCAGTTTTTAAAATTGGTGGCAATTATTTTCATGCCAGTTCACAGTATGTGGCTTTATGTAAACAAAATCATTTCTAATATTTAAGATTACTGATCAGTTTTGTTTTGTTGAAGATGATTCAATTCCAAAATCTTTACTTTTATGTTTCAGATGGCTTACGAGGGAGTATAACAGTATACTTGAGCGAGATGGCCGTGTGACATTGAAGGCAATGAAATCCTGGACAACCAAGATCAACTGTAAACTGACAACAAACAAGCTCAAAGAAAAATACCAGGTATAAATCCACTAAACTTAAGTGAAACTAAACACTAATGAAAACCAAGAAATACCAAGAAATATGCTCAAAGAAAAATACGAGGTATAATTCCACTAATCTTAAGTGTAACAAAACAAGAAAGCAATGAAAACCAAGAAATACCAAGAAACAAGCTCAAAGAAAAATACCAGGTATAATTCCACTAATCTTAAGTGTAACAAAATACGAAAGCAATGAAAACCAAGAAATACCAAGAAACAAGCTCAAAGAAAAATACCAGGTATAATTCCACTAATCTTAAGTGTAACAAAACACGAAAGCAATGAAAACCAAGAAACACCTAGATCAGGGTTAACTGATGTCCAATAAGCTCAAAGACAAAAACCTAGATATACTTAGATCAATTTTAAAGCTGCACTCTCACAGATGGACCATTTTGACAACTTTTTTATTATTGTCCTGGATTGAGCCACCTTTTTGCGTAGCTAGATGTCTGAGAACCTGTTCTATAAGACTGCTAAGATCTGATCGCAGTTTTTCATATTTACGGTACGAAATTTATAAAACTTCAATTTTCAAACGTAAATATATAAAAGTGCAATATGATCTTTTATCAGCAGTCATTTAGCACTGGTTTCCAGATATTTACGCAAAAATTTACTAATTCAAAGACAAAAAATACTGTCAATCTCTGAGAGTTCATCTTTAAACTGACTACATTTAAGAAAGAAATCACCAACCAGTTGTACAAAACTGGTTAAGTCTTTGGTTTGGTTAAAGTTGGCCAATATATTTAATGATGGTCAATATTAGACCAATAATTCCTGTTGACCAATCAAATTCCTTTTTTGTGCAATTTAGCCAAAAGATTACATGTGGATAACTTATCCTGTTTTATGAAATTGATTGCATCAGCATACATGCCATATATCCTCTGCATTCGGAGCTCCTCGGCCATTTTATCGAAAACAACCTCGGATGTATTTGGACGGTTTACATACTCGAAAAGTGGTACGTTTAAGTCCGCTGCAAGTAGATCGCATAGTAATTTTATTTAGCAGTTAAACTTTGTGACTTAACTCTTGGGATTCTTAATTATGTTTGCAATAATACAATTCAATGGCAATCAATTTCGACTTAGATCAATAAATACAACTCTAAAACACTACATTTAATTAATGCTTTTATTAAAAAAATACGGACTACTTCAACTGATGTACCTGCATACATCCGAGGTTGTTTTTGAAAAAAATGGCCGAGGAGTTCCGAATGATATCCTCTGGTGGGGGGAAAAATGATAAGGTATAACCCTACTAAACTTTGGTATAACTTAAAAGTGAAATCTGGTTTGGAATAAAGTTTTATTTTTTATTAAAAGCTATATATCAATGTTTGATACTCTCTTGATATTAAATAAAACAGATTAGGTTTGTGAAATAAAAAGTGTTATGTACACAAAATATTGTTTTAAAATTAGCATAAATCTTTTTTAATGGGTTGGTCATAAAAGATTTAAATGGTTTACACTCGCGAATATGATGAGCATTATGGTGAACAGCGAAGTCACACATTAGGTACTGAATGAACTGATAATTGCACGCAGCAGTGTGTAAATATGAATTTGGTAAAAAGTCAAACTGAAATTGCAAATTATTTAAATGGCTGCATTTTTTCAGTTTTCATTTATTTGATAAAATCCCAGATTGTCTACATTTTGCCAATATCATCTGTGATAAACAGGTTTAGTTCAATTATATCGTTACAAACTTATTTATGATTACTGCTTATTCTGAATGTCAAGTTTGTATAATTTTAAACTCAAGGTAATTTACTAAACTTCAGTATTTAAGTGTAAATACACTGACGTAATTTACTTAACTTTGGTATGCCATGTACTGAACTTACAAAAGGTTAAAGGAACTTAAGTCACCAGATGATACAATTGTAAGAGAAAAGGAAAATGGCCAAAAACTTACACAAAATTGATTTCTTTTGTACAATGCCTTACATCTTACTTACTGAAATGTATCACATAGCTTACAAGACAATTTATTTGTATATGTAGTTTGTGAATATTTTTCCAATTCTAAATTTACTAGGTTTGTCTGCCATGTAAATTCCAGTTAATTTAAAAATAGTGTCAATATATGTATAGATCTGTATTAATCAGGTGTCTTTCACATGCTAAATTTACACACTATATATATATATATATAAGCTGGGAAACCGTTATGCACTATTTTTAAACATTGCCATTGTAAACTCAGCTGAGACAGTGACAAAATATTCTTTAAATTATGTATTATCAGCCTCGTACTAGCTTGTATTGACAATTTCAGGCTGGTTTTGTGGAAATAATGTATTTGACGTTTTTTTTGGAACCATCTGGCCCCAATATCACGAAAATACTTAAGTCAAATCTCAAACTCAGTCTCAACACATTTTACCACATAGCATCAAGATTTATTAAAAATCATATATGTTTTTACAGTTTTATAAGCACATTCTATTTTTTTGTCCGGGATTCATCTTTGTCGTTATTGAACAAATCTTTTTCAAACTTTCAAATATTAATGACCATGATGTAAACCTGTGCCTCCGTGGATTTGGTCAGAGTCGCATGATCCTGAGTGGAGTTGTGGCCCCTTAATGAGTTAAATTGGGCAAAATTAGCTTTGTCCAGGATTCTTCTTTGAAGCTATTGAGCAAATCTTTTTCAAACTTTCAAATATTAATGGCCATGATGTAAACCTTTGCCTCCATGAATTTGGTGGGAGTCACATGATCCTGAGTGGAGTTGTGGCCCCTTAATGAGTTAAATTGGGTAAAATAAGTTTTGTTCGTCCTACTCCTTCGTCATTTTTGAATGAATCTTTTTCAAACTTTTAGCCATGGTGAGAACATTTGCCCCTGTGATTGTGGTTGGAATCACATGATCATGTCTCCAATTATGGCCCCTGAATAAGTTAAAATAGGCAAAAATTATACAGCTTTGTCTAGCCTAATCCTTGGTCATTTTTTTTCATTTTTTCTATAAATCTTTTTCAAACTTTCAGATGTCAATGACCATGATATGAACTGTTGAATATGTGATTTGGTGCACCTGTATTAATCAGAATGTTTGCATGGCCTTAAAAAGACCTTTAATTGATTTTGTCCTTAAAAAGACCATCAAAAGTCCTGAAGTTAGGTGCATACAGGCCTTAAATTTGTTACAATATTCGCTTTGGTGGCCTACTCCTTTGTCATTTTTCAATATATTTTTCTCAAACTTTCAGCTATCCATGACCATGATGTGAACCTTTGTATATGTGATTTTGTGCACCTGTATTATTTCCTTGGTACTCATGTGTGGGGGGGAGGTGGTGGGGGTGGGTAAACAGAAATTGGGTTGGCAGACTGTCAAATTCACCCGTCCACCTTCATTTTGGAATATCCTGTCAGGAGTCATGACCCCTTTATGGTGAAAATGAGAGAAACAGGTTTGTTATCTCCCCTGAGGCCAGGGCAAACAACCTAGACAGGGAAGGGTTGGGGGGTATTCGTTAGCCTTTGGCTTACAGTTCTAGTTTGCTCTAGAATTAGTTTTCTTTGAAATATTTAAAAAAACTTTTTATCAACACATATAAGAAAATACTTTTCAATCAGTATAAAACCATGCAAGATTTTGAAGAATATTATGCTTTTATATGGTGAAATGAGTTGAGCCTGAGTTTGAGATTTGACTTAAGTATTTTCATGATATTGAGGCCTGGTGTCTAGCCCCTTTAAGGTATAACTTCGGAGATATGAGGTTAGGTAAACAAAGAATTTATTATTGGGTTTAGCTATTTTAAAATATGAAAGGTGAGAACGATACTGAAATATCTAGTGTTCATCATAAAAAAAATCAAATTCAGTTTATTTTTATGGAATGAGGAAGTTATCAATTTCAGTAGTAAAATTTAATCATCCATAACTAGCAAAGCATGTGAACAAAGGATGGAAACTGATTGATGTCAAAGTTAATGGTTGAATACTATTATGGTTTTTAAGTGATATGATGTAATTTCCATTTACACTCTGTCCTTGTTCTCATAAATGTCTCTCAGAGTGGTGTAGTTTTGTTGCCATATAATAAAAATCAAAATCCTTGTTTGTAATAAAAATTAAAATATATATTATATGTTGTTAAAGAGGCCCAAGCCCTAATAGGGGGAGGGAGGGGTCTCTTATTGGGTATAATTTGTCTGATTCGGAACTTAAATGCTTAATGCTTAATTAATCTGACTAAAGACTTCTAAAAGGTCATCATAAATAATTCCGCTTAAACATTCTATCAGCTGCCATTTTGTTTCCAGTGTACCTGCCATCGTGTCTTGTTTAACCCACTACCCAATTGTCCTACAGTAGGTTACACAAAACTAACATTCAAGTCTATAAGGACAATATTGTATACATGACATTCAAAATACTTAAAGAAGTCTTAGCAAATAACTTTAGTTCCATAAGTTTTCATTTATAGAGATGTTTTGAATGATTATCTTCTTCAGAAAACTGACATCGCAAAGACCTTCTGTCCGACAGTCCTAACCAGCAAATTTTCACTCGGTCCAACTAAATATGTAATGCAGTCAGTTCATCTGACCGACACTTTTCATGTCCAGATGTAAAAATAATGAAGATCTAATCTTTATCAATAATCAAATTTTTTAATAGAAAATCACGCTTTATTAATGAAATTTTATTTTTAATAACCATTTGTTTACGAATCTGATGTCATATTCAGTAGTGTAGATGTCAGAATGTGTTATACGCTTTAAGTCAAACACCATGCAGCATTTAACTCCTTTTGCAATACATTATCATGTAATTTATATTACTCTGTATATAATATGGATGTTTTGAAACACTAAAATAGTAAACTTTTGTCATGAACATTAGATTGTTTCAAATAACTGGTTATTATCTTAATACCTTTTTAGCTCACCTAGGTGAGCTATTAGGATCGATGAATGTCCGTCGTCTGTTGTCCGCTGTTCGTCGGACGTCCACACTTAGTTTGTTAACACTCTAGTGGTCAATTTTTGCCTCAACTGTCACGAAACTTGGTCAGGATGTTTGTCACAGTAATTACCCGGACAAGTGCGAATATGGGTCATCTGGGATGAAAAACTTGGTCACATGACCCAAAAATAGAAAAATCTTGTTAACACTCTAGAGGCTACTTTTTCAGTGCAAGTATCCTGGAAATTTGTCAGAAAGGTTGTTGCGTTGATTTTTAGTTCAAGTTCGAATATGGGTCATCTGGGGTCAAAAACTAGGTCACAGAGCCCAAATATGGAAAAACCTTGTTAACACTCTAGAGGTAACATTTTCAGCCCAAATATCCTGGAAATTTGTCAGAAATGTTTTTTCGTTGATTTCTAGCTCAACTTCGAATATGGGTCATCTTGGGTCAAAAAACTAGGTCACAGAGCCCAAATATAGAAAAACCTTGTTAACACTCTAGAGGTAACATTTTCAGTCCAAATATCCTGGAAATTTGTCAGAAAGGCTGTTTTGATAAGTTTTAGGTCAAGTTCGAATATGGGTCTTCTGGGGTTAAAAACTAGGTCACAGAGCCCAAAGATGGAAAAAACCTTGTTAACACTCTAGAGGTAACATTTTCATTCCAAATATCCTGGAAATTTGTCAAAAATGTTGTTTTGATAATTTTTAGATCAAGTTTGATTATGGGTCAATTGGGGTCAAAAACTAGGTCACAGGGCCGTAGTATTGAAAAGCCCTGTAAACTATTTAGAGGCTACATTTTCAGCCCAATGTCAAAAATTACTAATAATACACTGCCAGGCTACTGACAAGTCTTGGAAGGGGATTACAGGTCTGCTTATAGTAGACTTCTATAAAGTTTTCTTCAAATCCTGACCCTTGTGTCCAATTTATCCCTGCCCACCAGTTTAAACCGCTTTACAGGTGAGCGATCTAGGGCCATCATGGTCCTCTTGTTATTCCTTGTCAATATAAAATTAGCAAAAAAAGGCTTTGAAAAAGCTAGTTTTCAAACAAAAAATTTCTGACCAGCAAATTTTCAGACCGACAACATCAGAGGCTGTCGGACCGAATGGCCGACACTTTAACTGAACTTTTGCGATGTCTGCGTAAAAAACAAAACTAGACATCCTCATTTTGTGTCCTGCAAAGCATTTCAGTCATAACGGGATTACTTTGTCCAGCTTTGTTGATGTACACGATCTAGGACTCTAGACCCAAACCATAAAATTGGATGTTATTAGTTAGTTATTAAAACCAGTATTTTTTTCAGATAGTTAAATACATAATTCATCAATTCAGAGCATTGAAACTGCATGATAAATAAGGAAGGAAAATAATTTATTATAGTGAATTCAAATATGACATGTTGTTTTTTTTTGGTGCAATTTACTGCCTTCTTAAGGCTGTTAACCCTTGCAAAAAAATGTCCATTTTTCCCCAAAAATTATAATTTTTTCCTAATTTGATGAATGCAGATTACATTAATAATTAAAAAAAACAATGAATTTCTTAAAAAAATAAACAAAATCTTGACATGACTAACTCTTTCTCATAATAATGTATGCATAAAAATGTAAATGGGCAATTATAATAGGTTTTAAAAAATTGGCCTGCCCTGTTTTTAATTTTTCCAAAGTCAACTTTTTTTCCCAATTTGCAAGGCACAGCCGGTGAAAATAATTCCAAAAATAAATCACTGTATGATAAAGAACCATGCAAACAATAGCATAAAATCTGTAGAATTGAGAAGCAACTAGAATAGTTGTTTTTTCTAAGGCTCTCTTGTGATATTAGTGAATGGCATGCTCTTAGAAATTGCTGTAAAAAAACAACCATTGTTAGTTTGATATTTATGCCCCCTTTTGAAAAAAGTGGGGTATATTGTTTTGCACATGTCGGTCGGTCGGTCGGTCGGTCGGTCGGTCGGTCGGTCGGTCGGTCGGTCTGTCTGTCGGTCGGTCGGAATACCAAATGGTTTCCGATCAATAACTTGAGAACGCTTTGACCGAGGGACCTCATACTTGGTATGTGTATTGGTCATCACCAGCAGATGAACCCTATTGATTTTGAGGTCAGTGGGTCAAAGGTCAAGGTCAGTGTGACCTTTACATGAAAAACGGTTTCCGATCAATAACTTGAGAACGCTTTGACCCAGGAACCTCATACTTGGTAGGTGTATTGGTCATGACCAGCAGATGAACCCTATTGATTTTGAGGTCAGTGGGTCAAAGGTCAAGGTCAGTGTGACCTTAACATGAAAAACGGTTTCCGATCAATAACTTGAGAACGCTTTGACCCAGGGACCTCATACTAGGTAGGCTTATTGGTCATGACCAGCAGATGAACCCTATTGATTTTGAGGTCAGTGGGTCAAAGGTCAAGGTCAGTGTGACCTTTACATGAAAAACGGTTTCCGATCAATAACTTGAGAACGCTTTGACCCAGGAACCTCATACTTGGTAGGTGTATTGGTCATGACCAGCAGATGAACCCTATTGATTTTGAGGTCAGTGGGTCAAAGGTCAAGGTCAGTGTGACCTTAACATGAAAAACGGTTTCCGATCAATAACTTGAGAACGCTTTGACCCAGAGACCTCATACTAGGTAGGCTTATTGGTCATGACCAGCAGATGAACCCTATTGATTTTGAGGTCAGTGGGTCAAAGGTCAAGGTCAGTGTGACTGTAAGCTGAAAAAAGGTTTTCTGATTGTCCATATTTTTTATTTTCTTATATAGTAGACAGTAGAAATTTATATGTCACTAAATGCATGAGTTGAAGTATCAGTTTTCAGTGAACATCTAGTTTAATTATGCCCCCCTTCGAAGCAGAGGGGTTATATAATTGCTTTGCACATGTCGGTCGGTCTGTTGGAAGACCAAAGCTTGTCCGAGTGATAACTCAACAATTCCCGGACCTATGGTCATCAAACTTGACATGAAGATTAGGTATGACCAGTAAATGACCTGCCTCATATGCATCCAATGACAAATCAGCTGTCATTTCAGTCCATGCATATTTCATTCAATTGTCCAAATATTTCTGGCAACTTGGCGCTCAGGGGGCATAATGTTTGACAAACATCTCTTGTTTGCAATTAACAGTAAAAGCTATTTGCTATTTATATCAAAATGCATTACATTGTTTTTGCAGTGGTTCTAAAGTAGTTGTCATTCTCAGAAATGTAATTCGAGTTTATCTAGTAACAGGAATTGCATGGAGAGTGAAGGAATGTTGTAACGCACGTACGATTACTTAAACTTGATAAAAATGTTCAGGAAATAAGCTCTCCTTTTTTCAAAATTGATGAGACTTTTGATGTGTAGATTAATCAAAAAAACACATTAAATTTTGTGAAAGAAAAAAAAAGCCCTTATTTAAAGCAATAATTATCTACCGTACATGTCCTAATACACACACATGTACTTATTCCTTTTTTTCAACACGTTTGGGAAGTAGGGCAAGGGCTCTCTTATTGCTTAAAATGACGTTGAGTCAACTAAAAGAGTAGGGATTTTTTCCCCAAGGAATTTTCAAATAATGCAATAAGAAATAGAAAGAAAAAGTAAGAGATTGAGATTATGTTGTTTTTTTCCTATGATTAGATACGACAGTCCATAAATCCCTTCAGATACATTTGGGTTCTACCCAAGATACACAACACATATGTTTGGAAATGGAATCATTGTTGCTCTCAGATAGATTGAACTGTTGCATCAATAACTCAGTAATTGCCAAAGATCTTTTTGGCCCTTAATCTTGTGAAGAATGCCTGGTCTAGAATTCATAAAACATCTAAAGTTATTTCCTGACCTATGTCATTTTTCATATTTAAGTATCTCTCTATACAAATTTAAGTCTAAGTGACAGAAGTTATGAAATTACTAAAGATATTTTATGACTAAATCTAGTGGCATGCGGCTCTTAAAATGGTCACATATGAAACATGTGTTATTTACAGCACATACGGTATTTTATTTTTGCACAAACAAAATTTGTGTCTGTCACATTTCAAGAAACATGTCTTTGTTGCCAGGGAACATTATTTTCCGGTATTTGAAAGCTTTTAAGAAAGTTTTGAATTTTAATAAGTATTTATTTATGGTTTTTATGTGAACATAATCATTCTATTTATTTGTTCTTTTAAAGGGGCTGGTGAAAAAAAAGCGAAAAAAAAAAGAAGAGAAAATTGTCGAAAACTGACATGAACTTGGTATCGATGTGTACAATGCATTGAAACTTACTAACTGAAGTACCACATAGTTTACAATTCGCTGTTTTTTCCTATTTTTCCATTAAAAAAGATTACTAGGTATGTCTACCTAGTAGAATTAATTCCTTATGCGTGATTGGCTTAAGTATTGTTATCACGTGATATTACCAAGTTAGGTTTATAGGTTAAATATTCCAACCGTTTAGTGTAAGCCTTTGTAGCACAGTGGATTCAACACTGGACTGCAATTTTGGCAACACCGGTTCGAACCCGGTCTCCGACTCGATTTTTTCTGCCCCCGTCCGTCCGTCCGGCTCTGTAACTTTCCCTTGTATGGCCAGATTTTAAAATAACTTGCCACATGTGTTCCACATACCAAGACGACGTGTGGCGTGCAAGACTCGTGTCCCTACCTCAAAGGTCAAGGTCACAATTAGTGTTTATTCACAATGGAGTGCTGCATATAAGGACATAGAGTATAGGTTGTCGTGTCCGGGCTGTAACTTTCTCTTGTATGGACAGATTTTAAAATAACTTGCCACATGTGTACCACATACCAAGACGACGTGTTGCGTGCAAGACCCGTGTCCCTACCTCAAAGGTCAAGGTCATAATTAGTGTTTATTCACAATGGAGTGCTGCATATAAGGACATAGAGTATAGGTTGTCGTGTCCAGGCTGTAACTTTCCCTTGTATGGACAGATTTTAAAATAACTTGCCACATGTGTTCCACATACCAAGACGACGTGTCGCGTGCAAGACCCGTGTCCCTACCTCAAAGGTCAAGGTCACACTTAGTGTTTATTCACAATGGAGTGCTGCATATAAGGACAAAGAGTATAGGTTGTCGTGTCCGGGCTGTAACTTTCTCTTGTATAGACAGATTTTAAAATAACTTGCCACATGTGTACCACATACCAAGACGACGTGTTGCGTGCAAGACCCGTGTCACACTTAGTATTTATTCACAATGGAGTGCTGCATATAAGGACATAGAGTATAAGTTGTCGTGTCCGGGCTGTAACTTTCTCTTGTATGGACAGATTTTAAAATAACTTGCCACATGTGTACCACATACCAAGACGACGTGTTGCGTGCAAGACCCGTGTCCCTACCTCAAAGGTCAAGGTCACACTTAGTGTTTATTCACAATGGAGTGCTGCATATAAGGACATAGAGTATAGGTTGTCGTGTCCAGGCTGTAACTTTCCCTTGTATGGACAGATTTTAAAATAACTTGCTACATGTGTTCCACATACCAAGACGACGTGACGCGTGCAAGACCCATGTCCCTACCTCAAAGGTCAAGGTCACACTTAGTGGTTATTCACAATGGAGTGCTGCATATAAGGACATAGAGTATAGGTTGTCGTGTCCGGGCTGTAACTTTCTCTTGTATGGACAGATTTTAAAATAACTTGCCACATGTGTTCCACATACCAAGACGACGTGTCGCGTGCAAGACCCGTGTCCCTGCCTCAAAGGTCAAGGTCACAAATAGTGTTTATTCACAATGGAGTGCTGCATATAAGGACATAGAGTATAGGTTGTCGTGTCCGAGCTTTAACTTTCCCTTGTATGGACAGATTTTAAAATAACTTGCCACATGTGTTCCACATACCAAGAGGACGTGTCGCGTGCAAGACCCGTGTCCCTACCTCAATGGTCAAGGTCACACTTAGTGGTTATTCACAATGGAGTGCTGCATATAAGGACATAGAGTATAAGTTGTCGTGTCCGGGCTGTAACTTTCTCTTGTATGGACAGATTTTAAAATAACTTGCCACATGTGTTCCACATACCAAGACAATGTGTCCCGTGCAAGACCCGTGTCCCTGCCTCAAAGGTCAAGGTCACACTCAGTGTTTATTCACAATGGAGTGCTGCATATAAGGACATAGAGTATAGGTTGTTGTGTCAGGGCTGTTACTTTCCCTTGTATGGACAGATTTTAAAATCACTTGCTACATGTCTTCCACATACGAAGACGACGTGTCGTGTGCAAGACCCATGTCCCTACCTCTAAGGTGAAAGATACACTAAGTGTTTATTCACAAGGGAATTCTGAATATAAGGACATAACAGTGTAGGTTGTCAAGTATGGGTGGTATTTTTTATGTTCAGAGGCAATTTAAAATAACTTGCCATATGTATTTGACACGTAAAGGCAAGATCAACTTTTCATGTACTGACCTTGTTCGTAGGTCAATGTCACATTCGGGGGCATTCGTCACATACTGTGACAGCTCTTGTTTTTTACATTTTTTTTTTTTACAATTATGATATAAAAGAGTAAAACATTTTATTAAATAATTGTCCTGAGATTCGTTACAGAAAAAAACTTTTTTTGGTGCCAATCTGGTGTACAGTCCCTTTAAGAATCAAGTTATGATAATTTAGTCTTTCAATTTGCAACCAAAAGATAATTTAATAAAATTTCAACTAGACATACAGATATTTCTTGTTGGAAAGGAGGATTGTCTCTTCTTTAAAAGAAGAATTATTGTTGCAAAGAAGGATAAATCTTGTTGAAAGAAAGATGAATTAAATTCCAAATTAAGATAACTTGAGTTCCCAAGTGAAGATAGATTAAGTTCCCAAGTGAAGATAACTTAAAGATAATTGAATCTACAAAGAGAGATAATGTCAGTTCCAAAGAAAGGTTACCGTATTATATCATGTATAGGACGCTAGCATAGATAGGACGCAGGCAAAAAAATCGATGAGAAAACGGGTAAAACCCCTTAATATATAATATAGGACGCAGCGGAAAAATGTCAAAATCGGAGCCGAAAAATTGAGGTTGGTTAAGTATTTATAACATATATTGAAGTAAAAAAAAACAAACAAAAATTGTATAAAAGGCATATTTTGGTAAGTGTCTAGTGTATTTCGATAATAATCGTCGTATTTCGGTAATTAAACGTACACAACAATGATATATGTCTTGTCATTTTGAGAACATTCACGCATAATATAAGACTTATACAAAGCTGTAATAGACTAGTTCTGACTGACAGTCAACCGTTGCATCTCCGGACATGCCCTCTGAATGACAGTCAACCGTTGCAACCGTTGCAAAACTGTGTATTGTCAAAACTAATGATTGTTTTGATAAGGCTTGTCGCTGCGCGGATTAAAGCATGTCAGCATAATTATTGCGTGTCGGTAATTAGCCTTGCCAGCAGAAGGCACCTCGGGTAAAGTGCGAACAAACAACAATACGGTATTACCATCGCAATAGTTCGTTCTATTGATGTTTTTCTGATGACAGACTGCGGGTGTTTTTCACACCTTCGCACATTTGAAAAGATTTGATAGTGACAATAATGCTACTTTGCGTTATGCACATTCCTTTAATATTTTTTTAAAACAGTAACATACAACAAAATGTTTTGTAAAATATCGAAACATTAAAATCATGAACAACGATTAATTGATAAATACCTCCTTTCCCGATTTTCCGTTGCCGTTATAACTCAATCAAGTTAAAGTGCTGACTCACATCGAGTTTTTGTGAGTAGCGTCCCTTTTGTAAAAAAGTAAACACTCGTGTTTGTTTTCAATTTTTTTTCAATAAATCATTTTAATGTAAACTTTCAATATATTTCTGTGTGTGTTAACTTGCATGATTTAACCTATGTCAGTTGTTCACTTCGGTGACGCAGTACAGATACTTACTATTACCGCGTTCTTCCCCGGTCCGATATTTTCGACCTGAAATGGACTTGGAAAAAAACAGATGAAATTCTAATAGCATAGAAAGGACGCAGGCAATTTTTAAGACGATAATTGGGGGTAAAAAGTGCGTCCTATGCATGATATAATACGGTACTTAAGTTCCAAAGAAAGATAACTTTAGTTTCAAAAGAAAGGCGAATGAAGTTCCACAGAAATAGTTCCAAAGTAAGGTAACTTTAGTGCCAAAGAGATTAATTTAGTTTCAATAAAAGATAACTTTAGATTACCCCCCCCCCCCCCCCCCCCCCCCCCCCCCCCCCCATAAATTTATTTAACATCCAAAGAAATGTAATTATAGATCCAAAGAAAGATAACATTTAGTTTAAATGAATGGTAAGTTTTATCAATGGAAGGCGACTTTTGTTCTAAAATTAGTTTCAAAGAAAACTAACTTTAGATCCAAAGAAAACTAACTTTAGATTAAAAAAAAGATACATTTTCTTCCAAAGAAAACTAACTTTAGACCAAGTGTTCCAAAGAAAGATCATTTTAATTTAAGTTCCAAAGAAAGATAAGTTTAGTTCCAAAGAAAGCTAACTTAAGACGCAGAGAAAATTGAATTTAGATCTAAAGAAAGATAATTTTACTTCAAAAGAAAGATAATTTAAGTTTCAAAGAAAGGTTACTATTTTCCAAAGGAAGGCTACCTAAGATTCAAAGAAGATATAAATTGGATTCAAAGAAAGTTAACTTTAGATCCTAAGAAAAGATCCAGAGATAGATAATTTTAGAATAAAGAAAGGTAAATTTTGTTCCAAGGAAAGATAACTCTAGATCAAAAGGAAGCTTACTTTAGATCAAAAGAAAGATAACTCCAGATCAGAAGAAAGATAACTTTTGATCAACTTAAGATCAAACAAAATATAACTTAAGATCAAAAGAAAGATAACTTTAGATAAAAAGAAAGATAACTCCAGATGAAAAGAAAGGTAACTTTTGATCAACTTTAGATCAAACAAAATATAACTCAAGATCAAAAGAAAGATAACTTAAGATCAAAAGAAAGGTAACTTTCAATCAGAAGAAAGATAACTTTTAATAAAAAAAACGATAACTTTTATTCAAAAGAAAGATAACTTTAGATCAAAAGAAAGATAACTTTGATCAAACTTTAGATTATAATAAAGATAACTTCAAATCAAAATAAAGATAATTTTTAATCAAAAGAAAGATAACTTTAGATCAAAAGAAAGATAACTTTTAATCAAAAGAAAGATAACTTTAGATCAAAAGAAAGATAACTTTAGATCAAAAGAAGGATAACTTTTAATCAAAAGAAAGATAATTTTTAATCAAAAGAAAGATAACTTTAGATCAAAAGAAAGATAACTTTTAATCATAAGAAAGATAACTTTAGATCAAAATAAAGATAACTTTGATCAAACTTTAGATCAAAAGAAAGATAACTTTAGATCAAAATAAAGATAACTTTTAATCATAAGAAAGATAACTTTAGATCAAAATAAAGATAACTTTTAATCATAAGAAAGATAATTTTTGATCAAAAGAAAGATAACTTTAGATCAAAATGAAGATAACTTTTAATCAAAAGAAAGATAACTTTAGATCAAAATGAAGATAACTTTTAATCAAAAGAAGGATAACTTTTAATCAAAAGAAAGATAACTTTAGATAAAAAGAACGATTACTTTTAATCAAAAGAAAGATAACTTTTAATAAAAAGAAAGATTACTTGAGATCAAAAGAAAGATAAATTTAGATCAAAAGAAAGATGACTTTTAATCAAAAGACTTAGATAACTTTTACTCAAAAGAAAGATAACTTAAGATCAAAAGAAAGATAACTTTAGATCAAAAGAAGGATAACTTTAGATCAAAAGAAAGATAACTTTTAATCAAAAGAAAGAAAACTTTAGATCAAAAGAAAGATAACTTTAGATCAGAAGAAAGATAACTTAGTAGTTTCAAGAAATGATTACTTTAGTTTCATAGATGTATACTCCTCCTGTTCTTGCTTTCTTTTTTCAGAGCGTAGATAAGGAGAAGAAGGGAGCCATAGTCCAGGAGGAGTTTACCCAGCTTTATCATTTCCTCGTCCATGTTCCCACTGTGAGTATATAGTTTAACGAATTTATAATATAAGGCCAAAAATAAAATACATGTGTTTCCACTAAATTTGACTGTCCATTTTTTTGCCGCAAACTTTGAAACCTTCAAAGAAAAATTACACTTTTACTAATTACCTTAAATATTTAAAATCTGGTTTACTCATAATTTGCACTATATGGCATAAAATATAACATTAAAATGAAAATAATAAAATTGGCCATTGTTTTAAAAACATTAACGCATTAAGTGTACTATTTAGTTCATGTGTGGCTGTTTCATTTCCATTTTAGTGGAAACACTTATTTTGTTTTAAGGCCCAGTATTTATAGAAAAACCTAGTGTTTAAAACTTATAATAATATACAGCTTACGACAAAATGCTGTAAAAATACATATTTTGATAATACTTTTATTAAGTAGTGCACTTACATCACAATATGTTGTAATCAATGAAAGGTGTTAACAGAGTAGCCTCCATTGAGATGGATTATTTACAGTGGTGTAATGCACCAGTCAATTGTAACCACGGCCCCATAGGTCCGGGGAATAGCTGGGACTTTGACCTTCTGCCCTGCCAAGCCCGGGTAAAATTCCCGCCGTACGGGGACGAACTGCTAGTAAAATCCCAGCTAAATGCCCCTGCTCTCCAGGGACTCTAGGTCAGGCCCATTCCCCGCTATTTTTGGCACGAAGACAAAACCACCGCATTCACCTGGCACTGCGGGGCCACATGGAAGGTAAAAACACGGCACATTTCCCAGGCTATCCCCGGTATACCCCCGGACCTGGGGGTCCGTGGTTACAATTGACTGGTGCATAATGAAACCAATGTCACATGCATGGGGTCTGGCTGGCCTTCAATTAAAAGGACTGGCTCTATTTTTCTATTTTAGATGTCCTTCATTGTTATTATTTTAATCAAAGCCTATTATCACAAATGTGACATTTATACAATTTATGTGCTGAAAACAATTTGTGACATTAATAAAATATTATCTTTTGGAAAGAAAACCTGTCCGATTTATTCAATTTAAACTATTCCCAGTAGAAGGAAATTAATGATGCCCCCCTTCGAAGAAGAGGGGTATATTGCTTTGCACAGGCATGTCGGTATGTCGGTCGGTCGGTCTGTCCGTCGGTAGACCAAAACTTGTCCGAGTGATAACTCAACAATTCCTGGACGTATGGTCATCAAACTTGACATGAAGGTTGGGCCTGACCAGTAGATGACCCCTATTGATTTTGGGGGTCATCGGGTCAAAGGTCAAGGTCACAGTGACCTTTAATGGTAAAATAATTTTAAAGCTTTTCCGAGTGATAACTCAACAATGCCTGCACCAATGGCCCTCAAACTTGACATGGAGGTTGGGCCTGACCAGTAAATGACCCCTATTGTTTTGGGGGGTCATCAGGCCAAAGGTCAAGGTCACAGTGACCTTGAATGGTAAAAGGTCGTCCAAGTGATAACTTGACAATGCCTGCACCCATGGCCCTCAAACTTGACTTGGAGGTTGGGCCTGACCAGTAGCTGACCTGTATAGTTTTTGGGGCTCATCGGGTCAAAGGTCAAGTTCACAGTGACCTTGAATGGTAAAAGGTTGTCTGAATGGTAATTCGACAATGCCTGCACCCATGGCCCTCATAATTATGCCCCCTTCGAAGAAGAGGGGTATATTGCTTTGCACAGGTATGTCGGTCGGTCGGTCGGTCGGTCGGTCGGTCGGTCCGTCAGTAGACCAAAGCTTGTCCGAGTGATAACTCAACAATACCTGGACGTATGGTCATCAAACTTGACATGAAGGTTGGGCCTGACCAGTAGATGACCCCTATTGATTTTAGGGCTCATCGGGTCAAAGGTCAAGGTCACAGTGACCTTTAATGGTAAAATAATTTTAAAGCTTGTCCGAGTGATAACTCAACAATGCCTAGACCTATGGTCATCAAACTTGATATGGAAGTTGGGCCTGACCATTAGATGACCCCTATTGTTTTTTGGGGTCATCGGGCCAAAGGTCAAGGTCACAGTGACCTTGAATGGTAAAAGGATGTCCGAGTGATAACTCGACAATGCCTGCACCCTTGGCCCTCATTCTTGACTTGGAGGTTGGGCCTGACCAGTAGCTGACCCCTATTGTTTTTGGGGCTCATCGGGTCAAAAATCAAGGTCATAGTGACATTGAATGGTAAAAGGTTGTCCGACTGATAACTCAACAATGCCTGCACTCATGGCCCTCATAATTGACTTGGAGGTTGGGCCTGACCAGTAGATGAACCCTATTGTTTTTGGGGGTCATCGGACCAAAGGTCAAGGTCACAGTGACCTTGAATGGTAAAAGGTTGTCCATGTGATAACTTGACAATGCCTACACCCATGGCCCTCAAACTTGACTTGGAGGTTGGGCCTGACCAGAAGATGACCACTATTGTTTTTGGGGGTCATCGGGCCAAATGTCAAGGCCACAGTGACCTTGAATGGTAAAAGGTTGTCCGTGTCATTACTTGACAATGCCTGCACCTATGGCCCTCAAACTTGACTTGGAGGTTGGACCTGACCAGTAGATGACCCCTATTGTTTTTAAAGGGTCATCGGGCCAAAGGTCAAGGTCACAGTGACCTTGAATGGTAAAAGGTTGTCTGAGTGATAACTCGACAATGCCTGCACCCACGGCCATCAAACTTGAATTGGAGGTTGGGCCTGACCAGTAGATGGCCCCTATTGATTTTAGGGGTCATTGGGCCAAAGGTCAAGGTAACAGTGACTTTGAACGATAAAAGGTTGCCCGAGTGATAACTCAACAATGCCTGCGCCCATGGCCCTCAAACTTGACTTGGAGGTTGGGCCTGACCAGTAGATGACCCCTATTGATTTAATGGGTCAGAGGTCAAGGTCACAGTGACCTTGAAAGCAAACTCGATAATTCCTGGACCTATGGTCATCAAACTTGACATGAATGTTGGGCCTGACCAGTAGATTACCCCTCTTGACCTTAGGGGTTATCAGGCCAAGGTCAAGGTCACAGTAACCTTTAACGCAAAAAAGTTAACAAATCTTCTCCCAGTGATATCTCAACAATGTCTGAATCTATGATCATCAAACTTGACATGTAAGTTGGGCCTGACCAGGAGATGACCCTTATTGATTTTCGGAGTCATTGGGTCAATGGTCAGGTTCACAGTGACCTTGAATGCGAAAATGTTTCAAGTGATAATTGGACAATGCCTGCACCCATGGCCCTCAAACTTGACTTGGATTTGTGTCTGACCTGTAGATGACCCCTTATGATTTAAGGGGTCAGTGGATCAAAGGTCAAGGTTACAGTGACCTTGAACGAAAAATGCTTGTCTGTGTGATAACTTGTCAATGCCTGCACCCATGGCCCTCAAACTTAACATTTAGATTTCTGGTGACCAGCTGATGACTACTATGGATTTTGAGGTCATAGAGTCAAAGGTCATGGTCATAACACACTCTATCCACAAACTTTGAATGGTCATAATCTTAAAACTGCCTTAACGGCATACAATGTTAGCGACAAATCAGCTGTCATTTCGGTCCATGCATATTTCATTCAATTGTTCATATAATCCTGACAACATGGCGCTCAGGGGGGGCATAATGTTTGACAAACATCTCTTGTTGAATTGGAGGTTGGGCCTGACCAGTAGAAAACCCCTATTGTTTTTGGGGGTCATCGGGCCAAAGGTCAAGGTCACAGTCACCTTGAATGGTTAAAGGTTTACCTTGTGATAACTTGACAATGCCTGCACCCATGGCCCTCAAACTTGACTTGGAATTGGGCCTGACCAGTACATGACCCCTTTTCTTTTTGGGGGTCATCTGGCCAAAGGTCAAGGTCACAGTCACCTTGAATGGTAAAAGGTTGTCCGAGTGATAACTCAACAATGCCTGCACCCATGGCCCTCAAACTTGACTTGGGGAATTGGCCTGACCAGGAGATGACCCCTATGGTTTTTGGGGGTCATCTGGCCAAAGGTCAAGTTCACAGTGACCTGGAATGGTAAAAGGTTGTCCAAGTGATAACTCGACAATGCCTGCACCCATGGCCCTCAAACTTGACTTGGAGGTTGGGCCTGGCCAGAAGATGGTCCCTATTGATTTTAGGGGTCATTGGGCCAAAGGTCAAGGTCACAGTGACCTTGAATGATAAAAGGTTGTCCGAGTGATAACTCAACAATGCCTGCACCCATGACCCTCAAACTTGACATTGAGGTTGGGCCTGACCAGTAGATGACCCCTATTGATTTTAGGGGTCAAAGGTCAAGATCACAGTGACCTTGAAAAAGACCTCGACAATTCCTGGACATATGGTCATCAAACTTGACATGAAGGTTGGGCCTGCCCAGTAGATGACCACTATCGACTTTGGGGGTCATCAGGCCAAGGTCAATGTCACAGTAACCTTTAACACAAAAAAAGTTAACAAATCTTCTCCCACTGATATCTCAACAATGCCTGAACCTATGATCATAAAACTTGACATGGATGTTAAGCCTGACCAGTAGATCACCCTTATTGATTTTAGGATTCATAGAGCCAAAGGTCAAGGTCACAGTGATCTTGAATGGTAAAAGGTTGTCAGAGTGATAACTCAACAATGCCTGAACCCATGGCCTTCAAACTTGACTTGGAGTTGCATCTGACTTGTAGATGACCCCTTATGATTTAAGGGGTCATTGGGTCAAGGTCACAGTGACCTTGAACGAAAAAAACTTGTCTGTGTGATAACTTGACAATGCCTGCACCCATGGCCCTCAAACTTGACATTTAGGTTTCTGGTGACCAGCTGATGACTCTGGATTTTGAGTTCGTAGAGTCAAAGGTCATGGTCATAACACACTCTATCCTCACACTTTAATGGTCATAATCTGAAAA
Source organism: Mya arenaria (assembly GCF_026914265.1). NCBI lineage: Eukaryota > Metazoa > Mollusca > Bivalvia > Myida > Myidae > Mya > Mya arenaria. The sequence goes on along the minus strand of NC_069129.1, from coordinate 20,661,280 downwards.
CTGCCTTAATGGCAACAAATCAGCTGTCATTTCGGTCCATGCATATTTCATTCAATTGTCCATATAATCCTGACAACATGGCGCTCAGGGGGGGGCATAATGTTTGACAAACATCTCTTGTTTAAATTGCCTTGGATTTGTTAATGCAGAATGTTCTTTTAAATGCCTAAAAATTACACAATAATTAACGCCATATTTAGATGGTCTGTTTTTGGAAGTGAAATACTTGACAATTGTCATAGCCTTGTTGTTGTTGTTAGAGTCTGTGTCAACATTCAAAAACTTGAACCTCAGCCATGACTAATAAACTGTAAAATATATACATATAAAACTTGGTACACTTGTTGCCAGAGATAAAAGGCCACATCTCTGGCAAAGAACAAAACAAGAAAAGATTTGCTAAATGGCACTCTTGTTTCTGTAATAGTGTTAATTGATACTGATCTTCACAAGGCAAAAAATATAACTTTTAAAGCTGCACTCTCACAGATTGACAGTTTTGACATTTTTTTTAATTTTTGTCTCGGAATCAATTGATTTTAGCATCAATACCTTCAAATCAGTAATATAAGATAACTCAAAGAAGAGTATAACAGATCTCAATTGTTTGGAAAACTGCCGAAATTTTAATTTTCCTTAAAGCGTTAGTAACGCTTTTAGCCATAAAACATCAATTTTTGAATGTAAATTTTAAAAACTGTGATCTGATCTTTTATCAGCAGTCTTATATCACCGGTTTGCAGACATTTACGCAAAATTTGGCTCAATCCAAGACAAAAAAACAGTCAATCTGTGAGCGTCGCTTTAATGAAATTTTATTTCGTCCTAAAGATTTAAGAGCAGCTTTGTTAAAATTAAATGTTTCACCAGTTTTATGCTATATGTTTTTATCATGTTCAAATATCATCAAGAACTTCTAGAAACGGTGTATGGTTTCTTGTGAAGTGTTTTATTTCTACCAATTATGGTTTAAGGTTCTAAAACAAAGTAATAAAAGATGAGAACAAAAGTGCTTTCCAGGAACGTGTAGGCGTTTATGTCTGAAAAGTACATCAATTATTTAAAAAATTTTTTATTTTATTGAAAGTTATCTGATGTGAATAGAATTGTTGCCAAAGTTATTAAAAGTATTTCATTTTGAACTAAATTTAGAGATAGACGAAAAATGTAATAGAACGATAAATTGTGAGTCCTAGTGTTACAAGTTATGAAAAGTATGAATTATGTTAAATTTAAGTGGTTACGAAGGATCAAGCCAATGAGGGAGCCCTAATCTCACAAAAATGTCTCATTTTGAAAACTGTATTATGTATTATTTGTTACATCTTTAATTCATTAATTGTTGATTTCATGTGTGTATTTTGCAGTCGGTAATGTATATGTTCACTTTACCTGGAGTTATATATTATATAATCACACCAGCTAGTTTGCTTTAAAAAGGTTTCACCCCCATCTTATTTATAATACAGCTAGCTTCTTGAATCTGGAGATTTGCCCATATTATGCAAAGATTGACACTAACAGTTGTTGAATTTTCATGGACAACCAAATGTTGTCATCGGCCATGTGGATTCAAAAGTTAGTGTTAGCTATGCATAATATCATTGAGATGTTTTTGATTAAAATTAATTGTTTCGTAAAACAGGATTTCCCTTCACGTGAAATTTGTTATTAATAGTTTTTCATCAGAATTGTATTATTGGTGGATGGTATGGGGGGGGATCCAGGATTTGACATGAGGGGCACAACCTTGTGACATTCACCCCTCCCTCAGATCCGAAATTTAAATGCTTTATAATGATGGCGGGGAACGTGGATGGGGGATCGGCTAAGTGGACATGGTGTTTTTTGTGCGCTTTTATATTCAGTGCTTTAAATAGTTTATCAAGAGTTTAACCTACATTGAGATTCATGGTTCAAGGTTAAGGCTGTTTGTCATAGTAGCAAATAAATTGGGTCGGTCTCACCTGGGTTGCTCTGTTTATTAAATGAAAAATATTCAAGCCCCGTTGATGTAGATTTTCACATTTTCTTCCTCCATCTCATATAAAAAGTCTATTTGAAAAACAAATGTGTAATATAATATCTTTCCATGTGACACAATGGTTTTGTCTATTTCCTTATCCTTCAAAAATGTACAAAATCTAACCCAGTCTATTGCATGGAGCAATATAAGGGTATGCAGGGGTTCTAAAATTCATGTTAAGAAATCAGTTGATCTCAAGTGCTCAGATTGTTTTTTGCGAGGACTTTCGTATCAACATAAATAGCAAGTACCTTGAAATGAATATAAATGACTTATATGGAAACAGTTTCAAAAGGGGTCTAAGCCCTTTTTTTATTTACCCTGCTTTGGGCATGACTCTCTCCTCCTCAACCCCCCCTCCCCCCAGCTATTTTTTTCAGGATTGACAATTATCAGCTGTTTGAACCTCTGTTTATGTCCATACTGAATCAACTTGATATTTGCAGTAATTCTCCACAGTTATATATATGTGAAACTTTTTTTTCCTTTGCCCCAGTCTCTTAACTTGACTGTTTTTTAAAAACAGTCTTGGACCTGGTACAGTCCTAGCCTTTGTGTCTGCAGGGTCAAAATCTAATGGCCAAAACTCTTTTCAATATATTTAAATGAAACTTGGTATACACGCTGTCAAGAGATAGTTCACACATGTATAGCAAGGCCCACAACTCTGTTTTGGATAATTAGTGAATTATGTCCCTTGTTGAATAAAACAATAATAGACAAGCGTTGATGTTCAATCCGCAGTGCTCTTGAAGTTGTTTCCCTTTCATATAAAAGTACATAGAATGTGTCTTCTATGTGAATGAGATTACCTAAATAAATACTTTTCTTTTTTTCTGTTATTAACTGTCTTTTATTATTATAACTCTAGGGCTTTACCTGTTGTTGCATATCAAAAATAGATTTAAATGTGTTTGAAATTTATTGTTAGAAATGTCATCTTTTACAGGACAGAAATATTCATGTACCATAGGCTTTGTATATTGTTCAAATGCTTTAAGGTATTTGACCTACAAATAAGCTTGCCGTTTTATCGGACCATTATCGGAAATGTTTAATTGTAATTGTGTTCTGTGACCCAAAGTTTTGCATCTTTTGAAAGGGCTTTGCTTATGGATATTTTGTATATGTGAAAAAACAACTTTAAATGCATTACAGATAAAGTAATTGCAGTTTGTATATTTTTTCTTTATATTCATTGAAGCCTGTGTTTAGTTGTCTAATTAATAAATATTTTGAGGTCAAAAGAGCAAGAGCATGTTGTTGTTTTTTAAATAAGAGAAAAGCGTATATATTTTTTCAGATGATTTCTCTACACGTAATACCCTTTCAAATGATAATAAATTAATATAGGGTGACTAGGGGCCCAATTGCTTAAAGGATCTTAGACATTATATCAATATTTTTTATTTGTAAAATCATCACATTCTATTCATTTTTAAAAAAAAAAATCATCTTTATTTCTAATACTGGCTGAAGTTCAGTTAACATAAATATATAGCAAAAATAACAAAAAATAGTTTAAGTTATTTTATGACTTAGATCTGTATGGAAATGGGCTCCATAAGATTTCACTTAATTTTAAGATTGGAATTCAAGTGTTTTGATTGGACTGTAAAAATAACTGGCCAACTGAAAGGAATCACTGAGGCGTGTCTAAGGACAAAGATAAGATTGATATTGAATACCACCCCAGGCTGGCATCCAAAATTTACTTGGTTATGCATCAACTACCATAAGTTCCATATTCAGTATAATTCTTATCCATATCCTTAGTCATGCCTGAGTGATTGCATTCATTTCATTGGCCAATTAATTTTATAGGCCAATCAAAACACTCAGATTCTACTCTTATAATTAAGTTAAATTTAAGTTGTTTATTACATACAACCCAAGAATTAATTATGCTTTTTCTAACCACTTTTACTAGAAAAATTTACTTATATTTACAGATGGTCTATTATATTTGTTTTAAGAAGTCGTAACTTTAATGGGATCAAGATTTGTCTTTAAGTATATAAACTTTTGTAAAAAACTGATTTTGTAAACTGTTTTCAATGACTTAATCATTTATTTTATATCATTATTACAGGTCATTGATGAATACTTTGTTCCGTTTATGAGGAAATTGCATACTGACAGGTAGGTAACATTGGATGTAGTCAGTAACGCAGCAAGTATTAGTTAGTAAATGCATCAATGGTTGAAATTAGCAAAGGCCCACTGAGTGCACTGTTAAAATGCTTTCAAGGTTTTGCTCAATTTGTTGAAGTTTTCTGATGCACGTGTTTAAGAATTTAGGCTCAGAAAATAAAGTAAAATAAAATTTGTCCCCTTTATTAAGCTAAATTAATAAAAATAAAGATCCCCTTTCTGTAAACTATATTTGTAATACCTTTTGTAAAAATATTGTGATAAAACAGACGAATTTTTGTACATTGTTTATAATGACAATACACATGGTGAAAAATATAAGGCCTAAAAAATAAGGGTTTTTTTCTGGGAACCCTACTGACAGTGTTTTTATACCACAAACATTTTTTTTTTAAATGAAAAGGAAGAAAAAGATTTTGTGATCCAAATGTGTCAAACATTTACAGGAAGGCCTTTGATAACGGTAATGCCCTTTTTTATATAAAAGAAAAAGACAGCCATGTGTTCAGTTAAGGCTAACAGTGCTTAACTTAAGCAATTTTTTTTTGTTTTGTTTCCATGTTGCAAAGCAGGGCATACACTGCAAGCTCGGATCTTACCAGCAGAACTTGGCCACATACATGTTTACTGAACGCATGGCAGTTGTTGGAGTTTGCACCGCTGATTTACTCAATAATACTAGATTTACATGGTGTATTTTTTATGTTCACACAGGGTGGCCACTGTTGAAAAGCTGCACCAGTTTGTTACCCAAGAACAGAGGGTAAGTTGGAAAACAATCTTAAAATACTTGTTGCTTTTTTGATCAAAATTCTTTGGGAAGCCCTTCAAAAATATGGCATGTATTTATATTTCAGAATGACAAATTGTGTATTTCTTAAGAACATTTTGTTTCTGTCTATCAGTGAAAAATGCACATCCATTCACATTAAAAGAAGTTCAAAATATACATTACTCTTTTGCAAACAACGCATTAAACATAGCTTTTCATATGTAACATTCATAATGGCACATCAATACTTATGCTTGTTGTTTCTTTACTGTGCAGGAGTCATTGGGCCAATCTGAGGTGAAAGAAGTGATGAAGAACTTCCTCTCTGACCCGGGACGGGAAATCCATAATAAACTCTTCTTCACCGAACAGGAGGTACAGAATAACAAAAGATGATATTGTTAATATTGAAAGATGGTCGAAATGAATCTTATTGAAAGATGGTCGAAATACTTCAGGATTAATTGTATTTTTCTATTTTATGCTGTATGAACGCAGCACGGCACACGAGAAAATTCCATGAAGCCCCCTAGTGCTTTTTATGCCCCCGAAGGTGGGCATATTAAAATCGCACCGTCCGTCCGTCTGTCCGTCCGTCCGTCCGTCCGGCCGGCTCTGTAACTTTCCCTTGTATGGACAGATTTTAAAATAACTTGCCACATATGTTCCACATACCAAGACGACTTGTGGCGTGTAAGACTCGTGTCCCTACCTCAAAGGTCAAGGTCACACTTAGTGTTTATTCACAATGGAGTGCTGCATATAAGGACATAGAGTACAGGTTGTCGTGTCCGAGCTGTAACTTTCTCTTGTATGGATAGATTTTAAAATAACTTGCCACATGTGTACCACATACCAAGACGACGTGTCACGTGCAAGACCCGTGTCCCTACCTCAAAGGTCAAGGTCACACTTAGTGTTTATTCACAATGGAGTGCTGCATATAAGGACATAGAGTACAGGTTGTCCTGTCCGGGCTGTAACTTTCCCTTGTATGGACAGATTTTAAAATAACTTGCCACATGTGTTCCACATACCAAGACGACGTGTCGTGTGCAAGACCCGTGTCCCTACCTCAAAGGTCAAGGTCACACTTAGTGTTTATTCACAATGGAGTGCTGCATATAAGGACATAGAGTATAGGTTGTCATGTCCGGGCTGTAACTTTCTCTTGTATGGACAGATTTTATAAAATAACTTGCCACATGTGTACCACATACCAAGACGACGTGTCGCGTGCAAGACCCGTGTCCCTACCTCAAAGGTCAAGGTCACACTTAGTGTTTATTCACAATGGAGTGCTGCATATAAGGACATAGAGTACAGGTTGTCCTGTCCGGGCTGTAACTTTCCCTTGTATGGACAGATTTTAAAATCACTTGCCACATGTGTTCCACATACCAAGACGACGTGTCGGGTGCAAGACCCGTGTCCCCACCTCAAAGGTCAAGATCAAACTTAGTGTTTATTCACAATGGAGTGCTGCATATAAGGACATAGAGTATAGGTTGTCGTGTCCGGGCTGTAACTTTCTCTTGTATAGACGGATTTTAAAATAACTTGCCACATGTGTTCCACATACCAAGACAACGTGTCGCGTGCAAGACCCGTGTCCCTACCTCAAAGGTCAAGGTCACACTTAGTGTTTATTTACAATGGAGTGCAGCATATAAGGACATAGAGTATAGGTTGTCGTGTCCGGGCTGTAACTTTCCCTTGTATGGACAGATTTTAAAATAACTTGCTACATGTGTTCCACATACCAAAACGATTTGTCGCTTGCAAAACCCGTGTCCCTACCTCAAAGGTCAAGGTCACACTTAGAGTTTATTTACAATGGAGTGCTGCATATAAGGACATAGAGTATAGGTTGTCGTGTCCAGGCTGTAACTTTCCCTTGTATGGACAGATTTTAAAATAACTTGCCACATGTGTTCTACATACCAAGACGACGTGTCGTGTGCAAGACCCGTGTCCCTGCCTCAAAGGTCAAGGTCACACATAGTGTTTATTCACAATGGAGTGCTGCATATAAGGACATAGAGTATAGGTTGTCGTGTCCGGGCTGTAACTTTCCCTTGTATGGACAGATTTTAAAAAAACTTGACACATGTGTTCCACATACCAAGACGACGTGTCGCGTGCAAGACCCGTGTCCCTACCTCAAAGGTCAAGGTCACACTTAGTGTTAATTCACAATGGAGTGCTGCATATAAGGACATAGAGTTTAGGTTGTCGTGTCAGGGCTGTTACTTTCCCTTGTATGGACAGATTTTAAAATCACTTGCTACATGTGTTCCACATACGTGTCCCTACCTCTAAGGTGAAAGATACACTAAGTGTTTATTCACAAGGGAATTCTGAATATAAGGACATAACAGTGTAGGTTGTGAAGTATGGGTGGTATTTTTTTATGTTCAGAGGCAATTTAAAATAACTTGCCATATGTATTTGACACGTAAAGGCAAGATCAACTTTTCATGTACTGACCTTGTTCGTAGGTCAATGTCACATTTGGGGGCATTCGTCACATACTGTGACAGCTCTTGTTGGTCATTTGCTTGCTTGCCATACTGCATTCATACAGCATAAACTCAAGAAAAAAATGTGATCAATACTTACATTTACATTTTAAAAGAAATTTTCATAGTGATTGAACATTAGCAGTACCTCTTTTTATTAATAAGTGTAATAGACAAAATTTGTTTGTATAAAAGAATAGCTGTCTTGTAATGTTGTATAGCGTTGATTAAATGACATCCCACTAATCTAATCAGAGCGCAAAATTTGAATAAATAATGAATTCATCACTCTTTTAGAAAAGTATATTTTCACAAACCTGCCTCTATATTCTTGAACGTGCCATTTTACCTTTTCACAATCATTAATGATATACTATCTGTTTCAGTTTGTAGACTACTTGTTTTCCGGACACAACACGATTTGGGACAGCAAATATAATAGCGTGACACAAGACATGAATCGACCGCTCTCACATTACTGGATAGCATCTTCACATAATACGTATGTACTCACAATGAACTGACCGCTCTCACATTACTGGATAGCATCTTCACATAATATGTATGTACTCACAATGAACTGACCGCTCTCACATTACTGGATAGCATCTTCACATAATATGTATGTACTCACAATGAACTGACCGCTCTCACATTACTGGATAGCATCTTCACATAATACGTATGTACTCACAATGAACTGACCGCTCTCACATTACTGGATAGCATCTTCATATTACACATATGTACTTACAATGAACTGACCACTCTCACATTACTGGATAGCATCTTCATATTACACATATGTACTTACAATGAACTGACCGCTCTCACATTACTGGATAGCATCTTCACTTAATATGTATGTATTCACAATGAACTGACCGCTCCCACATTACTGGATAGCATCTTCACATAATACGTATGTACTCATAATGAACTGACCGCTCCCACATTACTGGATAGCATCTTCACATAATACGTATGTACTCACAATGAACTGACCGCTCCCACATTACTGGATAGCATCTTCACATAATACATATGTACTCACAGTGAACTGACTGCTCCCACATTACTGGATAGCATCTTCACATAATACGTATGTACTCACAATGAACTGACCGCTCCCACATTACTTGTTAGCATCTTCACATAATACGTATGTACTCACAATGAACTGACCGCTCCCACATTACTGGATAGCATCTTCACATGTTCACTGTGAGTACGTATGTACTCACAATGAACTGACCGCTCCCACATTACTGGATAGCATCTTCACATAATACATATGTACTCACAGTGAACTGACTGCTCCCACATTACTGGATAGCATCTTCACATAATACGTATGTACTCACAATGAACTGACCGCTCCCACATTACTGGATAGCATCTTCACATAATATGTATGTACTCACAATGAACTGACTGTTCTCACATTACTGGATAGCATCTTCACATAATATGTATGTACTCACAGTGAACTGACTGTTCTCACATTACTGGATAGCATCTTCACATAATATGTATGTACTCACAATGAACTGACTGTTCTCATATTACTGGATCAAATCTTCATATAAGACTTATGTTCTCCTAATGATCTTACTGGTTTTATACTACTGGATAGCTTTCCGTTTCATGTCTACATGCTTTGGCCTCTTAAAGTGAACACCGAAGTTTATTTATTCTGTTGACAGGTACCTGACAGGGGATCAGTTTTCCAGCGAGTCATCTGTAGAAGCGTACGCCCGATGCCTGAAAATGGGCTGCAAGTGCCTTGAACGTAAGTATTTTAAAAAATTACAAACTTGTAATGAAATAACACAGCTGGTTTTGTTTTTATCAAGCTTAAAGAAAATTGTTTTAGCAAAACTAAAGTCATCTCATTCGACATTCATATAGATTTGCAGACATTGGACATAATTGATAAACCTTAATTGTTAAAGCTGCACTCTCACAGATATACCATTTTTACAACTTTTTTTTTATTTTTTATCTTGGAAAGAGCAAATTTTTGCGTAAAGATTTGCAAACCAATGATATAAGATTGCTGACAAAAAATCAGACTGTAGATTTTCATATTTCCGTTCGAAAATTAATGTTTTATGGCTTAAACCGTTACTAACAGTTTAAGAAAAATGCATAAAACATCAATTTTTGAACTAAGATATAAAAACCTGCGATATTATTTTTTGACTGCAGTCTTATATAACTGGTTTCCATGGATTTTCGTAAAAATTGGCTCGTTCAAAGACAAAAAATAAAAATGTTGTCAAATTATTCTATCTGTGAGTGTGCAGCTTTAAGGGTATCCAATGTCTCACATATTAATAATATTACCAAAATAATTTTAAGTTAAGCCATCCATCATTAGGATGCGAAGATGTGTAAAAAAAATATGTGGATTTTAGATATGAAAATTGGGATTATTTGTATATTTACTTTATACTGATTAACTATTAATGTATAATTTTTGCATGGATAACATTTTTGAATAACACAATAATTATGCTACTATTATCATATGATCTATGAATGGCAGGTAATAGAACAAAAAATCAATAATTATATAGCAATTTTATTTATTTGTTTCTTAAATAATATTATGTCTATATCAAAAAAGCTTTCATTGAAAACTCTAAAAAAATCAAACTGAACATTTTCTAACTTTAAAATTAAAATTTACCTGAAGCATTTTTTTGTATTAATGATGGATGGAATTCCTTAAGTGATAATTTTACAAAGTCAAAAAATGTATTCATTTTGTTAAATTCTGTGCATGTCTTGTACACCTATTGGCCTGCAAATAGTTTTAGTTGCTTTTGAATGTTAATGTTGCAATATTTCTACTGTTTATGAATTAGAAAATTTTATTTTATTGATTTATCATAATTTGTTCTATTTGTTTTATTATCAAGAGAAGGAAAGCATGATGTGTTTAGTAAAGGTTTGAGGGACCCCCTTTCCAATGACCCTAATTATACGATCACTTTTTTGAGCTGGTAAATCCAAGAAGTAATACTATTTACATCGAACAAATTGTTTTATTTGGTGCATAAGACACAGCTAGTTTGAAATTGCAATGGACACTTTCAGTTCATTAAGTAAGTTTTAAGCCACTCTAAAGTCCTTGATCATAACAAGGTCCCAATTATATGGGACAAAAAGTGCTTGCCTGCACTATTTTTTTAAAAGGAGACTGTCAGGGATGTGATTTGTCTCCCCCCCTCCCCTCCAAACATAGGTGATAGGTTGTGATAGGTCTGTGTCCAGCATTCGGCGTCAACAATTGCTTATAAAAATAATCTCCTAAACCACCTGGACAATTTTCGATGAAACTTCCCGGGGATGGTACCCTTTTAAAATAGTTCTTAGAAATTAATTCCCTGCAGAACTCTGGTTACCATGGCAATGAAAAGGAAAGCTTCTTAAATCTTATTGACAAACACCATGGGGCCTAGAATATTTGTTGTGTAACAAATGTCAAAAACTTTTACTCAGGTGAGCGATTAAGGGCCATCATGGGCCTCTTGTTTTAACATTTGCTTCTGGTTGTTACTTTTTAGGTTGTTATTATTGACGTCCCAGTTTGCTTCAATTTGAAGTTAGGAGAAGATAGTCCTCAAAAAAGCTTCCCAAATGCCAGTTTTCATTCTGTACAGGGTGCTTCCACTCATTGAAAGGCCTTGAGAAGTCCCCAAACCCCTTAGCCCTTCAGCGGCCAGGTCAATCAAATTTTAAACTATGCATTGACTTTGTCCAAACACATCATGATTTCTTCTCTAAACAGTTCTGTTACCAATGTTTTATATTATAAGTGTGAACCTTTTGTCCACATGCAGCATTCATGATGAGGAAAGAGGATGTTTTTAAGGGGTTGGGTTGATAAAATTGGGTGGGTGGGGTTTGAAACTTGGATGGAGGGCAGAAGGATGTTCTGTTTTGTTCTCAATGCCAAAAGGCATCTGTCATTTTTCCAAATTTTGAATAAAATTCTCAAGAAGAATTACATTTTTTATTCAATTGATAAATTGTGGTTAATTTTAGTTGAAGGTATATTCAACCTGTATCATTATTTGAATGCTTATTTGAATGCATTTGTTTTGAGTTATGGGAGTTTGTGGGAGTTATGTGGGATTTGAGGCATGTGTTTGTTCAATTGAAGGAAGAGATATTTATTGGTAAGTGGGAATGAAAGATGGGAGGAAAATTTAGTGATGGCGTTAAAGTATTCCAGGAGGCAGATGTCTAGTTGAAGGGTACCCCTATATGGGAAAGAGTTTATGGGCTAAATATGAATCAGTCAAGAGCAGGGATAAATTGGAAAGGAGGGGTAAGAATTTAGGGAAGGTATTTGTACTGAAGGGGTTGGGATTTGAAAAGGGTTGTATGGTTAAAAGGGGAGGGTGGGAGGGGATAAAGGTTGTAATTAGTTAAATGTGGAATATTATTAGGGGAGGTTGGAGTATTGGATATATGGGTTTTGAAGACATGGTATAAATGCATCTCAGAAGGAGATTAATTGCCGTATTTCGAAGGGATTTGAGTTTATAAGGGATACTCAGTTTAAATTTAAATTTTAGTGTTCACACTTATGATATTTTTCTTGTTCCTCCCTGCTTGAAACTCACAGTTGATTGCTGGGACGGTCCTGATGGATACCCGAAGATTTATCACGGTCACACACTCACGTCACAAATACGATTCCTAGACGTTGTCAAAGCAATTAAGGAAAATGCTTGGGCTGTATCAGAGTAAGTTGTACACTCATGAATCTCTGACATACATGTATATATCTAGACATTTTCAAGAACAAATGTGTGGGCTGTTTCATAGTAAGCTGAACCCTGACATCACAAATAAGATTCCTAGCAGCTGCCGAGAAGAAATATTTTGGGTATATCAGAGTAGGTCAAATATGCCTGTCACAAAATGATACCTAGGCGTTGTTGAGAATAAATATGTGGGCTATATATATCAGGGTAAGCTGTAAGCTTACATCACAGGAATGATTCCTAGACATAGTCAAGGCAATAAAGGAAAATGTATGGGGTAAGTCAGAGTGAGTTGAATGATTACAACACAAATAAAAAATTTAAGACTCTTTCAAGGCAATAAAAAAATGTGTGAGCTATTTCTGAGTATGTGATAGACCAACTGACTTAACATTGTCAAGGCCATAAAAGAATAGTTATTTGAAATCTATAATTTGCACATTATTCCCGAGTTAGTGAGGCTTACTTGAAGTTTTTATCATGCAAGTTTTTCATTCTTGGTCAAATACGTCAGTTAAATGAGTCAAAGTTAGCATGGTGGTGTTGTTTCTGTTTTAACCCTGACTTTCATTGACCATGTGGTGCATGTTTGTGTGCATTTCATTTGACGTGTTGTTGTTGTTTTTGTTGTTGTTGTTGTTGTTGTTGTAGTTTAACGTTAATTTGAATGCATGCTGAGGATTTTTTTAGTTCAATCTTAGTTCACTTTATGGATATGTATAGATGTGCTTTTTAATCTTCTATTAAACCAGTTCACCTGATTTGTTTGTGTTTTTGCATGACTGTTGTTTATTGGTTATGCTAGAGTAGTTGTTTTTTATGGAAACAAAAGTTGTTTGAAAATGAGTTTTAGTTTAACGTTATCATTAGTTTTGCGGAATGGTTGTGGATGCAATGGTTTTGTAGATAAGTGGCTTTTTAGTTGGTTTGTTATTCAGTTCCTGCATCATGAATTTTGGATATTCCGTTCCTGCATCATGAATTTTGGATATTCCGTTCCTGCATTATGAATGTTGATTGGTCGATTTTTGTGCACAATTTTGATTCAAGGAGCAATTCTTTTACGAATAGTGATGATAGGGATAGGAAATCGGATCAAGATGATCGATTTTCGACAATTAACGCCATCATTATTTTATCCCTGAATGGCGTGGGTACTTTATAATTATCATGTAATAAAGTACCTTGAGCCTCGTGAAATTTGCAATTTCAAGTTGAGTCTGTAACGTGTATTTGTATCAGAACAATGTTTAACCAGGCACACTAAGCTTGTAGATGTGGAGCTTATTCGATGTGAGCATTGTATCAGCCGCCATTTTGACGTCTTTAATATACCCAACAGACATATTGTACTTGTAGGTTACTTAAAACCAATATTGTAAAAACACTTTTTTGGTTCATAATTCATTAGCAAGCTCTGAAAAAGACATTTAAAGGATGACAAATGGTATGTAAGTTTAATATGGCGAGTGAAAAAAATAGGCAGACTCCTTGAATCAAAAGTAGGCCAATATCTGAGGTATTGGAGTCAATTTTGCAGTGGATTGTTGGGATGGTCCAGATAACCTTCCCCTCGTGTTTCACGGACACACGCTGACTTCTAAAATCCGCTTTCGTGATGTTCTTGAGACAATTAAGGAATATGCGTGGGTTAGCTCGGAGTAAGTGTTGATTTAGTGTTGTAACTTGTTTGCTGAACAATACAGTTTTTAGTTCTGTTTACATTTCAGAGGTTTGCAGATGTTTTGTTGTTCTGAGATTTTTTGTTTTTGTTCATCCATTCTAAACAGATTTCTTTCCTTTTTATTGGTTTTCCGATGAGTTTTGGATTATCATTTTAGAGTTTTCTGTTTTCTGAGATTTCATTAATTTCCTGAGTTTGGTTAACTTTATTTTTTTAGAAATTGTTAAGGAAATAGATTTGTAAGTTACTATTGATGGAAATTAACTGTTTATTTATGAATATAGTATGATATTTAATAAAGATTTGAATGTTTGACATGATTTTCACCTAAATTGAATATATTTTATCACTTAAAACAGGCCAATCAGAGACATGTATTTTGTCCACTCACTTTTGGTTATTGTTGTACATGACCGAGTCAATCCTTGTATTGGACCATGATGTCATACTTAATTATCTAATTTGTTTCAACGATTAATAAGAAGTCAGTTATCAATCATGTATTACAATTTAAACGAAATTATTCTTATGGTCGCTGTTGCAACCTCGGAATTAATTCATTTAATTTGTAATTCATGATCTATGACCTATTCATATTTATTTTATTGAGTTTCCCCATGCTACTATGTGAAGTCCTATTTGTAATAAGTGAATTTTGAACTTAATTTGTAATGCATGTGAGGGTGCATGTGAGTTTGGTTTGTTGTCACCAAACCAGACAAGTGGGTTTTCCCCGGGCACTCTGGTTTTCCCCACAACACAAGGCCACACTCTCGTACAACATCATGAGTCACTTAGTATATAGTTAACATAACTTTCTTCACTATCGTTGTAAAATATATACTGTTTTAACTAAGAACTTAAATTATCATCTTTTTTCCATCTTTTGCAGTTATCCGCTAATTTTGTCAATAGAGAACCACTGTAGTCTAGGACAGCAAAGAAATATGGCCAGTGCTTTCAAAGACATATTTGGAGGTATGACCAGTTTTCAGAACATTAAGGTTATGCACCAGTCAATTGTAACCACGCCCCCCCCCCCCCTCCTTCCCCAGGTCCGGGGGTATACCGGGGATAGCCGGGAAATGGGCCATGTTTTTACCTTCCAGGTGGCCATGTAGTGCCGGGTGACTGCGGTGGTTTTGTCTTCATGCCAAATATAGCGGGAAATTGGCATAATCTAGGGTCCCTTGGGTGCATGGGCATTTGGCAGGGGTTTTACCAGCAGATCGTCCCCGCAGGGCGGAGATTTTGCCCGGGCTTGGCTGGACCGAAAGTCAAAGTCCCCGCTATTCCCCGGACCTGGGGGGCCATGGTTACAAATGACTGGTGCATTAAGTTAAACAATAAAATCACCAGTCGAAACCTGTTGGCTCGATATCCCAGAGACCGGCCAAAATACTTTGAACCTAGCAAATATCTAGCCAAGTGGGAATGCTTACATAGAGTAAAAAGAAATCGGTCCTATATATCCAGTTCGAGCCAAAGAGGAACTAGGCAAACGATATCGAGCTAACGCGTTTCGACTGTAATTTGCAGTGTTATGTCTGATTTGTTTGAAATTATGCACAAAAAAAATTAAACTGTAATTTTATCTTTACTGTGTTTTCCATCTTTTATTTGTCTTGATACTTATCAGCAATCAATACACACTCTTTTATATGACACCAAAACATTACAAGGTGACCAGGCATCAAAATGAAACAGTATCACCTATGGCTCGTCAAAATGACAAGCTAATTTGCAAATCAGATACCTTACTTAACTTTGATGGAATTGTGCATTTCTGTCATTCTTTTTCATAAGATTTAAGCCCAAATTTAAACCAAATTTATTGCATCCTAGGGCTGTTTACATTAGGCATATTTGTGAAAAAATTCAACTTGAACTTCAGTTGAATTTTAAGAAAATTAATAATACTTTTACCCCAAAAACATGAACAGAAGATAGAAAAAGGTCCAAATAATGAAGGTATATGAATATATTTGATTACGATTATTTGTAGTTAAAAATTCAACAAATTTCACAAAGTTAAAAGTTTCACTAAAAAGCTTCAATAATATAATGGCCCCTGTTCACTTTGTTTCAGACATGTTGTTGACGGAACCTATCCAGCGAGATTCCAATATGTTGCCATCGCCTGATCATCTCAAAAGGAAAATCATCCTGAAGGTGAGTCTAACAAGTACTGTGTAAATGTAATCTTTTTTAAGGTTGAATTATAGAATAAGGACACATTCTTGAATTTTTAAGAGCATATTTAAGCCAGATACCCATTAAACTGTGCGAAACTCCTTCCTAAATGTTTTTTAGCAAAATATTTAGCAAGAAGTGATGGAAGTATTTGAGGAGATTTGTGACTAGATAAAAATGGCTTAACTTTAAACTTGGGGTACATCGGCCTCTAAAATAAGTATAAAATTATTTTTGTTGTTGTCTTACATTCAAACTTTTTTGTTAAATTGCTGATTAATTATTAAATGTTTAGTGTTAAGTAACCTTAGATATAAGTGTTGTGTAGCCATTGTTTGGTTGTGTATTTGCAGCACAAAAAGCTACCTGCAGACCCCTCACAGGCAGATCCGCAGGATTTTACAGTAGATGACAGTGAGTGATTTAACATATGTCACGTTTATATGTCGAGATTTACCCAGGGGGCAAATTTTTCCCCAACTTGCCCCATTAGGCAAATCTACACCAGGGTATAATATGTGCATATAAGTGCAAATACTGTAGGGGTAAACATATACCATCTGCCTTTTGGGCAAGTTTGTCCAAAGTCTGGAGGTAAGGTCAATTTTCCCCCTTGAGTATAAATAAACACAACAACTCTATTGCCCCTGAGGGTATTTCAATTTCAGCAGAGTATTACAGTAAATGGTTGACAAATTAGAAAACAAAATTAAGGAAGGAAGTTGTAGAACTTTATTTATTTTATCAAGCTATTTTTGAAGTTTCTCAGCAGCCTGTTCCTACAAGGAACTGAAATGTTTGAAACACCATGTTTATGTCTGATTAGACTCTTTTGTTTTTTAAGGTTGGGAATTTAGTCTTTCTTTGAGAATTGTATGCTATTAAAAATATAATGAATATATATCCAACATTATATATATTTTACAACAATCGTGGAGAAAGTTATGATAACTTATAATAAGTCGCTCTGTGGTCTTGTGTTGCTGGGGAAAAAGAAGTGCTGGAAGAAACCCACATTTACTGTTTGGTGACCACTAATCAAACTCATATGTGCACTGGCCGGGAATTGAACATGTGTCGCCTTGGTGAGAAGCGAGTGCATTAACAACTGCGCTAATTGGACAACCCATATACATTTATGAATATCATTTTTTGTATAAGAATAGTCAAACTTCTTGGCGCGAACTCCAAGGGACCGGCAAAAATACCTCGTGCCTCGGAAAATTCTAGCCAAGCAGGAATGCTTAGCTTCAGTATAAAGAAATCTGTCCTTTACATCTAGTTTGAGCCAGGCCAACAGGGTTCGAATGTATATATTTACAAAGTAACAATTGCATTTGTCAGTTCAGCAATAGTTAGCAGACAAAACATTCAACATGTTGCACATACTGTAATGGACTTGAATTACTTTATCTAGTGATATTTTGTCGTACTTGCGTTGATGAGACAGCCCCAGTATCTTTTTCTATTTTCAGACACACGGGACGGTGACCTGAGTAACTCCGTTAAGAACGGAATTCTGTACTTGGAAGATCCAATTGATAACGTAAGTTATGTAGTTATATTTCAATAGCGATTAAATTAAAGTGGCAAAAAATTGAATTTTTGCAGATTAACATAGAGGCATAACTTTGCAGGTACACAAATTTTTTAACACCATGTTATTCAGTGTTGCAATTGCATGGAAGAGCATTCTCTCTGTGTCAAAGGCTCTTTCACTGGGTGTGACATGTCATCACTTGATGTCTAGTATTCACTAATATGATTTATGAATACAGCACCAGGTCTCTAAGATTTTAAACCTAACGAAATAATAATTTAAACCTAACAAAATAATAATTGTTCCATGGTTTCCAATGTTTAATAATGTCATCTAAAAGCATAAATGTAAATAAAATTCAACACCACTCTGATAACATCAGTTGAAACATGGTGTTCAGCCATTCATTAAGCTGCAATTACAGAGTTCTCATTATAAACCAGCTGCAAACGGTTCAAATGGCAATTGGGCCAGTTCAAATCTGGAAAAATAAATGAATTTTAAGTAGAATAAGAAATAGCTGTTCGGTTACTTTACTATTTGAGACGGTTCAACCAACACTTATTGAGAAACCTGAATTAAAATTATACAGTGCGCTCAAAACAGAGAGATACTCAAGACTTATATTCATAAGAATTAATATGAAGTTTTGATGGATGTTCAAAATTGTACAGTACAAAGCAGACATTATGATGTTTCTTGTCTACAAGTCATATTTCCTTATGTTTGGCAGCTGTGTGATTTATGTTTTCAGACGTGGACCCCCCATTTCTTCGTGCTTACGCCCAACAGAATGTACTACAGCGAAGAAACGAATAACGCTGAAGAGGAAGAGGAGGAGGAGGAAGAAAATGGTGTACGCAAGGAGGTGTGTATATTTATCTGAAAGGACATCGGTCCTATACACCTGTGTTTAGACATGGCATGACGTTGAACCATATGTGCTCTAAGTTATGTTGGCAATATCATCAAGCAATTTTTATTCACATGTAATTTTATTTTAAGCTGGTTTCTGATTTTACACTTTGGCCATAACTCATCACTGGGCCATTAAATCAAGATTTTTCAATGAAGCTTGAAACACTTGTTGCCCGAGTCCCATAATTCTGGCTTTATTAGTTACTGAGTTGTGCCCCGACTAAAAAACAACAATAGACAAGTGTTGGCTTTCGCTTTGTGGCACTTTTGTTAGAGAAATAGATTGAAGTATTTAATGTATAGTGTTGTATGAGGTAGTGTTGTTTCGATTATCAAATATATTCGAAAATTGATTGGTTGGGCCTGAAATTGAATGAATTTGGTCATAATCCATCATCGATTCAACCAGTGAGCTGTTTTTCTTCTTCGCTTTCGGTTAATTTTTGACACTCGGAAGAGTTCAGTTGATATCGTTAACAATATAGGTGATAACAGCAACAACACTGAATTCAAACATACACATAACATAAGCATAGTTAAGGATTAGGAGTACTGTTATTGCACAATATTAAAACTACAATTAAGATATGGTCGGAAATTGATTGTTCTATCGATAATTGGTTACTTGATTTGAACAGATAACCAATAGTCAATAGTCAAACTGGAACTGATTCCCAACACTAGAATGAGGGTACACAAACATAAAGGACTTATAATAAAGTGAACACATTTTGTTGAAAATGTTTGGAGAGTGGTACAAATGAATTTAAATACAATCCACATTATTGATAGAAAAATAGTGTGTTATTAAACACTTATATCTCTTGATTTCTTGTATCTATGACAAACAATATTTCAACGTTCAAATAAGTAAAGTGAGTGAAATCATTTTCTGTAATGTTTGGTTCAGAAACAATTGTTTATGCATGAAGAAGTATAAATGTAGCAGTTTTTTTAACCATGAAACATGAATTTGATATTTTTATGCCCCCGAAGGCAAGACCCGTGTCCCTGCCTCTAAGGTGAAAGATACACCAAGTGTTTATTCACAATGGAGTACTGCATATAAGGACATAGAGTATAGGTTGTCGTGTCTGAGCTGTAACTTCCTCTTGTATGGAAACATTTTAATAATAACTTGCCACATGTGTTCCACATACCAAGATGACGTGTCGCGTGCAAGACCCGTGTCCCTACCTCAAAGGTCAAGGTCACACATAGTGTTTATTCACAATGGAGTGCTGCATATAAGGACATAGAGTATAGGTTGTCGTGTCCGGGCTGTAACTTTCTCTTGTATGGACAGATTTTAAAATAACTTGCCACATGTGCACCACATACCAAGACGACGTGTCGCGTGCAAGACCCGTGTCCCAATCTCAAAGGTCAAGATCACACTTAGTGTTTATTCACAATGGTGTGCTGCATATAAGGACATAGAGTATAGGTTGTCATGTCCGGGCTGTAACTTTCCCTTGTATGGACAGATTTTAAAATAACTTGCCACATGTGTTCCACATACCAAGACGACATGTCGCGTGCAAGACCCGTGTCCCTACCTCAAAGGTCAAGGTCACACTTAGTGTTTATTCACAATGGAGTGCTGCATATAAGGACATAGAGTATAGGTTGTCGTGTCCGGGCTGTAACTTTCCCTTGTATGGACAGATTTTAAAATAACTTGCCAAATGTGTTCCACATACCAAGATGACGTGTCGCGTGCAAGACCCGTGTCCCTACCTCGAAGGTCAAGGTCACACTTAGTGTTTATTCACAATGGAGTGCTGCATATAAGGACATAGAGTATAGGTTGTCGTGTCCGGGCTGTAACTTCCTCTTGTATGGAAACATTTTAAAATAACTTGCCACATGTGTTCCACATGCCAAGACGACATGTTGCGTGCAAGACCCGTGTCCCTGCCTCAAAGGTCAAGGTCACACATAGTGTTTACTCACAATGGAGTACTGCATATAAGGACATAGAGTATAGGTTGACGTGTCCGAGCTGTAACTTTCCCTTGTATGGACAGATTTTAAAATAACTTGCCACATGTGTTCCACATACCAAGACGACATGTCACGTGCAAGACCCATGTCCCTACCTCTAAGGTGAAAGATACACTCAGTGTTTATTCACAAGGGAATTCTGAATATAAGGACATAACAGTGTAGGTTGTCAAGTAATGGTGGTATTTTCTTATGTTCAGAGGCAATTTAAAATAACTTGCCATATGTATTTGACACGTAAAGGCAAGATCAACTTTTCATGTACTGACCTTGTTCGTAGGTCAATGTCACATTCGGGGGCATTCGTCACATACTGTGACAGCTCTTGTTTCTGTTTAGGATGAGCTCCATTTTCGGGAGAAATGGTTTCATGGTAGATTAGCGGGTGGACGACTGGAGGCGGAGAAGAAGTTACGGGAATATTCTCATCTCGGGGACGGCACATTTCTCGTCAGGGACAGCGACACATTTGTCGGGGATTTTTCATTGTCTTTCAAGTAAGATTTTCATGCATTACTAAATTTTTATTAAACAATTATTTTTACTTTACATGATAAATTGGCTTGTCATTGATAAAAATATTGTTTTGTAAAATCCTTATTTAAAGTCGTGTATATACTAACAAGAAACATGAGCTCAATGAGCTATTTTTAGACATGCCTGCTAGCCCTCATAAAGATATTCATAATTGTTTAACCAATGGAAAGATTAACTAGTTAGGTAAAAAAACCAGGGCAATCTTCAATTGATTTAGCGTCAGGTCAATAAGTTAGATTTAGTAATAATAAGAGGGTACACTACTTAAAGGTATCTCTTACAAATAAAAAACAATAGCAGTTATGAAATAACAAATAAGTATACCAAATTGTCACTAAAATTATTTTGTTGAACCTCTTTCAATAGTATTAAAAATGAGACCAGTACAAATAGCAATGTTTTAGCATTTTATACCCTGCCGAAAGGAGAAGGGGATATAGAAATGGTAGGCTTTTGTGTGTGTGTGTTTGTTTGTTGAGGCAATCTTCACTAGAGCATAACTTGAAAATTCTTTGAGGTACTGACTTCAAACTTCATATACTGTAACAGATATATCTCATTCAGGAGAAGTGCTGCGCACAAGAAAGATAACTCTTGATGCAGTATTTTCTTACTTATTGCCCTTGTTAAATTTTTAGACTATTTTTTTCCTGAGCATATCTTGAAATATCCTTGTGGTATTGACTTTAAACTTCATATAAAGACATATTACTAAGGCTGCAGTATTTTTTCGCTTGTTACGCTTTGATAATGTTTATTGTTATCCTTGGTTGTAATGTGAAGTTGAGACTGTACTCATTTCAGTATGGGATATGGCAGTCTGTGACTGCTCTTGTGTCGATTATTCTTATTACAAGAGGGTTTAATTTTTGTTGTTTTTAATGTTGATCCGTCTGCTTATTTAGAACCTAGAAAAATATTTAATTGAAACACATGATGGCTTTCCAATTTTTGATATTTTAAAATTTTCGAAATTTTGCCTTTTATTAAATTTTTCGATAAGATGAACTTGCAAAATTTACAAAATCTACAGTAACTAATTTTCTTTGTATTTTTCAGATGGAATACCTCAATAAACCATTGCCGTATAAAATCAAAACAAGAAATGGGCCAGGTATATTATAAAAGCAAGAAGATTGCTGGGCGGTATTCATAAAGCATCTAAAGGCGTTTCCTATATTAAGTCAATTTCTCAAAATTGTTGTCAAATTTCAAGAAATGTATAAATTATTTTAACATTAATGTATGTTTTTTTTTTCAATATGGTTAATAAATATAATGTATTTTAGAAATGATTACGTTTTTACATCATATGACCAATAAGAAACTTAAATAAGGAAAGTGACTTAAGTCAGGCAATAACTTAAGATGTTTTATGAATACTAGCCCAGGTTGTTTTTTTTCCGGCATTTTTATGTTAAAATCTTTTGGGCTTCAAAATGTCCAATAAAATTTCACTAGGCCAAAAAAAAAAATAGGTCTGTTTCCGGTCGCCCGACCGACCCTCTTATTTCCGCGCCGACCCTATACTTTTTATTGGTGTAAAAGTTAACTGCGCGCATATTTAGTACTTTTCGGTACTTTCTTTCCGTTAATTCTTTGGTCTCATTTCGAATTCGGTAATTTGATAAGCAGTCTATTAAAATGGCGGCACCGCAGGGTTCGAATTTAGACTCGCATACTCGCAAAATGCGAGCGACATTTGCAAATTGCGAGTGACTTTTATTCAAGCTCGCAAAATTCTGCGAGTGGCTTTTTCTAGACCACAAAATGTTAAAAAGACAGTAGAATAAATATGAACTTTATTCCGCTGCGTAGTCGAGTGTAAACACCATATAAGTGGCATGTTTACACTACCAGTATAAAAAAGATAGTACGGAGTCACGCTCTAGTAAGTTTTCAAAAATAGAACATATACGGAAAAGGCCGAGTTTTATCTCGAATCTTTCCGAGGCGTGCATAATACAAAGTGAATACAAATGACGTAATCATCGCGCACTATATGTAAACCCCATCAACCTTTGATATATTTCCGCCAAACTGCCAAAGTGAATAGACTTCGTCGATCGATATATTTCATGGTCCAGAACATCCTCGCTAATTTAATTTTACTGTTTCTTTCATTTATTAAAATTTATAATGTTATTGCTTTTAATACTTATAGATTTAATGAAATCTGTACCGTGCTTGTCGAATGGATATTACCCGATGGTGAGGGTAAATATACAAAGTGAACAATGTCAAATTATTGGACAGCTTTGTAATCAAAAAGCGTCTAGCATCTGATGAGTCTTTCCGTACTCCCCAAAAAGAAAAAGCCATAAACAAGTTCTAGTAGTTGAGTTACTCAAGATTGATACGTTTTAATATTCATAATTTGTCTTAGGTGTAAATTTCTACTTAAATTAGACAATATTACAAGGGAATAAAGCAAATAATCAAATTGCAAGTTGATTTTTCATTTTGCGAGTTGCCTCAAAAAGCACTCGCAAAATTTTGCAATGCTCCTCAAAGTTAAATTCGAACCCTGGCACCCATGTCGAGTCCGTCAGTCAATAATCGTACAGTTATATATTAATCCTGCATAGCAATGTCCATGCTCTCCACGAGATCCTCGTGGGTATAACTGTAAGTTATGTGACGTCACACAGTGTGACTCTTTGATCTAAAGCCGATAGAATGTGTTTATTCAGTTCAATGCATGTATAAAATGGTGTTTTAATTAACTTGATGAAGGATTTTCACTACAGGCTTAATAAATAAGTTTATGACCATTGATTACTACGGATAAATTAATAAGTGGTAAAATGCAAACATGAAGAAAAAAGGCAGGTTAAACAAACATGTAAATAAAATGTAAAAATGGTAATTTTCTATGTTTTCGGATAGCGAAAAAAATAATTAATTTAAGGTGTCCGAACTCTTAGGTGAATTACGGTATCACTTTCAAATAGTTAGTGTCTTAAATTTAGTACTAAACATATTTTTGAGATTTAAATAAGAAATTAAGTTTCATACTCTTAATTCAGTTGAGAATGGAAACGCTTTGTGAACACGGGTCAGGTGTACTTCGGAGATCATTGAAGTGACAAAAAACAGCTTCTGACAATGTTTGGAATTTTAATATTCTATCAAATATAAGAATAGCATTATAGCACAAATGTGAAATTGGTAAATATGAAAAATTGACAAATCTGAGGCACTCTTTTTCGACATCTGTCATACAGACAAACATGTTCAACAATACATGCATTTATATTCTAGAAAATGTATATCTATACATTATAATTAATACACATTATACAGTTTTTAATAAATGAATGGACTTGTATTTACATTTTATGCTTTAGTACCTTTTAAAATTGTCTCATACGCAGTTAATATGGTTGTTTTTGAATAAAAGTCAGCCGCCTTCTATTCTAGATCACTCCCCCCCCCCCCCCCCCCCCAAAAAAAAAAAAAAAAAAAAAAAAATGCCTACCTACCTACCCTCTTTTTTTTGGGAAGGAGACCGGAAACGAACCTATTTTTTTTTTTGGCCCTATCAGAAATTGTAAAAAAAAAAAGAAATAAATGTTGTTCATTGGTAATGCTATAAATGCCTACAAATATATGGTTAAAAAAGTATATGAAAGTTTTGGATATGTATTGAAAAAGGTTATCAAAATATAAAATTCTTTTAAAAAAATAATAAAAATGAAATACATGAAGTGTCAGTTGCAAGATTCCAAAATGTATATTTCCTCAATATTTCATGAAGTAAATATTGAATGAAAAAGGTAAAATTCAGAAGGAACTTGTTTATTCAGTATTTACACAATAATACAGAAACTTCAGGCTTAACATAATTAATGCTGCGATTCCATTGCCTAACCAGCCTTAATTTTAAGTCTCTACCATACCAGGGTCTGTGTTCACTAACTTCTTGAGTCTGAGTTACAGACTCAGACTCAGAAACTCAGACTCAGACTCAGAAATACTGGTTGGAGAGCAGTAGCCGGCGGAAAGCAGTAGCCGGCAATCGCTTTTTATTCGTTTTTTTTTTAAATCTTCTTAAAGAAGGTGAGAATGGTAAAAAATAAACCGTAATAAAATTGCCAGGTACTGCTTCTCATAATCCGTAAATTGGCACTAATTGATTACCCCCTTTGTGGCCCCAATTAGGCACGCGCTTTGTGACGACACAAATTTTGATATTGTAAAGTTAGTAGACCTTGACCCCTAGTTTAATAATATGTAAGTATTATTTCCATTACATTTCGATCTACCGAGAAAATCTTCAAAAACATGCAAAAACTGCCGGCTACTGCTCTTTAACCAGTACTGAATTCTTAAGGGACTAGACACCCTCAGTGACACTGTTAATTGTACAAGGTGATACAATTACCTTGTACTTGGTTACTTTCCTGGCAAAAGTAATGTTGTCAGAATGTTACAATGAGAGTTTCCGCCAGAAATCCATAAGGCATGTCTGGAGGGGAGGGTTCCGGAGGGTTGATAGCTCTCGCCCACAACATTTAGAAATCAAAATGGTGCAATTTCCTGTTTTCCCGTTGCGAAAAAGTGTAGGAGGTGTTGGGGTAACAGCACTGTAAACCCCCACTGACAAGCCTTCTGGCTGTCATCGATCCTGATTGGCTGATACAAAGATCGTAATACTCCCGAAACACTTTCTAGCAGTCAGTCAACTGTTGCAACCATTGCAATCACAGCAAAGATGTGTATTTTCAAAATTGATGGTTGTGTTGATAAGGCTTGTTGCTGATGGATTATAGCATGTCGGCACAATTAATGTGTATTGATTATAAGCCTTGCCAGCAGAAGGCATGTCAGGCCCGACAAAGCCAGAAAGACCAGGTGGAAACCCTAGTTTTGATATGTGAACAATACAATGATATTCATACTTTGTATAATTATAATTTTACATATTTATATATTTATTTATAATTTATAAATTTGAAAATGATTTTCCTAAATTTGAAAATAATTTTTCTCAATTAAATGTTTTCCCGACCTAAGTAGCTCGTTTTCTGTTGTTTGTAACAGGAACCACATCTCTTTTTTTTCAAATTTACATTTGGCCTAACGATACTGATATACACTCTTTCTTTTCTGCAGGTTAAATATTATCTTATAGAGAATGTCACATTTGACAATCTGTCTTCGCTTATGAATTATTACCGCACCCATCCGCTGAAGGGAAGTAACTTCTCCATGTTTCTACGTGAGCCAGTGCCGCAGCCACAAAGCCACGAAAATGCGGAGTAAGTATAAATTGTTCATATCAGGTAACACTTAACTTACCTAATGTTGATAATTTTTTTCAGGTCAAATACTTTTTGCGGGAAAACGCTATGTTTGACAGCCTTTACAGTCTTATAGCGTATTATCGATCACCAGAACACAAACTCCGAGTCCAAGACATAGAGTTGGTGCTCAAGACTCCGTGTCCGCAACCAATCGTTCATGAGGGGAATGAGTAAGTCTCTCACCGACGTAAAGTTGTCGGCATGCGTCTTTGACCCTTAGTCAGCACACTCTTGCCCTGTGTCTTGTTTCGTTTGTTATTGTACAAAACTGCATAGATTATGTTTTATGAGAGCTCTTTTATATTTTTAAGTGTGAATTCTATTTTTTGGAATTTAATATAAGTTTATTAGGTGCACCTGTAGGTGTTTCTTTGTTACAATTTGACCATCATAGTCAATATAGATAATTCTTGAACACAAGTTCAATTTTGAAAATTATTCACACAAGTGTTCAGAGACATCAGGCAATTCATTTGGATAACTTATATGATAAATAATACAAGTTATATCTCCTGTTTTTGAAAAAGGGAAGTTTTTTGGCAAATTTCGCCATAATTCAAAATCTCCTTTATGCAATTTGCATAATAACCAAGACTTCACCGTATTAATCAGGCTTATCAGACAATTAAGTTGTATAACTCGTCTTACAAGTTATGTCCCCTGATAGACGACTGAGAAAGTTTGACTAATGTTTAACAGCAAGTTGACATAAGGGTAGCTCTGTTTCTAAATAGGTATTAAACTGAAACTCCAGGGATTTGTAAAACATAATTTTGCAGTTTTGTATGAATAATATGATGTGTCACTATAGATATTGTGAATGATGGCTTTTTAGCTACTAAGTCACTTCATCATTCTAGTTTACATTGTACTAAGGCTACGAATAATAAGATAACATGGTGTGTTTTTTTTGGCTATCAGCGTATTTTCATTAGAAATGAAGCACATACAGTTGAACACTGCTATTCCCAACACCGTTTATCCGAAATTATCGCTATTTCGAAATTATTTTTCGGTCCCGATTTTACTTCTTCTTTGTTTAACTATATTTTTAATCTTTAATCCGAAATCGCTAGTCCGAAATAAAAGCTATTCCGTTCAGTAAAATTTACGGTCCCGATTTGGTATTTCATACCTATTTAAGTCTTATTTCGAACTCGATCATGTCTTAGTTTTCATCATACTTTGAATGCACTCGGGTATTGGCTTGAGGTGACAATGGAGCACAATTAGCGCTTGTTAAAGAATGCCATTGAGCACGCGTATGTTACAAAATCATTTGGTTGATGTAGTTTGTATATCATTGCTGGTTAACACAACATATTATATATCATTCGAAAATGTCTATCTCATCAGCTTTGATTTCGTCATTGCTCATACGACCTGCTACCGAACAATCCGTGCTATGTTCCGAATGCATACATGTGCTGTCATTTTGTTTTAAATGTTTTTTGTTGTTTAAATAAAGAAGTATAATAATGAATTATTTGTCATTTATTAAACAAATCAACAAATATTTTTGTATTGGAAAGATCACTCAAACCGAATGTATCATATTGGTAATGTGTAACCGACATTGCAATCTTCACAACTTAGTATTTTAAGTTATCTCTAATTCGCGAACGCTGTCATTTTCTGAAAATTGTTGATCTGAAATATCGCTATTCCGAAAAAATTATTCTGGTCCCTACAAATTCGGATTAACGGTGTTCAACTGTACTTCAAAAATTCTATGTTTGCAGTGGGTTAGTAGGTTGGGATGCATCATACCCCTCGATAGTAAGTTCATGAAAACCCGACAAGAATTTCTGGTGAATTTGGACCTACTGTGAAATTCTGTCTCGTTTCCCCCAAATAAGATTAATCACATGCACTAACCAAACCCTTTCCCAGTCACTGTGGTATGCATATGCAACATTTGTATAAGCTTGTTTATACTCAAACTTGGGCAAGGCCCATTCCACCAGTGCTCCAATAAGATTTCTTAATTAAAGTCATGTTAGGTTTTTGAGCATTATATAGTGTACATACAGAATGTTACCCAGATTCCTTAACATGCACTAGTGTATATCACTGTGACATGGGACCCCAATTTAACATCCCTCCAGGAAGTATTTTTTTAGTGATGCGGCTTGGAATTAAACCTGAGAACCCTGGATTAACAGTCAAGTGTGTTACTACTAGACCAAGGATTTGCCACAACACCTGCTATTTGTTCAGTGGGTCTAACAATAGTTATTTTGTTACATGAATCTCCAAAAGTATTGGCGGATTCCTTTGTCCAGGTGGCGGTCTGAGGGTATTCATCACTTCTGTTATAGCTTTAGTTTCTTGTATGACTTAAATTAAGTTATAATTTAGTATTAATCAACACCGAAATAAATCCATATTAATATTTTATTTTGCCTACTCCAAGCCGTAAAAATTATGAGCCACTGCAAACAAACAATTTTTTAAGAATCACCTTCATGAAATTATTTTTCTTGGCCTTAACTGATCACATGGCTGGAATAAACTGCTGCATTTGTACTTTTGACAGCTGTTGTTTCTGAATGCTTAATCTCATCCATTTCATCTTGTGAATTGTTGTTTGAATGATGTGGATAAATAGAACTGCTTTATGTAAGTGAACTTGATCAGAATTTAGGTCGTACCTAATTGATTCTATGTTTTGTGTCAGTGATTTTTTGGGGAATTATTTTCACCGTCTGTTTCTTCCAAATGGGATTTTTTGTATGGCCTTAGTTTACGAAAGTTAAACAGCCAATCACAAACAATGTATGTCAAAGAGATGGATGTATTTTAAGGTATTTTTACTCTAAATTGTTAATTTCTGGGTTAGAATAGTATTTTATGCATTTCGAAATAAGCTCATATATACGTAGTGTCATTTGAACCAAATAGAAATTAAACAATGACCTATAAATCAGTATATACCATTTTGTTGTTAAAAAGAAAATGCCTCATCAAGCTCACTTTGTAACACAGATAATCTTTTTATGCTACTCTAGATCAGGAAATAACGCTTACCTTATCAAATTCTTGCCTTTTTTAAACATTGTCTGCGATTTATGTATCAAATTTAGTACCAGCAGTATTAAAACAATAGATTGATAAGTATCTTACTTACTTCAAAGCATGGCAGACATGTAAAAAATCTTTTTAACTAGCATCGCATCAATAAAACCATCTGCTTCACACTTTCGTTCCCGATCCATAGGTTTTTAAATCAGTCTAAATCATTTAAATAGAGTCTTTAAACTTGGAATGCCCATATTTGGGGATGTGATTTGTCTGTGGATTTTTGAGGATCTGGTGGCTCAACGGAACTTCAGCCCCTCTTAAATGATTGCACATGGTAGTTACATTATTTGTTTTTAATATTGTCACCGGAGTTCGCTTCATATATGAAACCATCTCAGAGCCCTCAATTTAAGAGCTTCTTAAAGGCCAGTTTTGCCTCTGGGTAGGGTACTGCACCCCACTGGAGCCCTAATGCTGCCCAAAGCCTCTCGCTGAAATGGTTTGAGTCCTTCATCTGCCTGTTCAGTCACATTCCTGACATTGGTCATGGTCAGTAAAGACCTCCATTGATTTTGAGGTCAGTAGGTCAAAGTTGAAGGTCTCGGTGACCTGTACTAGAAAAATGATTGGCTCTCCCAACCGGTAACAATAACACAACCAGTTTTGTTGAATTCTAGTAAAAAAATGGCACATACCACACACATTTTGTTCTAAAGTGGTAGTTTCCTCTCTATAGGTAATGCTATTTGGCTAGCTGCCTTTTCACTTAGTTGGCTTTTTATCATATACTCAACAATTATTTTCAAACGTTCCGGAAAAGAAGTTAATGTTAGAAAGTCTTCAATAATGATATAATGTAAGATGTTATTCCTGATCTTCAGTAAATCATATTTATGAACTTGATGTTAGAATGTATATCCAAGGCTGTATGCTTTATGCTAAGATTAAAAATCTTTTCTATGCTTTCGCAAAACTTGCATTCAAGTTTTTTTCACCCTAATTGCTGATTTTGAATATTTGACTGTTTCTTAAAATATCTTTAATAATTGCATGTGCAATATTTCAAAATAGAAAAACTTTGCAGTTAGCTTTTATCTATGCATTGCATGGTTGATATATTTTGGCTTTTAATTCTTATTGAAATAAAAGCATACAGTCTTATTAATAAATCATTTATTATTTGGCTATGCCATAGTTTATCATGAAAAATGTTGTTTATTAAGCACAAATTTAAATGTTTGTTTCCCCGAATCTACTGCGAAAACATAGGTTAGAACGCCATATATTTTAAAGGTTCAGCTATGTCTGAATGGCACTAAAATGCTTGCCATTTTGTGAAGTTCGATGTTAACTAGATGCTCTATGTAAAAAGTATAAGTTCATGCATCTTGCTAGTACCAAAAACTACTAAAACAATGCCAATATGGATAGAAAAATAAGATCCGGTGTGATATAGGGATAAGGGTCTATCCCAATTTCAAAATTTTTGGGTTTATAAACTAGAAACAAACATTATTTTTGTTATGCCCTAAAACAGTGTGTGTATACCACGTGATAAATTGCGTCATAAATGCTCCGTTGGAAGGCAATGTTTTGCTTCGAATGAAGACTTTAAACAAAGATAACTTTAGTATTTCTTCACCATTTTAAATGAATCAAAGCGCAGTCTATGACGGAGCCCCACCTTCAGTCTTTTACCAGAGTTTGATTGAGAGTTTAGTTTCTTAGAACAGTTCAACAAACCTTTTCACAAAACTGCAAAACGGTCAAAGTATGATTTTTGAAACAGGTTTGTCGTTTGAGAAAACTTGTCACCTTATCAAACTCTGGTAATACTGGTAAAACACTTGAAGTAGCATAGACAGCCCTTTGTTATCCCCCACCGAATCGAAGGTTTCAGGAGGGGGATATTGTTTTGGTGTTGTCCGTACGTCGGTCATTCCGTCCGTCCTTCCGAACCATATCTTGGTAGGCATTGATCAGAAAATGTTCAAAACTTGGTCAGAATGTTCCCCTTGATCAAATCTCGTATCATTTAAAATGGTGAAGGAAATAATAGTTATCTTTGTTTTAAGTCTTCATTCGAAGCAAAATATTGCCTTTTGACTTAGCATTTATGTTGTAATTTATCCTGTGGTATACACACGCTGTATAAGTTTCTAGAATGGTTGTCTGTTGTACATGAATA
This sequence comes from Mya arenaria, assembly GCF_026914265.1. Taxonomy (NCBI): domain Eukaryota; kingdom Metazoa; phylum Mollusca; class Bivalvia; order Myida; family Myidae; genus Mya; species Mya arenaria. The sequence continues at coordinate 20,629,622 of NC_069129.1, read as the reverse complement.
TAATTTACCTATAGTTTACATATTTGTTGTAAGTTGTGTTTAATATTGTATTTGAAAATGTAATCTGCCGTTGTTCTTATTTATAATGAAAATGTCTGTTTTAAAAATATGTACCGTAAATGTCCTATTGAATGCGCAGGGGGTCTTTTTGTGGGTCTTTTTCCAATTCTGTGACATGAACAAAGAATGTGACCTTAACCCAAAACTCCAAAAAATGTAATTCATTGCGATGAAAAGTATTCCTATGGCTGCCATCTAGAGCACCTACTGAAGTTATACATATACAGAATAACCATTCCCTATTAAGCAACATGTTGGTTTGAAGTGCGCGTTTAATAGGACATATACGGTATTCTATAATACTATTTTAGAGATTGATAAACCACCTGATGGATGTTATTGCCATGCAGCATTTGTTGACAATAACTTTCTTGTTTATTTTTATGTGCATTTACATGTTATAGGTTGTTGAATTTATGATAGTCCATGCCAGATTGATTCTATTTTTAGCGTCATTGAATTGGATGTGTAAGTTTTGTCTTTTATATTGTAAAAAACAACACTTTAGTCCAAAGAAAGAGCTGATTAGGATAAAATGAATCAAGGAAAATAGAAGTTGTGCAAAGTTTCATTGTCAGGTGTGGACCTACAAATGTAAATGACTTTCTCATTAAGTGTTCATGATGACGTCTGGTAAGGGTGTTTTTAATCAAAGAAACTAATGAGATGTTTGAATTTCTTTTTTGAATGCAATTTTGGAAGTGGAACATGACATTTATTATAGAAGAATCAATTTGTTGATGGTTGTTACCTGAGCACGAAGGGCTCAAGGTGAGCTATTGTGATGCGTCTATGTCTGGCATACGGTGTATAGCGTCCCTCATCAACAACTGCTTAAAAACATCATCTTTTTCCAAACCACCAGGACAATAATGATGAAACTTCACAGGGATGTTCCTTGGGTGGTGCCCTTTTAAAATTCTTCAAAGAAATAAATTCCATGCAGAACTCTGGTTGCCATGGCAACCAAAAGGAAAAACTTCAAAAATCTTCTACAAAAATAAACATGAGGCTTAGAGCTTAGATGTTTGGTGTGTTACATTGTCTATTGGTCAGCTACCAAGTTTGTTCAAATTATGTCCCTGAGATCAGAACTGGCTCAGCCTAAGGGATCACAAGTTTTTACAAACTGGGAAATCATTTAAAATATTCTTTTCTGAAGGCACTCTTGATATTTTGTGTGTATTATCATATTGTTGTCCTCTATCAAGTTTGCTCAAATCATGGCCTGGGGGTCAAAACTGACCCCAACCTGGGAGTTAACAAGTTTCCTATAGACTTACATAAGGTACATATTTTATTAAAATTGATAATGATGACTTTACTCTAGAAGGAAGGGCAGCATATCTTGTGACATTGTTTCTAGGACTAAATTGACCTTTTTGTTAAAACTTGACAGTCTATATAATTATATGTAACCAGGGCATCTAAAAGTTTGAAACTTTAATCCGCCCAGACGGTATTTGTTTTAGGATTTTTTCACTGTCATGAAAAACACAGGTTTAAAACTTTCACTGAGGTGAGCGATATGGGCCATCATGGTCGTCTTGTTTTCAAAGTAACTTTAACATCTTGGCATGTATTCTGGGCCCATACTTACTGTCATTGCATTTGATGGCTAATAAGGTGACTATAGATTAACTGCTAGATGTTCGTCCCCATCCACCCCATTTTTTGATGCTGCCCCTTAAATTTTATTGATTCAAATAAAAATGTTGATCTAGGATATGTCTTTGCCTATCTGTCCGGTACTGGCTGGGAATGGCATTTATTTATACATATGGTGTCGATGTATATTATTTGCATGCAAAAAAAGAAAATTGTTGCAATCGTGTTGGTGGTTTGTCTAGAAACACATGTATATGGTCCCTTAATTAAGCAATAAGAAAAGGCATGAAGAAATTAGAGATATATAAGAAAAATAGAAAATAAAATGTCAACCTCATCCCCACCCAAGATTTGAATGAAAATCGAGCAATTAATTTATATTGGCCTATTGGTTAAACTTGCTATAAATGTGTAAATAACATACTTTACAATAATTTACACATTTTTTGTTAAAATAAATAATATTATAGATACTTTGTAATATTTTAAAAATCACTTCTCTGAGTCTAACAATAAGACTTCAGATTTTATAGTATGTGAGGTTAGAATATTAAGAGATTAAAATGATAACAGGAAAATTAATAAGAGGTCTCACAATCATTGAACCTATTGGGTATAATATTTACTGTTTCTTATTATCCAGTCATATCTTTCAGGTGGTACAACAGCAATGTTGATCGAGACCAAGCAGAAGAAATGTTACGACGTATACCGTACGATGGTGCTTTCCTCGTACGACCCAGTATTCCGCATGGCTGCGGAGATCCGGGAACATCACCGACTTTTGCAATCTCATTCAGGTAGGAATGGATAGGGTTTGAGAATAAGTCCATGCAGGGGTATGTTTAATAGCAATGACATACCTTGTGCTCAGTGGCTTTCCTCCTTTGACCCAGTGTTGAACATGGTGGTGGCTATCAGAGGTGCTCGTCTATTTACGTAATCTATTCAGGCCAGATAGGAAGTGATAACAAAATGAGTTCATACTCCGGTTTATTAATAAGTACACTCATAGTGTTAGACCCACTTTCCTTGCAAGCTCCAAGAGATAAAGTCGGGGGTTATGGGTTCCCTCTGAGGTTCTCCGAGCTGCTCTTTTACCCTTGCGTGTAATATGATCAGAATTAACAGAAATCGTCCAATGTAATTGATTTATGAACCTGTGGCAGAATTTGCTTCTGATGAAGTGTTGACATAAGCAAGAAATAAGTCTTTCGTGTATCTTAACCTTATTAAAGATACTACAGTACAGTACAGTTCATATATTTATTAAAAATTGTTACTGGCTGTGTTGTACTAGGTGATCTCTTTAAGTACATAGCAGACGGGCACTGCCTGTGTTCTAAAATCCAGTCCCCAGTTCGGTCGACTGATCAGGTGCCAAGGGCCTAAAATACATTACCCACATGAAGCGGGGAACCAACAAATTCATTGTTATTTTTCGCTAAAATCTGTGGAGGGAAAAAGAAAGTGGGTCAGACACTTTATATTGACTGTATTACTCACAATGTATCGCATTTGTGGGTGCTCCCATTATGTGCCGCATGGCAGCAGCGATCCAGTATTAAGCAATGTAAGAATTAAATAATTTGTTTGACCTAACCTGACCCACATTTTCTAGGATGGGTAGGCAGGGATGTGTTTTGTTTTATTTTTATCTTAAAAATTATTATTTAAACTGAAACAAGTAATACCCTCTGAAGAACCATTAAAAAGCAAGTTACATGTAGTTTAGTGAGTCAGCTGGGTAAGGCTTACCGAACGATTTATTAAATGTCACCTTACAACTTTTGTATATGTGGACATTTGATCAAATCAAGGCCAAAATTATATATGTCCCCTGTGTGATTTCCAGGGCTGAAGGCAAGATAAAGCATTGTCGAATTCGACAAGAAGGCCGCCTGTTCACGATGGGTGATGCAGAGTTTGAAAGCCTTCCTGAACTAGTCAGGTATTACGAGAAAAACTCGCTCTACAAAAAGATGAAACTACGAAAACCAGTGAACCAGTCTGTAGTGGATAGAGAAGGCCAGGTAAGGGGAATAACTCTTGTTAAATTTCACTTATATGTTCCTGATCTTGTATTGATAATTATTGTGAATATTTCTACCAAAAGGGGATTTTTTTTCACAGATTTATCTCCCTTTTGTTACTTGTGAGTCAGACATTTCCATAATGTACTTTATCCACAGTATAGTTATAGCTATTTGAAGTGTTTCTATGATGCTATGGGGCTCTGTCACAGTGTTGCTCTGCCATTCCAGAGGTGAAAGTGAAAAAGTTCCTAGTTACATTAGACAAAGAGTAGATATTAGAAGCAGACTCGAGAAGTAGATACTAGAAGCAAACTCGAGAAGTAGATACTAGAAGCAGACTCGAGAAGTAGATACTAGAAGCAGAGTCGAGAAGTAGATATTAGAAGCAGACTCGAGAAGTAGATACTAGAAGCAGTTAATAGAAGTTGATACAAGAAGCCGATAATAGAAGCAGATTATAGAATTTGATAAAAGCTGATTTTAGAAGCAGATACTAAGAGTAGTTACTAGAAGCAGATACTAGAAGTAAATACTAGAACCAGGTACTAGAAGTTGAAAGAAGCAGATACTAGAAGCAGATACTAAAACATATTCTAAAATCAGATACTAAAAGTTGGTACTAGAAGCAGATACTAGGAGCAGATTTTTAAAGGAGATATTATAAGCAAATACTAGAAGCAGATAATAGAAGTAGATTCTAGAAGCTGATACTAGAAGTAGATACGAAAAGCAGATACTAAAAGCAGTTACTAGAAGTAAATTCTGAAGTGGACTAGAAGCAGATACTTGAAGCAGATTTAAGAATCTTTACACTTTCACCTCTCACGTTCCCTGAACAGTCTCATTCTAACTGAGACTTCTTTTTTCATGCTTTAAGTTTTTTGTGCTTCTGTGAGATCTCTTGTGGAAATTACATCTGTCTTTAGACTTGCTGTAAGGAATAACATCAGCAATATGTCATTCTACTTCCATTGGGGGCAGATATCTCCATATAAAATACACTGTTGTTGTCAAACGTTGATAAATTGTCACATGAAAAATACATTGTGAATTAAAACATGTCATTATTCTTGTAAGAAGCATTCCTAACCATTCTTCCCTTGCTACATTTATATGCGAGCCGGTTAAAATGAAAAAAATGACTACTGCCAAAGAGGAGGTCATTTATAATGCTAGAAATTTAAGTCAAGACAATGTGATTGTTAATTTTTCAAGTGAAGTATGTGTTTCTTATAAATATTAATTTTTGGAATGTAGGTAGGTAAAATGTTGCATTGTAAAATATGCAATGCCTTAGCTTGAAATTAGCTTAAATTTTTGTCAAAGATGTTTAACATAGAAATGTCTACGAAAGTGTAACTGGTAGCGTATAAGCTGTAATTGATGTTTGTTTTAGGAGCCCACAGAGCAGGGACTTTATGGTTTATGTGGACAGACCGATATCTATATAAATCCTAACGATTTTACTTCTCAGGTATCGGAAATGACACATTGTATAGCGATCGATTTCTACCGTTGTAATGCATATGAATGCTTGTGAACTGATTTGTTCTTAAGGTCAAGCCAAATGTTGCTATTCAATCTGAAAAAGAAAAAAAATAAGGAGCAATTTTCGAATATGGATTGTCATTTTAAATTGTAGCATGATGTATGTAATATAGGGGTTTACGATGGTCTGGTTTTCAAAAAAATTTATAGACTTGATGTACGAGTTTCATTGTCGTTGTCATGGTTACAATTACTCAGATATGAAGCAATGCATGCATAATGCAAATAACTCAGGTACTGAACAATATGCTCATGATGGAAGATAATCAAGCAATCAGGGAAGTTAATCAAGCAATTAGTGAAGATATTCAGGGTAGAAAATCAAGCAATCTAGGAAGTTCATCAAGTAATTAGGGTAGATTATCAAGCAATCAGGGGAGAAAATCAAGTTTATTCAGTTAACTTATGGCATACATACATGACAAAATGAGCATTGCAATGAACATATTATACAGTAAGGGTAGAAGGGAAGATAATCAAGGAAGTTAATCAAGCAATTAGGGAAGATAATCGAGAAAAATAGGTGAGAAAAATTAGCAATCAGGGAAGATAATCAAGCAATCAGGGAAGATAATAAAAAAATCAGGGAAGAAAACCAAGCAATCAGGGGAGGAAATCTAGCAATCAGGGAAGAAAACCAAGCAATCAGGGAAGAAAATCAAGTAATTAGGGAAGAAAATCTAGTAATTAGGGAAGCAAATCAAGCAATCAGGGAAGAAAATCAAGTAATTAGGGAAGCAAATCAAGCAATCAGGGAAGAAAATCAAGTAATTAGGGAAGCAAATCAAGTAATTAGGGAAGAAAATCTAGTAATTAGGGAAGCAAATCTAGTAATTAGGGAAGCAAATCAAGCAATCAGGGAAGAAAATCTAGTAATTAGGGAAGCAAATCTAGTAATTAGGGAAGCAAATCAAGCAATCAGGGAAGATGATAAAAAAATCAGGGAAGAAAACCAAGCAATCAGGGGAGGAAATCTAGCAATCAGGGAAGAAAACCAAGCAACCAGGGAAGAAAATCAAGTAATTAGGGAAGAAAATCTAGTAATTAGGGATACAAATCAAGCAATCAGGGAAGAAAATCAAGTAATTAGGGAAGCAAATCAAGCAATCAGGGAAGAAAATCAAGTAATTAGGGAAGCAAATCAAGTAATTAGGGAAGAAAATCTAGTAATTAGGGAAGCAAATCTAGTAATTAGGGAAGCAAATCAAGCAATCAGGGAAGAAAATCTAGTAATTAGGGAAGCAAATCTAGTAATTAGGGAAGCAAATCAAGCAATCAGGGAAGAAAATCAGGTAATTAGGGAAGCAAATCTAGTAATCAGGGAAGCAAATCAAGCAATCAGGGAAGAGCAATCAGGGAAGCAAATCTAGTAATTAGGGAAGCAAATCAAGCAATCAGGGAAGCAAATCTAGTAATTAGGGAAGCAAATCAAGCAATCAGGGAAGAAAATCAAGTAATTAGGGAAGCAAATCTAGTAATTAGGGAAGCAAATCAAGCAATCAGGGAAGGAAATCAAGTAATTAGGGAAGCAAATCAAGCAATCAGGGAAGGAAATCAAGCAATCAGGGAAAAAAATCTAGTAATTAGGGAAGCAAATCTAGTAATTAGGGAAGCAAATCTAGTAATTAGGGAAGCAAATCAAGTAATTAGGGAAGCAAATCAAGTAATTAGGGAAGCAAATCAAGCAATCAGGGAAAAAAATCTAGTAATTAGGGAAGCAAATCTAGTAATAAGGGAAGCAAATCTAGTAATTAGGGAAGCAAATCAAGTAATTAGGGAAGCAAATCAAGTAATTAGGGAAGAAAATCACATTATATTTGGCTTGACCTTTCTGAAGGTTATATTTCTCTGGTTTATTTAGTTTCTATTTCAATGCTTTAATAATGGCAATTTTTCAGCTTCTAATTCAGACATTATAGCTTCTAGATCCCTGTATAGCCTTTAGCATTTACCATTGTTTGATAGGATTGTTAGCTCAACTGTTGGGGTTTTTTTTCATAAAAAAAAGTCAAAAGTGTTCTGATAGCTTTGGTGTTCAAGTCATTGTCGTCATTGACTAAAATGTTGTGCAAAAACTTTAACCTCAGCCATAACTTGAAATAACTCAAAAGAGTTATGTTTCTTGCTTGACTAAAATACAACAACAGATGGGCGTTGGACACCGCGGTGCTCTTGTTTTTTAGAAATAGTAAAAATATTGTCTGTTAATATAGATTAAAACATTGAGGGAATTTTAACCCTTGCTTAACAAGCATGAGGGACTTGGTTTGCAGAATTGTTTCGTTTTGCGGATGGTTTATTGCTAGACTTAAATTATTTTTGATAAGTTTTTTTGTGTTATCTAAACTGAGCTCTTAACTGCCAACAATATTTTAATAGGATTTTTTCTGCTGTTTTGAAATGTTTGTTTTAGTTTAAACAATTCATTTACAAGCTGAAGTGTAGAATTTGAACAACAACATCATCATAATGCTATCGTCAAATCAGATTTATTTTAGCCATTAAGATAATAACAGTATCTTAAATTTTGTTTCTTATTGCAAGCATTTCTTCTCAAGTAAAAGCAATTCAATATTTGGTAGAGAAGGATAAACATCTTGCTTCGACTTAACCGCTGTCTATATTATGACTTGATGAAAGTATAATTTGCATGACTCCATCTTCGGCAAAAACAATGTGAAGGAATGTGCCAATTCTAGTTATATGCCATTGTCCTTAGTCTATATTGACAACTTACTGTACAATAATCTTCCTTGAAGTACGGAACTTCAAAATATTTTTTACCTTAGTTTAAGTAATAATAAAATTTTGCTTGAATAAATCATTAAATCAGCATTCTTTGCCTGGCTGCCTATTTAATTGTTAAGTAAAGTAAAAATAATAAATTCTTATCTTAGTGTATGCCGATTAAATTGTTTAGTAATGCAAAAATAAGTAATAATTAACTAAGTGTTTAACCCCGAAAGTCTTTGTACAAGCATGCGCGATCCACGGAATAACTCGCTTAATAAAACCAGAGTGATGACTAAATGAAACGTTGGTTGTCAATTCTTCAGAAGCATTCTAATTTATTGATAAAAATAATTAATTTATTGATAAAAATATAAACAGTACAGCAATCGCATTGGCTGAAACATGAGCATTATCACTAAATTGATCTCTTGTTCTGACTTATTTATTTAAATGATTCTTCTGATATTTAATTATTATTTTTTTTTGTGATTTTCTTTTTTTTTGTTGAATTTTTAGTAAGCATTTTTTTACGTCTTTTTTATTGGTTTATATTTTATTTTATATCTGGCTTAAGCTGGGCTTAATTTTAACAGTCTAGAAATTTAACAATCTTATCATGATGTCTCTTTAGACATATATGCTTGTGGTGGGAGAAATTAGCCTAACAGATTTTTTTGTAGCCATTTAAATTGGTCAGGTTACTTATTCATTTTTTTTCTTGTCCGAGAAGTACAATTGATTGATCTGACAAGAGATTGCATGTTAAAAATTTAATGACCATACACATCTGAAAGTATTGGGTCAAAATACTAATTAAACAAAAATATATTAAGTATATTCTTGGTCTCTCTAACAAATGAACATACAAAATTATCAACAATAACTGATGGGGTCAAAACATAAGGAACTTTCGAGTAAATGATGCCTGCGTCACTGTTTAAAACTAAATCTGAAATTCATTTTCATTTTTGTGAATATTTTCAATCGTTTTATATTCCACATTGAAAAACTGTTTGTTATATACATGTAATTACATTTTCAGAAAAAAACTGACAGAATATATATTGTCTCAATATGAGACAGAAAAACAGATAGAAATTATGCCTCAGACATTACCCTATTTTTTCATCCCAGCTTTTGCCAAGCTTAATATGCATTCCTTTTATTTTGCATGCATTGTAGGAACCCAATATGGACCCAGAATCCTTATATGAGCCGGGAATTTATCATTCTCCCAATGTGTTCACGTCAAAGGTAACTATAAAAAAGGAAATGAATAAAAATTCAAAGAATTTGTGCATACATATGTTTGGATGCCATGGCAACCAGAACTTCTTGTGAACGAGCCTTGTGCTGACTATTTTGTATTTATTGCCTTTGATGAAGTCATTTTCATTTTGTGAAATTCTTTTTCTGAAATGCTTTAATGTCATGGGTAACATAATTATTTGTTTGTGTTTGCCTTCATGTCTTTAAAACAGTTCAACAATTTTTAAATATTTTTTGAATAATGCTAATTTTTTTAACTGAATTTTTATTTATGCAACAGATAAGCATTGGAATTTGCTCTGTAGCTCTCTTGCTTAAGGAAAGTTTTACTGTTTTCTGAGAAGTTCTGGATGTCAAAGTGTTCATAGACAAAAGCAAAGCCATATTTAAAAATTGTTTGATTGCAGGAAAGCATATCTCTGACTTGAATTTACAAAATGGTATTCGCTTCCAATGACAGTAAAAGAACAACATTGGCCTTTTTTTAGGGTCACTTCACATTAAAAAAAATTGAGGATATTATTTATGATGAGTCAGGTATGCAACTGCAATTTAATAATTTTCTAAGAATGGCCTCGCTGAAACCTGCAACAAATCAGATTGCATGGCAACCGATTTTTCTCCTTTCCCTATCAAACTGTTTAACACCTAAAATCCTTGCAGAATCCGGAACCGCTTGATTGTCAGAGTGATGGCGTATATATTCAGCCAAAAATCTTTTCGTCTAAGGTATCAACTGGGCACCAATAGTGTACACTTTATATCAAGCTGTAATTTACGCACTGTTAGACAAAACCTGCTGGATTGAAGTGGTAGTTTTTTGTTTTATTTTTAGCTCACCTGGCCATACAATTGGGCCATCTTAAAGTGAAACTTGTATTTTTAATCAATATAACAAACATAAATTTTGAATGGTAATTTAAGCCTTTAACTTCTTACTAAATAATGTATTTATGAAAAATATCAATTACCGATAACAATTGAGATTGTAACCCTGTATTTTATAGCTGAAAAAACATTACTATTAAATGACTGGTGGGTCCTAAAAGATTGATGGAGATCATGAGGTGGAAATACCGTGTTTCTGCACTGTTCTTTCAAATTAAACATGGTATCCTTCATAAGAACCATTGTTTTTGAAATTTATTCATCCATTTTATTCAAACACTTGCTTTGTATTCAATTGAAATTTGTGATCAGATGATATTTTGTCATATCACGCCTCCAACATTAATGACACAATGTCATTGGTCCAGGACTGGTCACCTGGTGACCCCATATTTTCTATATTGGGTCACCAAATTTATATTGTACAAAAATGGTGTCTATTTTCGATTCCGATGAATATTCAGATGAATAAATGAAACATTGAAACATGTAAATAGGTTGTCAACATGATATATACGCTACAGGGTTAGAAGATGACCCGATATGGGATATACAGTGTGCAGGAAACCATATTCGCTCTCACCAGATATGGTTTTCTTTACCCCATATATCCCATATCGGGTCACCTACTGATCCTGTAACTTATAATATCTCCTTCATAAGATGCTCCATTATGTATAGATAGTCAATATTTAAGATCAATAGTATTATTTCGAAAATTTCAAAAAACATTTTTTAAAAGCTTAATTGTTTAAATCATTTAAGCCATGTTTTCTTTAGATCTTTTTTTTTTTTAAATCTATCCATTGCTCAGGTGAGCTAAATTCTACCTATTGTTTTGGATTTTGGAAACATTTTACAGACAGTGAACATATTATTTTGCTTAAAGTCTTGTGATAGATATCCCATCTCATTCTCAAAATTTCTCCAGTTTAGCAAAATAGGGATTGACATGGTGGGTTTTGATACAAAATGATACACCATCTTTACACTGATTTAATTAGAAGTGTGTAATGTCTTTCATATAATTTATAATTGAACTATTGAATTTGTTAAGTTATTATACCTCTAGATAGATATATCCATGGTCTATATAGGTGTTGCGTTTGTCGTAATATATTAGGTTGTGTCACGTCACAACGTGAACAAATTGTTTCGCAGGTAGCTCCATCAATATTTCAACATACTCTCATGAAACTTCAAAGGATTGTTGATCAGTATGCGAAATGGTGCACATAAAATCTGTGGACCTTACACTCAAATTTTGCAATCATTTATATAATGGCCCTTAACGTTGTAAAAAAAATGACTAAAACCTTGCTGCACATTGTAGCTCTTAAAGTATTGCATCTACTCTTATGAAACTTCATAGGAATGTTGGTCTGTTTTATAAGGGATATATACTCAAAGTATGACATTAAACCATCCCTGTGTCCAGGCAGCATGGGGGGGGGGATGGGGGGTTCCTCATGGCTGTGATTATAGCTCTAGTTTCTTATGCATTCCATACACTAAAAAATGAATGTTGAAGTAACTTGAAAATTCTTAAGAAAATATTGCATTACTATTTGGTCTCCGATTGAAAGGGACACATCTTTGTCCAAGATTGTTCATAAAAGACCATTTATGTTTGTTGTTTTTATGTTTGCACAGAGCATGATATATACATAGTTATCTCACAATATAATTTATTGAATGCATGAAAACCTGTAATATGAAAACTATATTCACCCTCATATTGTTAAATAGATAACTATACATATACCTTACAATACAGCTGTTTAATGACTCTTTGCCTTTTGCTTAGCACTGTTTCTATGCAATTATTCAAAAACATGTATGACATGCTACATAATAAAGATAATTCTATAAGGCTCTTGTTTAACTGTATATTTATTTACACATAAGTCTAGGATTGATTTTTATCAAGAGACTGATTTTGTTTGACCATTCTTAACATTAAGCAATTGTAGTGAATTATTCGTAAGCCTAGAATATTTGATTAAACAGAAGTTATCTTAAATTAATTCATGATTCCACAGCCTTTTTTAAAATCTACCCTGATGATTACTATTTTAATCGGATTGTTAATTGCAGAATCTTTATTCTATCATATTTCCCTTATTAAGGGGTAAAAACAATATTCAGAAAATAATCAGAAAAGTATTGATAAAGTAAAAAATAAACAACATATTACATATTTTCTTAATGGGTCTCTTGCTTTTTCACTAGGTTCGCGTAAAAGCGCTGCACGACTATGGAGCCAACCACGAAGATGAACTGACCTTTTACCGTGGTGCCGTGATAACCAACGTCAACAAGCACGATAACGGATGGTTTGTATTTCATTAGGCCTAAAAAAAAATATGTCTGTTACGGGAAACCCGACCCTACCTATAAAAATGCGCCGATCCTAACTTTTTTTTTTCCGTTTTTGAGCAAAAAAAATATTCGTTAGCGAATAGAGAGTTACGAAGAGCGGATAAATGCAGATTTTAATCAGAATTATTGTTTATATGATAAAACAAAGTCAGGCAATGACAGTAATGTAGGAAAGACTGCCATGTGCAAGAAAACACTCTTTACGACAGATTTTGAAAAAAAAATCAAAAAAACAAAAAAAATCCCTACCTACCCTATCTAGACATTTTGGGAAGGTTACCCTAAACAAACAATTTTGTTTTTGAAAACTAAAGTCATTTTTAAGCTCCACAATGTTTTATTAGGTCCTGTTTTTTCGAGAAAAATAGTTGAGGTAATGTCTTAGCCTAACAGCTTCATGGTCGACCTCATTTGAGGCCCATAACTCTGGCTTTCATAATTGTTGAGTAATGCCCCTTTTTTACTGAAGAAAAACAGACGAGCAATGCCTTTCACTCTGCAGCACTCTTGTTTGAAGAAAAAAATGTCATGGTGATGTCATTGTAATGGTGTGGAAATAGGTGTTAGTAAAAACATAAATTGGCCATAAACATCGACCCTTGCAAAATTGAGCCATCCAGTTGAATCTTGTTTGTTCATGACGTAAACATAAGAATTGGTCCTTTACACCATGTTTGAGCCAACAGGGGAAATCGAGCCAAGCGATATCGAGCCAACAGGTATTGACTGTACATATAAATGTATGTTTACCAAGCTCTTGCTGAATTGTTAAGATATTCCCTGGTAAAAAACAGATGAGCATTGGCATCCTCCTGCATTACTCTTGTTTCCTTATAAGGTGGCGAGGTGACTACCAAGACAAGAAGCAGTATTGGTTCCCTGCAAACTTCGTTGTCGAGATTGAGTCTCAGGACGATAGCGGGGACAATACGCCCCTGGGTAGCCTGCAGAAGGGAGCGATTGATGTTACCAGCTGTATTGTAGGTGAGTCATGGACATAATGCAACATTATCAGGCACTATTATGGAATAGTTTGATAGAGTTTGAAATACATCTTTATAGACACTACAACACACCCTTTTCAAAATCTGTAAAGGGGAGAGGTCAGTTTAAACATTATATTTATTTAACATTGATTGTGAAGTAAGGTATCTTAACTTATGCTTAGTACAATCGTTGTTGATTAACACGATCTTAAGCAAGAATGTGGTCTTATGTTGGGGGGTAAAAGTGCCTGGGGAAAACCCACTTATCCATCTTGGTGAGGCCCGAACCAAACTAACATGCCCAGGCCGGTAATAGAACCTGCACCGGGTAGTGAACCAGGCCCCAATTTCTCGAAACTTCTTAAGCTAAACAGGCTTAAGTCGCTTATTTCAATTAGCAAAAATACATAATGCAAATGGATTTAGATAAATAACAAATGGTTTATTCTGATAATTATACAGGTTATTACTACATAATTTCTAAAAAAAAATGAAGAACTTAATATAACCCATTTTATAGAACAACAAAAATAGCGAGATTAGCTTAATCCTGTTATAAGAGACTTAAGAAGTTTCGAGAAATTGGGGCCAGGGATGCCTTGATGAAAAGTGAGTGAGCTAAAGGGAAGGGTTAAGGTAACAAGCTGAAATGTAGGTTAGTCTAGGAAGTTTAAAGGTAATTATGTGGTTGGGATTGGATCCTTAGATTTCTTACATATGAAATTTAGTAATTATTTGTTGTTGAATTGTTACCAACATCTCTTTTTCCCCAGAATCCATTCAGGGTCGCGGAAACAAGCCCTGCTGTTTCAGAATCTACAGCCCGTCACTTGTATCTGGAGACCTGGATATTGCGTGTGATGCAGAGAGCGAAATGCTTGACTGGATAGAAAACATTCGCATGTGTGCCGATAACCTTCAGGATCAGGTAAATATGGTTTGTTTGTTTGTTTTTGTAGTAAGTGTACTCCATTGTTGGGGGACTGATTGAGTATTTATTGTTGTGGTTGGTAAATTCTTGGTGAATATTTCCATTCAGTTTTATGTTGTCTGTAAATTTTAGCTGTGCTGGAGTTCATTGAAAAAATGTTTTGTGTAAGCCCTGGGCCTAAAAAAAAAATTGTTTGGTTAGGGTTACATCCTTTTCAAAAATAGGTAGGGTAGGTAGGCTTTTTTTTATTTATTTTTTAAATTTTTTATTAGGCTTTATACAAGAATGTTATTTTTATCATTGGAGAATGGTGTTAAAATCATCTTCTGTATAAGCATTAAAGGTTTTAAACTACAATTGAAAAGCAATTAAAAAAAAAAAAAATGTTTTTTTTTTTTTAGTTTTTTTTTAGTTTTTCATTTTTTTTCAAACTGACTATAAAAACGGTAGGGTCGGCGCATATTCCGTAGGTAGGGTCGGGTAACCCGAACCAAATGTAGTTTTTTTTAGGCCTTGGCGTTGTTAGAGTACAACCACTTGAACCTTGGCCATAACTCAAATCCCATTCAATATATTCCAATGAAACTTGGCATACATGTTTCCAGAGACAATACTTACTTGTAAAAAAAGGCACAAATCTCTGGCTGTAATAATGGGTGAGTGCTGTCCCTTTTTTAACCTTAAAACATACAGAGGAGCGTTGGATTTGTTTTGCGGCTGTCTTGGGATTCTTACCGGACAAAGGAAAAGGGAAACCAAATAATAATATTTATGTTCAGTTTAACTTTCCGCATGAACTGAACTTTTATGTATTTAAATGGAAATACTTGTACTGATTTATAAGCATGTCTGCAAGCTACGAATTGTTCATGTTCATTTTTTTAACAACCTTGATGTTCATGATGTTCTGTAATCAGTGAAAGCTTTCAACCAAGCCAAACCAGTATCAGGCCATACCAAAATGCTCTTATGTTTAACATCAATCCTTAAGTACGAAAACCTGTAGCTTTCAAAAAAAAAACAAAAAAAAAACAAATTCCCGGAAAAAACAAATACTAAATGAGTTACATTTTATGTAGAATATAGACACCGCAGCCTCCTTAGTCCATTCTCAATTGTTAGATGGGTTTCCTCTGCAAAATGAGTTCAAATAAAACTTGTATTTAACCCTTTAGCGCATGTATACGAGATAGGCCGACATAGCTCATTACCAGATGTATACGCATTTGGCCGACCGTATCCATTACTGGATGTAAACGCATGGCCCGCATATTTCAATAGGGTCATTTCAATATTTCAATTTTGCATCTTTCTTTTTGTAAACAATATCCCGGATGTTTATAAAATTAAAGTTTAACCTTTTGTGTATTGATTTTCCCTTGAAAATATCGTCTGCTAAATTGAGAAGGTGTTTATAATCCCAATCGCAGGTGTGATATCCCATTGTGACGTAATAAGACCACGAGCTAAGTACGGTATGGAATTTCCCCCAAATTCATTGATGCGTAAATCATTAAATATATTACGTCAGTTCAGTTTACCATTAAAATCAATTGAGATTATATTTACTTAAAGGTAATATTTTGTTTACAAACAAAAGAAACAATTAGTAAATGAGAAAATGATGGGTAAATTTTCTGTGAAGCTTATATAATGTCCATCATAGTTTTGGCTGTAAAATAGGTCATGTGCAAGCGTTTTGTTTGATCTAGATCTTTTTATTCATACCGGAAAATCATTTATCGGCTTTCTTTTTTTGTAAACAATTTTATGAGGGGGTAATAAAGTTAAACAGACACCTTGGACTGGATCTCTCAGCTGGATGACACCGGATATTCCTGACATATTTCTGTGTATTAATACACAAGAACATAAATTGTCGGCTTTTTAATCCAGATGGGTCTTTTTTATGATAGGGGTAATAAAAATTAGATCGATCCCAGCATTTTATTACCCTTTGATTTAATGCAATTATGACATTTCAAAGAAATGTTACAAATCCATCTTGAAAATACATTCACAGCTGAAATAAAATAATTTAATATTTCATCATTGACACCATTTATTAGATAATTTAATTATCTATAAAAAATGAATTCACATAAAAAGATTTGGACACAATTATTTGGAGTAACATTGATTTTAAGGTCATACTGCTGTATTCATTTTCTCATTTTCAAATATCCAGAAAAGTACCTATGCAGATAAGGACTGCTTATCAGTAAGATGGCTATTGACTGGGAGGTGTAATCTGGCCACTTGTCTATGTGCTAAAGGGTTAAGCATGTTGATTATGGAAATCATGCAGAATTCATCTAATACATAGTATGTAGCATGTTTTTAACACTTGTGTTTTTCAGTCGGAATTATAGTAAAAGGAAATTAAAAATATTTGGCAAGATCGTTGATCGTATAAAATGTGTGAATATTTTTTTGATCAGGACACTAAACAAAGATGCTGAACATAGAAACTATTTGGTATGGCCTTATTTTATTTCATGCAGTTTTCATGACTAAAACACTGAAATTATTAAAGGCTAGATTAAATAAATATGTGATCATAATATTTATATGCATGTTATTGTTTTTATTTGCTTGTATAGAATTTTGCTTCTATGTCGTGTCATACACTTTCAGCAGTTTTGTTGTGAATTTGATTTCAGAAAAAAGCAGAGGTTTGTTTTGTCTGCAGTTTTGTTTGTTGCCATAGTAACATGAAACTAATATTTACACTAAAGTTATATACTTTTCTCACCAAGTGTTGCCATGGTAAAGATGCTAGTAGGTCACTTACAGTCATAAAAAAGATCTTACTTAGTTGTTAGTAATTTTTTTAGGGTCAGAGAATTATTTTTTTAGACCCTCCATATTTTTAAAAAAAGTATTCAGATATTTGCATGAAACTTCATACACAAGTAAAAATGCCCTCTTATTTAACTAGGTCAAAAACTTGAAAAACAACAACAGAAGGATGTTGGCCTTTTGCTCTCAGGTGCTTTGGTGTTTAAGTGCTGTTTTTATTTTAATGGTTTTCAGACATGGGTGGACAGGTGGAAACTGTTATGAAGATTTCTCTGACCTTTTATAATTTACATAGTCTGAATTTTAATTAACGAACTTAATGACTGTGGGTGACCTTTGTATAACATTACTATCTCTATATAACCAAGTGCTTTCCAATTATTTAATACTCATGATAAATTTGCCATGCACATTCTGAAATATTCTCAATTTAACTATGTATATTAATCACTTAGTAGGAGAAAAAACAGTTACCAATTATCACAGAGGTGATGAAATTCAGGATTAATTACAGATATCAAGCTTGAGAGCTTCCAATTTTAGACTTTTGTACATTGTTTATTTTATTTTTTTATTGGGGGCATTAAAAATAGTGAGAAGTAACTTGAAATGGATATTAAAGGCTTTGAAAACAATTTTAAGTGGGGTACATTTTAGCCCTTAAACCCTGCTATCTCTAATACTCAAACAAAATATTTAGGATTAGGATTTTTGATTTGTAATCATCCCTGGGCCACAAAATGATCAATGAAGAAATGTAGACTATATTAATTGAGGTCTCCTCAAATATCTTGAAGCTTTTAAAGCTGCACTCTCACAGATTGACAGTTTTGACTTTTCTTTTAATTTTTGTCTCAGAATCAGCTGATTTGGAATCAATGCCTTTAATTCAGTCATATAACTCACAATAGAACAGATCTTGTTTGCCAAAAAATCCATTTTTATTGATGTTTTAGTAATGCTTTAAGCCATAAATTAAATTTTTTGAATGTTAATTAATGAAACCTGAAATCTGATGTTTTGTCAGCAGTCCTATATCACTGGTTTCCAGACGTTTATGCCAAAATTGGCTCTTTCCAAGACAAAAAAAAACAAAAAAAATCTATCAAATGGTTAATCTGTGAGAGAACGGCTTTAAAAAAAGTCTTATTTTTCAGATTCTGTTTCAATAGTTTTAAAAAACTCTCAAATTGCCATTATGTGCTATTTAACCAAATAATTCTATATAATAATATGCTTATTCACATAATTGATAGTTTTTGATTTCTTAACATCTCTAATCGAAATATATTTTGCTGAATTCTTAATCCATTCTCTGAAAACTTATAACATTTTTTTCTCATTTTTAATCCTTTTCTGAAAACTTGTGTTACTTAAAATAGAAGGCGAGGAAAACTGAGCAACCTATAGAACAATTAAAAAGAACGGTAATTAAACCACACTTCCCTGTCTTATTCATGTTGTGACTTTTGGTAAAGGAAAATCATTAGAAGCTTTAGGTGTCATATTATGTGTTTTATAATATAAATTCTTCTCAGGTAAGTACCGGTACTGCTTATTAGTTATCAGATGAGAATAGTTTTGTGATCAGATGAGAATAGTTTTGTGATTAAAACAATCGAAATGGCGTGTTTTGTTTTAGCACTGCATAATATGATCTCATAATTCTTAAAATAAAATACCAAATTCTGTTATTCTACATATATTTGGTACCAATCTTGTTTTCTTGCCTTTCTCATTTCTTATTTCAAAATTCAAAACTAATTGTTTCATTTTCCAATTTCAAGAATTTTGTTATAAGCATCTTTCATGTGTTTCATTGTGGGGATGGAAAAATTTGACTTGAGGCCACGTGCAGAAGTCAGTATTACTTACAATGCTTGCTGAGTAATCAACGCAGTGTGCCTGAGGGTCAGAATTTCCGTCTGTACAAGAAACACATGATACCTTTCTTGCATACCTCTAACTTTCGAATTTAATTAAATTTGGTTGCAAAAAAACACTGTTTTTGCACATTTCACCAGAAAGCTCAACACTGTTTTTGGACATTTCACCAGAAAGCTCAACACTGTTTTTGGACATTTCACCAGAAAGCTCAACACTGTTTTTGGACATTTCACCAGAAAGCTCAACACTGTTTTTGGACATCACTAGAAAGCTCCTGCTGTGTTGTTTACTGCTGCTATGACACTCAATAATTTGAAATCACAATTGAGTGAAAGAGTTGATTAGACCATCAGTATTTCACAGAGTTTGGGTTATTTTGTAATTACATTTATTCAAATTATAATTTATTTGTTTTTGCTCTTTTAAAATGTCATAATTTAAATTGCATGAAATTTTACATTAACCCTTAGGCTGCTGATGGCGTTTTTGAAGGCTTTGCAAACAGCTTGGAACCAGACCAGACACCAGTAACTCGGCGCTTGGTCTGATTCCAAGCTGTTTGACACTCAGTCAATATATCCCCAAAGTTTTAAGTAAATTGAAAGAAATTTAGAATAAACCAGACGACATTTTTGAGCAGACGACAATTTACCCAGCATGCAAAGGGTTAAAATATTCTAAATTGGCTTGTTATTGCCCATGACTTGCTCTTCCATGTGGGCTGGATGATAGATTTCCACGCTGGTCAGATGACCAGAAATACTTTCGTGGTATGCAAGAAATTTCCTACTTCAATACTTCTTTTGAACTCATGTCATTATATCTTACCTGAGACTTTTTCTGAAAAATATACCAACAGTTTTAAGAGTGAAGCATACATGTATAGATAATGGAACATTTACATTGTAAAAATGTTTTAAATTTTGATTAATAAATGACCTTTCTCTGGAAAAAAAATGGTGTGATATCTTATGTATAATAAAATTGCCTTTCAATTTTTTAGTTTTTGGTGAAAATATAAACCATTTACAATTTTGTAGCGTGCTTACACAAATGTACATGTAGGTGATACTAATCCAGTGTTGTTTTTTTCCTACCATTTTGGGAATGGTGCCAAGGCCTTTCTTCTGACTGGAATAAATATTTCATTTTGATTAAAATTTGGAATTCCAATTTTGCCTAAAAATGAACGTTTCTCAAAAAAGCTTTAAAAATAAAACAGATTGATTAATTTGTTTCTTTAAGAATACAACAACTTTTCCATATACTAATAAATTAAGTGTCCAATTAATTTTTTTCTTTGCTTTTATAAATATATTTTATTTTTCCAGCAAAAAATTTGGATTTTTTTTTCTCACATTTGGCACAACAATATGCGTTTGAGTGTTCGATTAAGCCAAATTTTTGTCCCAAATTGGTCAAGAAAAAACCCACACTGTAATTACAGGCAGGTGATGGTCTATTAACCAAATGCCGTGACTGATAACTAAACAGTTATGACTGGATTGAAACTAATGCAATGAAACTTAACCATGAGAAATCATCACTTACTGGTACATAGTAAAAGGAGCTGTTTTACATATGCATTGATGTGAGATTACAGATAGTACACATTGACCTGATACATGCATGTTAATAGTGGAAATGTTTTTCTTAGATATTGTAGCATGATTTGAAAATAACATTACATTTATATTTATAATAAATTGTTAAATCTTGAAAGTAACCTACTTTAGCACTTTTGAAAATTATCTCCCCTGATTTGCGGTTACAGGCCACTATAAAGCGTCAACGGGAGCGAAGGAACCAAATTGCTCAAGAATTTTCAGATCTGATTGTCTACTGCATCGCTGTGCAATTCAACTTTGACAGTAAGCATGACATTCATAGGGACTCATTCACACTATATAGCGTTTCACATTAAATTTGTTTGAAATGTGAACAAAAGTCATACTACAGTGAAAATACATCATGAAAATTTGAATCTCTTGTAAAAATATATTTAAACATGTGACAAAAAATGTTCTATTTTTTGAAACAGTTTGTTAAATACTATTGTAAATTGAATGATTAACAGAATTTATGTTCAAATGTGTAGGTGTTTGGAGTTTTTTCATAAAAGTAAATTAAATAACCTGATTGCAACAAAGTCTGAAAAAGTGTTGCCAACGATTAATCTGTGAGCGAGTCCATTTTTGTAATTCACCCATTTTGTATAACAAAAATTTGTGCAATATTGTTATAAGAAATTATACGCAAACATTTGCAATTTGCATCAAGCGTTGTTGTTTTTTAAATTGATAGAGTTTATGCATTCCATTGTAAAACTTGATTGTGTCCCCCATCATCAGGTGATGATGAAAATGCAATAGTTTTTATAATCTTTGTGGATATAATATAGGACCTCATAGCACTCATAGTAGCTGCTTCTTAAGAGGTAAATACAGCTGAACTGATGTTTTAAAGGGTAAAACCTGCTGTAATATAGAGAAAAACTGCTGTAATATGTTGTAAACTGCTGGTATATAGATTAAAACTTGCTGTTATATGAAGTAAAACCTCTGTTTTATAGAGTATAACTGCTGTTATACAGTAAAAACCACTGCCATATAGAGTTTAACCTGCAGTTATAGAAAATATGTAGTAAAACCTGCTGTTATATATAGTAAAACTGCTGTTGAATGGAGTAAACCTGCTGTTATATAGGGTAAAACTGCTGTTGAATGGAGTAAACCTGCTGTTATATAGGGTAAAACTGCTGTTGAATGGAGTAAACCTGCTGTTATATAGGGTAAAACTGCTGTTGAATGGAGTAAACCTGCTGTTATATAGGGTAAAACTGCTGTTGAATGGAGTAAACCTGCTGTTATATAGGGTAAAACTGCTGTTGAATGGAGTAAACCTGCTGTTATTTAGGGTAAAACTGCTGTTGAATGGAGTAAACCTGCTGTTATATAGGGTAAAACTGCTGTTGAATGGAGTAAACCTGCTGTTATATAGGGTAAAACTGCTGTTGAATGGAGTAAACCTGCTGTTATATAGAGTAAACCTAGTGTTGTATAAAACAAAACTTTTACAGAGATCCAGGGTTCAGGCAACTGTCTGGAGATGTCGTCCTTCCAGGAAATAAAGGCTGAGAGTCTATGTAGCAAGAGCAAAGCCAGGCAGTTCATCAAATATCCTTTACGTCACGGGCTATGTTTCTTATATGCCTCAGGAAAGATTTGTTGTATTTTCGGTAATTGGGAAATGATCTTGACCCTTCAAATCATGAATGTTTGCACCATTTTTTCCCAAATTTGGGAATTGTTTTTAAATTATTTTGTAAGACTTAGTTAATTTGCTCAAATAATGATCAGTTTTACAATTTATGTGTGGGTATTTATAATTTCAACAACAATTAACTATAATTTTTCAAACAGAACTTCTTCTTTTAAAAACACAACAAAAATTGTGGTTTTGTGTAAAGGTTTGTTGAAGTGTTGTCAGAAACTAGACTCTCAATCAAACTTTGGTACAAGATTGAAGGCGGGGCTCTGTAAGCGGCATAGACTGTGCTATGTTTCCTTTAAAATGGTGAGGAAATAGTAAAGTTATCTTTGTTTGAACTCTTCATTTAAAAAAAATATTGCCTTCTGATATAGCATTTATGACGCAATTTATCACGTGGTATACACACACTGTTAACAGGAAGGTTCTTTTTTATCTAGATTATACCCAAAACTGACAACCCCTGAATATCATTCCATTTACATATATGTAAGTACAGTGGGAAAATGGACTGAAACAATCTAGTTTTCATGAATATTAATGACGTATGGGAGAAAACTCATCCTCCTATGAAAATCACATGTTACAATTTAATACTCTTCAGCCTAGAAGATTAAATTTGATGTCATGCAGGGGTTTTGTTACTAAATAAAGACACAATGTAATGTCATGGGCTTTGGTTCCAAAGAGGTCCTCATTCAGCAACACTGATATTCAGGGGTGTAGCTAGCCCTCTATTCATGTGGATTCATAATTGTGCTGGGGGGGGGGAAGCCTGGGGCATACCCCCGTCAGAAAAGTTTCAAAAACATGGTGCATTCTGGGCATTCTGAGGCGCTTTTTTTGGTACTGGAAAAATGGACAGTTTTAGGATCATGTAGTCAAGAACGCATACTGCCACTTTGGCTGATTTTTTTCATTTGTTTGTCATAATAATGTGGATTCAGCTGCATACTTGCGTATATAGGCAGCTACGCGCATGATATTGCTTTGTAAATTATCATTCATGATTACGATAATTTCCCTGTGAAATGTCCCACAGTTGTCAAGAGAGCAGGGTGTAAGGGAACCAGTAATATTTGATAATGGCTTTTACTGCGCTCCTTAACTTCTTCCCACGTACAATAACACACAGCTGAGCAGGGTGTACCCGAAGGGCGCGCGTATAGATTCCACCAACTACAACCCCATGCCCATGTGGAATTGTGGCTCACAGCTGTGTGCCCTGAACTACCAGACACCTGACAGGTCCATGCAACTGAACCAGGGCAGATTCTTGCAGAATGGCATGTAAGTCTTTGAACTTGAAATTCGGATAATTTTGGTTTCTATATGACCCTATTTGCAAGTTTGAATATCAGTCTCAGATGAGCGCCCATATCCTACATAGATCCATGCAACTAGTAGACTAATGGTATGTATGTGTATGGGTTAAATTATGGCGAAAAAAATCAAAACAAGTTGCAAAAGACGTCAAGCTTATTCATTTTGGTGAAGAGTTAAAAAGAATATGATCTAATGATATCAAGTTGACTGCTTGGTCCATTCTTGAAGGTATGAAGGTCGCATATTGCACTTCAATTAAAATTTGCATTTTTAATAAACAAAAAACTTAAAATTGTGGCCTGACTATTTGGCTTTAAAGTTTATAAGAAATGATTGATTAACTTGAGTTTTGAGACTTGTTGAAATAATCATTCACTCTTGTTTTCAGGTGTGGGTATGTGTTGCAGCCGGAATGCATGAGATCGGAGGATTATTCCCCATTTGATAAGAAGTCGATAAAGGTCGATCCACTCACCATATCGATATCGGTAGGTAGCAGTCAACAGGTCCTGCTTTATTATTGGACTTAATCATGCTTTGAAAGTAGTTTAAAAACATATCCCCTTCAATAGCAATAACATTTTGGTAAATTGATTTAAACTAAGAATAAACATGGTCCTTCAGCAAAGTTAAGCATGTCTGATTTAAAAAAAAAAAAAATGGTGTGACTGTGTCTCCAATATGATTTCAAAATGAAGGTTTTGGCAAAAAACTGTTGAAACCTATTTTTATTTTATATGATTATATATATATATATATATATATATATATATATATATATATATATATATATATATGGCAGATTTCACAAAAAAGGCAATTATTTGGCCCATTTGCTTTCATTTATTGTTATTGCATGTCAACGTCATATATACAGCAATTGCCTTTCCCAACCCAATAAGAACACCTAATAGAAGTGATTTGTATTAAAATAATGAAAATATTGTGTTAAATAAGGTAAAAAAATGTAAAAATATGCCGATATTTAGGACAAAAAAGACAGAAAATCTTCCCAGTACCAATATACCACTTTTTTGAGGATGCTTTTCAGTAACATCTGGTAAGTATTTTATTCTTGTCTGTTGAATAATGTTTGCAAGAAATGTTAATTAAAACAATAATATATCTAAAATGATTGCATTTCGTTCGTAATATACTTAAATTTTCGGTAATTGCGCATGGTGATAACGTTACGGTAATCTGTCCTCGAATTGTTGTGTAACATTAGCAGACATGATCCACTGCTAACTGTTTTAAGCCTAAACACACCTTTATTAAATCACTGAAAACAAAGACTACGTGTCGGATAAAAACAGTATTGCATGTAACAAGAAATTGGTCATTCCCGATCATAAAGTTTTTTAGGTCTAAAAATGTGTTAATGTTACTCAAAATCGATTCTGTCCCATTTTAGCATGACGATAGCACCTTTTCTATTCGTGAATAATTTACACCGACTGAGGGTTAACATCCGGGTAGCGATTACTTTTATATTGGACTGGTTCACAGTTGACATTGAAATGATAAAAATAGTGGTGAATACCGTTGATAAAAACTTAATCCAAGTTTGGCTCATTCTGTCCTTCGATGTAACGTTAACATTATGTCACGCTAGCATTAAGACAAGGGCTTAATAAAGCAAGAAAATCGTTGAAATTTGATGACTTTCCCAGAGTCAATTATTCGAACATAACAATGTCGTCTATAAACTATCGTTTGTAAGTATTCATTCATTAGGTACGTAGTTTATATTGAATTCATACCGCTTTTGTGTTTGATATCGTTATTTATTGGACAGAATTAAGAATTTTTGTGATTATCAATTGACCGTGTTTATCAATCATTTATATAGTTTGTTTTATACTGTATCAAGCTCAAACAGTCTGTGGTAGGTCTGTATTTTAATTTGTTGTGAAACATTCTGTCCAACTGCTAATGTGACATACTGCTAATGTTACTCATTTTGTTTTGTGGTAACACTAGCACATACTGCAATTAGCAATTTATAATATATATGTTTAATATCAAAGGTAATGATAATTGCACCATACTAGAGACATTTATATTACCACAACAAAACATTTATGTTTATAGCTTATCTGATCTGATATAAAAAGAAAACCTATGTTTGCAGAAAGCATTTTCTGTCTTGTTGTCCAATTAGGGTTTGTTTCAATAAATTTATTTGAGAAAAACGAAACAATCTTTATTTTTTGTCTGTACAATCTTCTGTTTTATAGATAAATGAACCATTTAGTGCAAGACAAAATACTTCTTTGGATCAAAATATTAAAAAAAAACAAGTTTTTACCGGCAATATTGTAACACTAGCACAAATGGTATGGTGATACAAAATTCTTTTTTTTATAAAAATGCATGAATAAATCATTGCAAATGTTCTAAAATATGATAGATAAGAAATTGCTGTAAAAGATTATGTTGAAATCACAAATCTGCAAATCTGTCACCAAAACGTGAAATCTGCCATATATATATATATATATATATATATATATATATATTATCAATAACATGATACATTGAAATGGATTGAAACGAAAACAGAGCTAATAATGTGTCATCTCCATAATAGCATTATCAGGTGTTTATTTATTTCATTCTCAGAAATTCAAACTCATGCACATTGCATTGTACTTGGATATGATCTCATCTTAGGTAATTGGGGCTCGTCACCTGGTCAAACAAAAGCAGAAGATTGTGAGCCCGTTTGTGGAGCTAGAGATTGTTGGCCTAGACTGTGATAACAACAAGTTCAAAACCTTTCCAGCATGTGAGTGTTACCTGGCTCATTGGGAAAGGATTTACAGTGTGCAATCCTGATATATTTAAGAAATATAACACACCACTAAGGGTCATACGACATTATACTGACCGGCCAGTCAGCCACCGAAGGTGTATATGGACCGAGGCGTTAGCTGAGGTCCATTCACCTTCGGGGGCTGACTGACTGGTCCTTATAATGCCGTATGGCCAGAAGTGGTGTGTTATATTTCTTATATTATACCGAACACTTTTCATTACAATTCAATATTTTTAAAGCGATTTAAATGTGTTTTATTGAACAAAGCTAATAATGTTTACTTGAGACAAGTTTTCGCCGTTGTGAAAATAGCAAGCCGCACTTAACAATTGTATGACGTCAGCGGTCCATATTACATTTTTGGCGAGGTCCAGACCCTTAAATTTTCAAAGCAAATGTTATTATTATAAAAATATAACCCTGTTCTTTCAGCATCAAATGGCCTGAATCCTGTATGGTCAAAGCAGAATTATGATTTTGACATCCGCTGCCCGGATCTGGCCATGATCCGGTTCGTTGTCTACGATGAAGATATGTTTGGAGACCCAAATGTTCTGGGACAAGCGACCTTTCCCATCAAGTGCCTCAGACCTGGTAAATGATTTTTATACGCCCGAAGGGTCGTATTATGTTATGGCCTCCATCGTCTGTCCGTCTCTCTGTCCGTCTGTCCGTCCGTTAGCAATTCCATGTCCGGGCCATAACTTGGTAACTAATAAAGCGATTTTCAAATAACTTTATACAAATCATCACTACATTAAAAGGATGTGTCGCGCGCAATTTCCAGGTCCATACCTCAAAGACTAGAATCACCATGGGGGTGCGTTAGCAAATCCGTGTCCGGGCCACAACTTGGTCACTAATAAAGTCATTTTCAAATAACTTTATACAAAGCATCATTACATTAAAAGGATGTGTCGCGCGCAATTTCCAATTATTCTATGTTGTAAAAAAATACTGTTGAACAAAGGTTTTTATTAGCACTGCTAACTTAAGTATCATTAAAGTTTCAATATTGGAAGTTTAAGCCTTTGTTGTAAACACTTCACACCTAGTAAGCAGTATACTAGCATAACCTAAATGTTTATTAAAGACCTCAAGCCGAATCTTCTTCGGGCGTATAATGCTCCGTTTCGCGGTGCTCTTGTTATATATATATATTTCCTTGTTAGTCAAAGAAAAGAGTTAGCCCATTGTTATAGCCTTGAGGTTGTCATCAACATTGGCACCAGTAACCGTCATCATTGTGCAAAAACTTTTACCTTTGGCTTGGCTGAAAAATAGAAAGGTATTCGCATGAAACGATATAAAAGTAGTGCTATTTCAGTGGCGCTCGCGCTCCCACTTATGCAACACCTCTCATGTCTCTTCACAAAGTCAGACTAGAGTCAAGCTCAACAAGGTTACAGACGCTTACTTTTGCAATATGCACATGTGTGACTGTAACTCTTGCTAAAATATTTTTTGAGTTATTTCCCTTGCAGTTGTCATGTTTTTTTAGCTGTTTTGTTGTGGGCAGAAAACAAGTCCAGGTGTTGTCATGCAAAACTTAAACCTTGGCAATAACTCCCATGAAACTTGGTACAGATATTGCTAGAGGCAACGTGGACGAGTGAAGCAGGGCTCATAATGTTCAATATTAAAAATGATGAATAATGCCATTTTGGTTTTAAAATTACAGATTAACATTGGCGCTTGCTCTGTGGGGCTCTTGGTCTATGTTATGAATAAGGAGCCCCGGGTTTGAGCCAAAAAATTTAAGCTTTCTCGTGACCTCTCAACATGGACCCAGCATTGATTTCTACACAAAATGCAAACTTGAGCAAGATTCACATAAAGTTACAGCTGTTTTGACAATGAAGCTAAAATAAATCTGTATTAACTAAACACAGAGATTTTTAAGAGATGTGAAATGTAAAGCAACTTTAGGTTTTGAGGAGCTACCTGCTAAAGTTACTCAATATTAATATTATCCATAACAGGGTAGCTAAGTGTAGAAACCTCCAAAATATGAGACTCATTATTCAAATACTTCTGTTTCAGGTTACCAGAGTGAGGAAAATTCCAAAATATGAGACTCATTATTCAAATACCTCGTGTTTCAGGTTACCAGAGTGAAGAAACTTCCAAAATATGAGACTCATTATTCAAATACCTCGTGTTTCAGGTTACCAGAGTGAAGAAACTTCCAAAATATGAGACTCATTATTCAAATACCTCGTGTTTCAGGTTACCAGAGTGAAGAAAATTCCAAAATATGAGACTCATTATTCAAATACCTCTGTTTCAGGTTACCAGAGTAAAGAAAATTCCAAAAACCCATTTACTAATATTTCTGTTTCAGGCTATCGAAGTGTACCTCTGAAGAACGAGTACAGTGAACCTCATGAGTTGTCCTCCTTGCTAGTCTACATTGAGATGAAGAACCCACAGGTTTGTACTTGTTAAAAGGGATAAAAAGGGATCAAAAATCAGACCAAAAACATAATCGATGATCGGTAATAATCAGGCCCCAATTTCTCGAAACTTCTTTAGTCCCTTATAACAGGATTCGGCTAATCTCACTATTTTTGTTGTTCCATAAAATGTGTTCTATTTACTTCTTCAAGAAATTTTAGAAATTATGTAGGAATAGTCTGTATGATTACCAGAATAAACCATTTTTCATTTATCAAAATCCATTTTCAGTATGTATTTTGGCTAATTGAAATAAGCGACTTAAGACAGTTAAGCTTAAAAAGTTTCGAGAAATCGGGGCCAGGGTTGTTATTTTGATCTATCATCGATTTAAAAGTCCAGTTTAAAAAAGGAACAAGTAGGAGCAGTTGCCAAAACTTATTTGCTAACTGATCACATTTGATCAACTTATACTTCAAACTGTCTCCACAATCACTTATATAAATTAGTATATTAAAATATTGAATGAATGTAAATGCTTTATATAGGAGGAGGAGGACAGTGAAATCTACTCGTGTCTCCAAGACCTCCAGGACAAGAAAGACGACCTCACAACTAAACTACAGGAGCTTGAACTACAGGGGGATATGCGCTCAGCGCAGCAGTGCCGACAGAAGCTGCAAGAAACTGAGGACACAATAATCACGAAAAGTCGGGAACGGCAACATAGGAAGTAAGTTTTTGTGTGATAGATCTTTGGTCTTAGTTTGAATAACGCTTATCAGGGGCGTAGCTATGAGACTTGATTGTAAAGAAAATAGTGGAGTACTTTCACTTGCATATTGATTCCCAAAGGGCCTTTTTGCATTTAAAAGAAAATAATATTGATAAGCACTTTTTTATGGAAATAGCAAGAAATCTGAGGTCCAAAAAATCAACAACAAAAATCAAGGCACAACTTGGAACGGATGATACCAACTTTTCATCTTATTTTTTTTTTCAAAGAAAAAGGCTCAGATATTCTGATAGCCCTAGGTGTTATCATTGACATACGAAAAACCTTGGCCCTAACTTAATAAAAATGTTCACCATTTTTAAATGAAACTTGATACACATGTAACTAGAAACAATACACTTATGTGTACCATGACCCATTGTGCGTTTTAATGTGCATTTTTTTCAACTGAGAGGAAACACACAAGCAGTGGCATATGTCCAGTTACAGTGCATTTGTTTCTGAGATTTATGTTTGTTTATATTTAGGGCTATTCCAGTAAAACATAATTATTATAAACCCCAGGGGGGAGGCAATTATTTAAATAGTATATAGGTGGGTGTCTTTTTTTTGCTTATTTGGACCCCACAAGGATGCTTCTGTAGGGGGGATGGCATAATTATACCCCCCAAAACAAAGTTTGGGGGGGGGTATACTGGAATCGGGTTGTCCGTCTGTCCGTCTGTCTGTCTGTCTGTCCGTCTGTCCGTCCGTTTTTTTTTTGTCCGGGATTCATCTTTGTCGTTATTGAACAAATCTTTTTCAAACTTTCAGATATTAATGGCCATGATGTAAACTTGCGCCTCTGTGAAATTGGTACGGGTCACATGACCCTGACCAGAATTATCTCCCCTTGATGTGTTAAAGTAGGCAAAATAAGCCCTGTCCGGGATTCATCTTTGTTATTATTCAACAAATCTTTATCAAACTTTCAGAAATTAATGGCCATGTTGTAAACTTTCGCCTCTGTGAATTTGGTACAGGTCACATGACCCTGACTGGAGTTATCTCCCCTTGATGTGTTAAAGTAGGCAAAATAAGCCCTGTCCGGGATTCATCTTTGTTATTATTCAACAAATCTTTATCAAACTTTCAGAAATTAATGGCCATGTTGTAAACTTTCCCCTCTGTGAATTTGGTACAGGTCACATGACCCTGACTGGAGTTATCTCCCCTTGTAGGCAAAATTAACTTTGTCCGGCCTAACTCCAAGGCAAACAACCTAGACATGGAGGGGTGGGGGGTATTTGTTAGCCTATGGCTTACAGTTCTAGTTTAAAAGTGCCTTCCCCCTCGGGCTTATATGTTAAAAAATCGAACAGCCCTTAGTTTGCAAGTCTTTTTATCTTCGAAAAAGTCACTGTGGTTTCATCAGCTGCCATGATGGAGGTGTTTTGCAAAAATGATGATGTCGGCCACATTTCATATTAAAAAATTACATAAGAACGCAAAAGTTATGCAGAACAAATAAACAATGAGGAGATGGGTATTTGGTCCTAGTAACATCATTCTGACAAAATCTGACTAGAATGAGTTGTGTTTCTTAAAGCTGCACTTTTACAGATTGATTGTTTTGACAACTTTTTATTATTTGTTTGTCTTTGAATGAGCCAATTTTTGCCAGGAAACCAGTGAAATAAAACTACTGCCAAAAGATCAGATCACAGTTTTTATATTATTAATACATATATTCACATATTTATATATGAAAATTGCAGTTTTATGGCTAAAGCCTTATTTAGGCATTAAATGTTTTGATTATTTGCGGCAGTTTACCCAACTAAAGTCTGTTGTATTTGGGGTTATCTTTTATGACTGCATTGAAGGTATTTATGTCAAAATAAGCCAATTCTGAGACAAAAAAAGTAGTTTCAAAATTGACAATCTGTGAAGAGTGCAGCTTTGAACAACTTAGTAAAACAGACAACTGTTTGAGCCCACATTTTTTGTTCTCCCATGTATTTTAGATAAATTGCGTATAACATCTGCATCAGCTACGCCCCTGACCTTACTAAATTTAGTTTTACATTGTTTTTATTAATAATAATAAATCTTGTGTTTAATTATTTGATTTCTTTGCTTCATTTACTTCATAAAACAGTTTTTCTGACATAAAATTATTATAAATTATATATACATATTTTTTTTATTTCAATATAATGTTTCCTTTAAAAAATGTTGTATTTTCACTAATTTATAACACATTTTGACTAGCAGAAATTTACATTTAATTGTTTGGACATTTTATTTGGTCATTTAGTGCAATCATAACAATTTCTATGACTTAATATAGTAAAAAAATATTTGGCTTTTTTAAGCAAGTATTATCTTTATCTTTCCCCCATATATTATTAATTATTATCATCCAATAACATAGCACATTCACTTAAAATTGCCAATAATATTCTTGCCCAAACACAGTGTATTGTATAGTGCTGTATACTTAAATTTACCCCAGCAATGCCACATCAGAAACACTATCAAATAATACCATGGGGAAAAAGTCTTTATCTGGATTATGTAGAGGTGTTGTCAGAGCCCTAGTGTTGTTGCTGTCATCATTTTCATGCAAAAAAATGTTATCGTAGTTAAGAAATATTTTAAATAAAAAATGTTTTAACATTGTCGCCTGAAACTTAGTACACATGGACTGGTACCAGTGAAAATATGCGTATGAGAAGCAAGGCCACAAACTTGACAACAATTACATTCAAGGTCAAACAACAGCCTTTCTCAGGGTTTTCATGAATGTGACAGGGGCGGGCTCAACATTGTTGGCATTTCCCTGACAAACATCTAATATATAATTTAAATCATTATTTTGAATAATGTACAGTGTGTATTTAAGTATTATATTATAATGTATATGTGGTCAAACAGAGGGTATCGCTAAGAACAGAACTGTTGTAAGTAACAAAAAACCAAAGGCTAGATTGTGCTGTGACAAGAGTGTATTGTCTAGTTCTCTAGGTTGAGGGGTTGTGAAATGCTACTTGTACTGTATGTGTAAATGTTAGCTTGACTATTCGAAGAATAAGGAGAGCTATCCTAGTCACCCGAGCGTCGGCGTAACCACTTATGTTAAAGTTTGCGTACCACCTCAAATATTCCATTGTCCAATGACATATGACTTTGAAACTTTGCACACTTGTTCACCATCATACCCCCAACCTGTACAGAGGAGAAGGTTACTCTATCAAGCATTTTGACAAGATTATGCCCCTTTCTCGACTTAGAATTTACATTAAAGTTTGCGTACCACCTCTAATATTTTCAAAGTCCATTGACATCTGGCTTTGAAACTTAGCACGCTTGTTCACCATCATGCCCCCAACCTAAACACAGGAGGAGGTAACTCTATCAAGCATTTTAACAAAATTATGCCCCTTTTTTGACTTAGAATTTACATTAAAGTTTGCATACCACCTTAAATATTTTCAAAGTCCACTGACATCTGGCTTTGAAACTTTGCAAGCTTGTTCACCATCATGCCCCCAACCTGTACACAGGAGGAGGTCACTGTATCAAGCATTTTGACAGAATTATGCCCCTTTTTCAACTTAGAATTTACATTAAAGTTTGCGTACCACCTCAAATATTTTCCAATTCAATTTATGTAAATATCTCAGCACATCATGTATTGCATTGAAATCTAATCTAACAGTGATCCATGCATGTTTCACCAAAACATTTCAATCCATACACCGAAAAGCGGCGGAATAGTCGAGCGCGCTGTCTCTATGACAGCTCTTGTTTATTGCCTTGTCATCCAGATATATGTAAATGTATTTATATTTGTAAGGGTAGCTAAACATACAGGTGTAGTGTTGCAAACTTAAACTTGTAAGAATGGCTACACATATAGGAGGTATAGCAAACTTACGCTTGTTATAGAGTGGCTACCCATATAAGAGATGTAGCCCACTTATAATTATTAGAGTAGCTACACATACAGACAGCTACAAATACAGGCAGCTACACATACAGGCAGCTACACATACAGGAAGCTATACATATAAGAAGAAACACATACAGGGAGCTACACATACAGGGAGCTACACATACATGATGCTACATATACAAGAAACTACAAATACAGGTAGAAACACATACAGGAAGCAACAGATACATGTAGCTACACATTAAGGCAGCTACACATACAAGAAGATACATATAAATGAAGCTACACATACAGGAAGCTACACTTACAGGTAGCTACATACACATGAAGCTGCACATACAGGCAGCTACACTTACAGGTAGCTACACATACATGAAGCTACACATACAGGTAGCTACACATACAGGCAGCTACACATTTAGGTAGCTACACATACAGAAAGTTACACATACAGGCAGCTACACTTACAGGTAGGTACACATACAGGAAGTGTTACATTCTTAAACATATAGTAGCTGCACAAACAGAAATTGTTACACATACAGGCAGTGTTCCAAACTTATACTTGTAAGGGTAGCTACACATACAGGAAAGTGTTAACATGACATATTTAAGTAAATTATTATATGTGATTAGACAATGTATGTTAGTATAAGTCTTAATAAAATGTCTGTCTGTCATATAGTTTTTCACAACCTCTCATTCTTCTTGTCTGATGGAACCTTCCCTTTTCTTGCTTCAACTATGCCAGTTAAATGATGGATATTATTGTTCATCTGATCAACAAAGAAATGAGCAAATCTCTTCAAATTTTTTTTTAATGAGCTTAACTGTAGAAAGGTTTTATATGTATGGTATACTTTAGTTATTTCAAGAAAAAATCACCCCTAGTGTACTTGGAAAAAAAAAGGATATAAAAAATTTAGTTTTCTTTATAGAATCTGTAATGTGATGTGATGAACCAAATGATGTCTAATAATAGTACCATTCGTAAAGCGAATTTCATTATTTACTATTTATCTTTTGTCTTAAATAACATACGATAGACATGCTAAAATTTCTAGGAAAGTTATAACCAAACCACCATTATAATATTCAGGTCAACTCGCAGGAAATATTACAACCGCTCTTGTGTGACCACAGTGTGGTAATTAGTTTATATCACGCTTCACAATGCTATATTCCACTATATATCACGGGCTTTTTATTTCCCTAGCTGATTGCGGGACATCGCAAAATGTTATTACTCGGAACATACATGCCAAATTTTTATTTGCCCTATTCAGGGGAAGTTTGCTAGAACTCTGCAAATGTTTTTAAACCAGGGGATTTAAGGGAAGTTTGCTTTCAAACCAGAGGATTTGGTGAAGGGGGAATAAGCATTCAATTAAGGGGATTTGGGGTTTACCTAAGCAGGGGGATTTTGCTTTCAAATGAGAAGATATGTAATTTACCTGAGCTGGGAAAATCAGGGTATTTAAGGTTTACTTAAGCTGGGAGAATTTGCTTTTAAGCCCCGGGATTAAAGGTTTACTTGAGCTGGGAGAATTTGCTTTTAAGCCAGGGGAATAGAGGTTTACTTAAGCTGGGATAATTTGCTTTTGAACCAGGGGATTAAAGGTTTACTTGAGCTGGGAGAAGTTTCTTTCAATCCAGGGGATTAGTGGTTTACTGAAGCTGGGAGACTTTGCTTTTAAACCAGGGAACTAAAGGTTAATCTAAGCTGGGAGACTTTGCTTTTAAGCCGGGGATTAAAGGTTTACTTAAGCTGGGAGACTTTGCTTTCAAACCAGGGGGTTGAAAGTTTAATTGAGCTGGGTGAATTTGCTTTTAAATCACGGGATTCAAGGTTTACCCGAGCAGGGGGAATTTGGTTTCAAATCAGTGTTTTTGAGTGGGGATTGCTTTTATAATAACAAACCACAGACAATAACTTTCCCAGGGTAGGATATTTGGCATGTATACTTATTAAATGGATATGCTAATGGTTTATTATATACAGTAAGAATTATAGAGGAGTATATTTGGTTGAAGTGTATTAATTATCTATTTTATGTAATCATACCATATTTAATACCAGCTGTAACTGTGTGCAGTTTTAACTTGTACTTTTTTCAAAGGAAAAGAAGACTGTGGCTATTGTGATAACCTAAGTGTTGATGCCTCAATGTATTAAAAACAAAAACAAAAACATATTCAAGTGAAACTTGAAACACAATTGTCACCAGAGAAAATATGTTCATGTACAGCAAGGCAGATACTCTGATTTTAATATATAATGAGTTAAGCCCCTTGTTCTAATGTAAAAAGTTTTACTGGTGAAACTGAGTATAAGCTAAAATAAGCATTCAAAAGTCAAGTACTAAATTAAATACTGATTTTTTATCATCAACATTTCAGCACCAGATAATTTTATTTATATTGTTAAGAATTTGTTTGTAACTTTTATTTTCAACAGGTACATATAAGATCGTTTGGTGAAACCTAAAACTAAAAATTGTTGTGCAATTAAAACATGTTATTAAATTGTCTGGAAATATGGTACATGTATTACGTAATGGTTAACGTTTTAGTATATTAAGTTACAAATAAATTAGTTTGATGGTTTGATGCGAAAGGTTTGCATAATTATTGATGTTGTGAAAGTACATTCTTACAATATTTTAGTGGTCTACATTATATAATGTTAACTACCCGATATCTGGGCCAGCCCCTGTTTATATCTACTGCTTCAACTGATAAAAATTAATAACTGCTGACTGCTGATGAACGGATATAAATGTATTGGTAAACTTAAGAAATATTGCCTTATCATTGGACAAAATGTAATGTTGACCACTAAAGGGTGTTAATGCTTTGAAATGCACGTGCTTAGACTAAATTTAGAAAATGTTTTTATCAAGAATAATTAAGAGTTTTAATTTATTTAGTGAAATATGAAAGTTTCTGAATTACATAGGATTGACAGCGTCATCTACTACTAAGTCTCCTCCAGTGTATTTTCATTAATGCATTAATGGGTAAGGAATTTTGCCGTCGTAATATAAGCTGAGCTGTTTACTATCATATATTTTGCTTTAAGATATAGCTTTAAAATAACTGCTATTCAATCTGCTTGACACAATTATATACTAATTTTAGAACAGGGTTTTTGAAATAAAAAAAAATTGCCTTTGGAAATTGGCTGCTATCTCCTTTGCAATGATTTCCTGTTAGACGTGAGTGACGATATCTGCCAACATGGACGAAAAGTAGATTAATATCAGCAATGATCACTTTATGAAATATACTTTTACACGCATTTAAGCAATACTTTTTAGGTTTCATTAATTTTTGAATAAAAAAAAATGACATTTTCATTTTTTTTAATGGTCTTACCTTGTAGTCAGCATCATGTGATAATGTGTCATGTTTACTGTAAAACAAAGGCAAGCAATAGCTGTGTGGGGTTTTGTTAAATATCATACAGAGCCAATTGTAAAACATGTTTTAGTGTCTCCTTTGAAGAAGGGAAGCATTCTTAATACAATACGATGTGAAAAAGTATTGTCTTTTACTAAGCCAAGCTTGACTGTTGCTGAGGATTGTCCTAGGTAACTTACGAAGTGAATGAATTGAAATCTAATATAATATTATTTATGTGCAAAATCATTATGATACTGTGTAAGCCTGTCTGTTTGAAGAAAAAATTATGTTATAGCCTTGTTGTCAGCATCGGCATCCCACAAAAATAGTTAAAGCTATTCAAATAAAGCTTGGTATGCACCTTGCAAGGAGATTGTTCATGTAAAGCAAGGCCCATAACTCTGTCTTAAATTATGAGTTATGCCTCTTGTTGGACTGAACAAACCAAAGACAACCAAACAAGACCCGGATAAGTGTTGCCATTCTCATCTCAGCTCTCTTGATTACAAAATCAATTAACTATTGACATTTCCGGGTGCCACTTTAATTTTTGCCCTAATTTGCTCTTTATAGAGGAGGGGATTTCAGCTATCTCATCCAGGGCCACATTTCAAACTCAATGTGGAATGAGTCCGCATTGTACCAGTCTAGAAGGGCAACGCTTACCAGTTTGTCGGAAGATTCGCTGTATCAAGAAGACTTAGAATGAGATAAATAGTCAGACATTTACATTCAAGCCTTGCATTGTTTATGTACTGGTATATCTGAAATTCTTTGACCATGTATGGAGTTGAATGGGTTTCCTTTCAAACTCTAGGCTTTCCAGTGACAAAAAATGGGAGGCGGACAAAATTCCCCCGTGCAAAATCCCTCCCGCTCATTTTTGTATAGGTGGACATAATTCTCCCCATCAATTTTTCAAGGTGGACATAATCCCTCCTATCATTTTAACAAGGCAGACATAATCTTCCTCATCATTTTTTTCTAGGCAGATAAAACACCCCCAAAGGTTTTTTATATAGTTTTATTATCTACTGCATGGCTTTCCTAAAGATTACAGCTTTGCTTAAATTCCTAAAAAGGGTAACTTAAGCCTTACTTTTTCTTTGAAGTTTTTAAGTTCACATTTTCTGTCAAGGAACATGCAATTAATTTCCTCTATTTAGCGGTACTGGTGTGTGTCTTTTTGAGAAGCCTTCGTGCTGAATAAAAATGTTTTTCACCCTTTAAGCCAACTTCTAAAATCCACTAAATTTGATCAGTTATTTATCAACTAACGGAAAGCCTGTGAATGATGAATCAGCAATCAGTATCTACTGCATTATAGCTGTTTACATCCCCTGGTGTATAAAGTCAATAAAATGGTCCAGTGAACATATGGATTAACTACCCGAAAGCCTGTGATTGACCAATCAGCAATCAGTATCTGCTGCATTATAGCTGTATACATCCTCTGGTGTATAAAGTCAATGAAATGGTCCAATGAACACATGGATTAACTACCCTTAGGCCTGTGAATGTCCAATCAGCAATCAGTATCTGCTGCATTACAGCTGTATACATCCCCTGGTGTATAAAGTCAATAAAATGGTCCAATGAACACAAGGCTACACTCGACAAATGCACAATTTTTGGCAAGAATGAGGGATTTTTGTTTCTCGTAATTGGTAGTCGTGAAAAGCGTCCAAAATGGACCATTTTCTTTTTTTTAATAAGGCATACCTGAACACTTAACCCCAAAAAGAATGCAACTTGTTCCGATTAATAATAATCCCATCGGAGCCATTAAAGAACACCTGGTCTGTTCTACTGATGTCATGCATATAAAGTTAACCCCACCCACACCCGAACACAACATTTGGAGGCTGAATTATTTCAGAAAAATCCTAAAAAATAAACCCTCATTAATGTTGTCAGAAGTTGCTGGAAAGCCTGATACTTTATAATATTATGTATTATATTATTATTATTATAATTATTATATTATATAACAGGTGTTCTGAATTTCTCTTCATTTCAAGGTTATGAACTTTGTTCCTTTTTAGCTTTTTAGTCTAAAATAAGGAGAATGTATTACATGTTTGTTACTTTCTTTTCTGGTGTATGGGCCCCAAATTCTCGAAACAGGTTAAGTCCCTTAGACCAGGATTACGCTTAACTCACTATCTTTGTTTAAGGTATAATTTCTCCAATATTTACATTCTTGAGAGCTTTTTGACTTAGAATTAATTTAATGATTATTACGATATTTAGTAAATTCAAGATTAAATAACTTATTTGGTTGAATGAAATAAGCTTACCTTACTTGTTACACTTAAGAACTTTGGAGAAATTTGGGCCGGGTCTTCCTATATTGCTGCATGTTCATGTCTTGTCTCATATTTTTATTAAAATATGTCATTATGTGAATGGATCTGAAGGTTCTTGTCAGAAGGTGGAGTGGGTTTTTTTCAGAAATATTTCCCTTCTTTTTGTGCATGAATAAGTCTTCAAAATAGATCAATCTGTTTTATATCACACAAATATGATATTGATCAATTACTGTTATGTTTCATAAAAAATATATTATTTTATATCACACAAATATGATATTGATCAATTACTGTTATGTTTCATAAAAAATATATTATTTTAGCATCAATTATATTCTCAAATAAATCTTCATTTTACTTCATAAATCTGTAATCATTGCAAATGCAAACTCTTTCCATTATTCAATACAATTAAGTAAGAACTAACGTCATTTAAAATCCACATCAACTTAGGCCATACCAAGTTGATTCTATGTTTAACATTGAATTGTTTTCATTCTAAAGGCTGAAAACCTATTGTCAAAACATCATTTAACATAGAATCAATTTGGGTAATGTTCATGTAATATTTTTCTCTATCAGGACATAGTTAATTGTTCATTGTAACATTGCTTTTAAGTCAGTATGTTTATATATATATTTATCAATGGTACCATTTGTTTTAAAATATTTTGATTTATACTTTTTGTCCAATTAATTATATTTATTTTAAAATATTTTCTTTTATGTATTTCAGAAGTACAACAAGGCAGAAAGTCGTGTATCGTCGGACCTCAACTAGTTGAAAATAGACAAAAACTAGGTGAAAAAAAACTCTCAAGCTGTCTCTGTAGCATTAGACGATAACAATAAGTTCATTGTGTAGAAAATCCATTTCTGCGACTCCGGGGATGTCATTGGTATCACCTCGATAATATCTTCGGATGATGATGTCATATTCTCTTATACTGAGTATTCAGATCTATAAATAAGGATGTCAATAAGGTTTACTGCCATGTGACCATTTAGCAATCATGTTCTGCCTTGTGACCTTTGGTAAATTACTTCATACATTGTGACCATAGGTTGATTATTCTGTTATGTGTTCCAATGAGGAGAAAGAAAAACAGGTTACTTTATACTAGAAATATCAGTGTTTACAAAATATGTTTGGTCACCCAAATTGCTGGATTATCTAGACAACGTTTCGTCCAAGTCTTGACACAACATAATTATATTGTATGCATAAACTTGTGTATCATCCTTGTGTTTCCCTGCCAGAAATGTTAACTAATGTTGACCATGTTAGCACAAGCATCATTTTAGGTGTTTAACTGTTATATAACATTTGTTTTTTACTACAAATTTAGATTTTTCTGTCCTGCCATATGAATTTTTTTACTCTGTCCAAGATGAAAGACGTAGTTAAGTTTGGGACCATTGAATGTACAGTATGGCGTATTTAGTTCATGTTTCTGTCTTTATGTTCGAGTTCAATCAAGTTTATTCTGTGCTGTTTTTTACCCAATTTTTATGTCGTCTTTTCAATAATATTCGGAATATGTAGGGGTGAGTGATTTCAAGGCTTGATTATTTTTTAGCAATGT
The DNA here is from genome assembly GCF_026914265.1 of Mya arenaria. NCBI lineage: Eukaryota > Metazoa > Mollusca > Bivalvia > Myida > Myidae > Mya > Mya arenaria. The sequence continues at coordinate 20,588,699 of NC_069129.1, read as the reverse complement.
CAATTTTGAAAACAAAAATGTTATAAATATTAATTCATTAGGGGATTGGCTTTCAGCCATTCCAGTTTTTAAACGAAATGGAGAATTTGATTTTTCTTTATTTTGCCCGCTTGCTCCAATTCTTCCGGCCCAAATTCCTACAAATATGAAATATAATTTGGGTGGCCTAATAGATCGAAATCATTATATCTATTTTAGATTTTGGTAGGGGAAACATAAAGAAGAGTTTTCTAGGTATTTTTTTTCATAGACAGTTTGACAGCTCTGTAGAGCCTAAATTGTACAAATTGTAACTTTGAGACTTAAAATAGAGTTTGTCTTCTTAATATTTAGAGCATTAAATCCACAATACTTGATACAGAATTCAGTTCTTCCAAATTGTAAAGAATCAATGCTTCAAGTCCACCGGAAATATTTTTAAAGCAATCTGAAAGGTTTGCCTGTTGAAAAAAAAATATTTGCCTGTCTGAAACAGAAGTTAATCAGCTTAAAATACTGTGAATTGAAATTGTTGAAAAAAGAAAGAAAAACATGTAAAGTTTTATCTAAAATGGTTGTGTATACACATGTTCGAAGGTACTTAGGGTTCGCTCTCAAAATATGTTTTGTGTCACAATATTTTATTTTGAAGCATAATGCTTCAAATACACTAATGTGAATGTTTGTCGACATTGTTGATCTTGTCAAGTTTTCTAAAAGTATGATCCATTGGCTATGACATTATTTACTTTCTAGTGACATGTAAAAAAAAATTAAAGGCCCCTCTGTTAATCAAATTACAAGGAAATGTTTGTTTTTGAGTGAATGCAAAAAATTGTCTAACAGTCCATCATTTACGAGAAAAACTGCCATACAAAAGCATTATTTGCCGATCATGTCCGGCAGACTTGAACATTTCGGGAAGAATGTGATGGCTTTTTGTTTTTCATAGAACTTTTATTTTCCCAACCTTGAAGTAACACAAAGACAATTGTTCTGATGCAAGTCAAGGTCAATGAAGTGACCCAGTTATTTGTTCGCAGGAGTGTAGCATATTTTTGATTATATGTGCACTAGCAGTTTTAACAAAACAGTTGTATGTTGATTCTTGTATTTTTATATGAAACTTTCTAGTTGAAATAACAATGAATTTTGAAAAGCAATAATTTGTTAATGTCCGTTAAACAAAATAAAAATGTTGTGATTTGTTTTCGTTTGTCCAAAAACTTTTTTATGATATGATTTGCCAAATATCAAGTGATGATGATTATTATTAGAGTATTATACTGTTAAAGTATGTTATAATTGTCAATCAGAACACCTCTTACATCTCTGCAATACCACGAACCTCGAAGTTATATAAGACTGCTGACAAAAAATTAGATCACAGATTTTTATATTTAAGTTAAAATATTGATGTTTTATGCATTTTTAGAACGGAAATATGAAAATCTGCGATCTGATTTTTTGTCAGCAATCTTTTTTCATTGGTTTGCAGATATTTACGCAAAATTTTGCTCTTTCCAAGACAAAAAATAAAAATTAAAAATATTTGTCAAAACGTTCAATCTGTGAGAGTGCAGCTTTAAAGACTTATGTGCTTAATTAAAATAACTACGCGATCTTCTTGCAATGTGGTGAAATATAAAAAGATCTTACATTGTAAAATGGTCCATATACATTCGAGGTTGTTTTCGAAGGAAAATGGCCGAGGTGTTTTGATTGTATAATTGTGTGTTGTCTTATTTGTTTATTATTGTATTGTACATTTTGTCCATAAAGTGCTTTATAAGGATATACATATTGTTCATGAAGTACTTTTATACATTTTGCCCATAGAGTGCTCTGTGAAATATCACAAAAACATACAGTCAAGTGTATGTTTTGTCTATAAATTGCTTTGTAAGATATTATTTGTACAGTTTTAATATAGAACCTAACCAAATATATCCGAAGTCAGACATAAATTGCCATGCTCCTATCACTATTTTCATGCCCAGTTTAATACAATTAAGACAATTCTTTACCTTTAATATTTCTTCACCTTTAATATTACACATAATAATTAAGTGCTCCAAAAGTTGTACAGAAACTATGTTAATCAAACTTGAACCATTCTATTTATAGGGCAAAATATTTGTACCACTAACCAGTTATGCTCTTTTAATAATATAATTGTGCATTCTTTTGTTATTCAAAATTAGGTTGGCACCAAAGATGCTAAAAATGATGAAGTTGTGTTTATCCGGGGTTCTTATGCACCAGTCAATTTTAACCACAGCCCCCCCAGGTCCGGGGAATAGGGGGGACTTTGACTTTGGGTCTAGCCAAGCACGGGCAAAATCCCCGCCCTGTGGGAATGAACTGCTGGTAAAACCCCCGCCAAATGCCCCCGCACCCCAGGGACTCTAAGTAAGGCCCATTCCCTGCTATATTTAGCGCGAAGACAAAACCACCGCATTCACCCGGCACTGCGGAGCCACCTGGAAGTAAAAAACACGGCCCATTTTCCCGGCTATCCCCTGTTTACCCCCGGACCTGGGGGGGGGGGTTACAAATGACTGGTGCATGATCTTCAGGATTAATGCAGAAATCGGGATTGAGAGCTCGGACATGTGCATCAACAATGGTGATGAATATAAATGACTATGGAAACCAAACCTTCAACATGCTTTTGGCATGAATTCCTTGTACACAAACAGAACCTTGATATATTTTAAGATTAACAATTATCAGCTGTAAGAACCACTGACTTACACTCATAAGTTTTTCATTTCAGATTGATGATTTTCCCAATATGAAATCAAATCTAATAAGTGTTCAATTTGTTTGATAAATTGTTCATGCTTGCGCCAGAAAATGCACAGATCAAATACATGACCATAACATTTTGGGCAACTGTCTGCAAACTGTAGGACCATTTTATTATGAATATGAACTGTTGATATCCATAATCTGAAAGCACACAAAGAATTGCCATAATTGTAGTCAGTATTAGATTGAATGTCAACTGCTGAGTACTGAATGATGTTCAACATTATGAGATAAGATTCTATAATACTCACTTCATTGTTAAAGCTGCATTCTCACAGATTGATTGTTTTGACAACTTTTTTTTGTCTTGGAATGAGCCAATTTTTTGCATAAATGTCTGGCAACCAGTGATATAAGACTGCTGACAAAAGAGGCTAAAAGCCTAACTAACGCTTTAAGAAAATTGAAATTTTCGGTAGTTTAACAATCAATTGAGATCTTTTTTATTGCGAGTTATCTTATATGACTAAATTGAAAGCACGGATGCCAAAATGAGCTGATTCTGAGACAACAAACAATAAAATGGTCAAAACTGTCAATTTGTGTGAGTGCAGCTTGAAAGCTTCACTCTCACAGATTTACCATTTTTACAACTTTTTCATTTTTGGTCATGGAAAGAGCAAATTTTTGCGTAAATATCTGCAAACCAATGATGAAAGATTGCTGACAAAAGATCAGATCGCAGATTTTCATATTTCCGTTCGAAAAATTAATGTTTTATGGCCTTAACTGTTACTATATAACAGTTTAGGAAAAATGCATGAAACATCAATTTTTGAACTTAAATATAAAAATATACGATCCAATTTTTGTCAGTAGTCTTATATAACTGGTTTCCATGCATTTTCGCAAAAATCGGCTCATTCCAAGACAAAAAATGAAAAAGTTGTCAAAACGTTCAATCTGTGAGAGTGCAGCTTTAAAATAAATGTACAGGTAATGTGATAACAATTTAAGATCCAGCCAAACTCTTTATATCTACTTATATTATCATACTTAAAAAATGTTAATAATTTCTTGAATTATTTTTTTTAGTTTATTAATTTCTTTGCTTTTTAAGGCATTTTATATTATATTGTTTTCTTCCATGCATTTTGTATATCTGTCCAAATATTAGAAACATTGTATATATATTATGTATATGAAATTCTTACTGATTAAAGACTCCTTGTTATGTCCAGTGGTAGTTTGTTGTATATGTGAAAATCTTGAGATGGCTACAAGATTTAATGTGTGTATGAGGGGGTCCCAGGTAATTGTAGAATTTGTTAATATTTTAGTGTGACTTTTCCAAGTATAAGGAGTTAAAGTTGATATTTCAGCAAAAACTGAAGTATTGCATTGGAACTAATAAGACAAGTTTTCCTAACCATCCAACCTGTTGAATTTAAGTGAAGTAAAATAACTCTTATCTTTGATATAATGCAAATTATGGCCCTTTTTATTTCAAAAACATAAAAGTACATATCTATGCAAATATGTCTTGTTTTGCATTGAAACTATTTACAATGGTTCTCAACTACTAACTTAATCAAGTTAGATAACTCTGTTTTCCATGTACATTTGTAATGCAAATTATGGCCCTTTAGTATTCAACTTAGAAATTCTGGTTGCATGTAAGCGTGTAAGTCAATATCTCAGTAACTACTGCATTAATATTTTATACAAGGGCTCCCAACAATCAAAGGTAACCAATCAAGTCAGATAATTGTCTTGCATTTAATGCAAATGATTGATCATTATTATTCGACGAAATGCTGGTTAAAAGCAGTGAATAAGTCGAGCCCGCTGTCTCTGTGACACCAGATTGTTTATATCTGAAGTACAAAAAAACACTTTCAACACAGCAAGATGTGGCATCTAACTTTTCCCGCTGTATACATATCACCTTCAATTTACAAAATACTACTCAACTACTTACCTTTGTTTCAAATGACCCATTTGCAATATACCGGTAGTTTCATGGTAACATTCCTTTGGTACAATTAAATCATTTGTGTCATTTTATTTTTTCCTCCCTTTGTTACAAAAAAGCCATTTGCAATAATTTTACTCAATTTCCTCCCTTTGATACCATTTTCTATTTTTTTTTCTTGATTTCTTCCCTTTGTTACATATAAGCCATATTCAAAACCAAATTTTCTCCCTTTGATACTAAAAAGCCATTTGCATAATAATTACTCAATTTCTTCCCTTTGTTACAAAAAACACCATTTGTTATATTTTTCCTTGATTTCTTCTCTTTGTTACATATAAGCCATATTCAAAACCAGATTTTCTCCCTTTGATACTAAAAAGCCATTTGCATAATAATTACTCAATTTCTTCCCTTTGTTACAAATAAGCCATTTGCGACACATTTTTGATTATTTACTTTCCTTTGTTACAAATAATCAATTTGCAATATGTTTTCATTTTTGCTCAAGTTCCTCCCTTTGTTTCGAAAAAGCCATTTGCATTATTAAACTCAAATTCTTGCCTTTAAAAGTAACAAAAAGGCCATTTACTCTACTAAATTTTCTCCCTTTGTTACAAAAAAGCCAGAATTATGACTTATAAAGGGCTATTATTTGCATTATATTCAAAATAGATTTATCTAACTTAGTATTTCAAGAAGGTGGTTAAGTATCGTTGTATAAAGCCTACATGCGACAAATCAGTGGTTACAGAGATTTTTAACTATGAACTTCTAAGTCAAGTATTAAAGGGAAATATTTTGCATTATATGCACGATTGAGTTATCTTACTTAAGTAATTAAGTAGGTTGGATAGTTTGGAAGGCATGTCTCAATTTTCAATGTAATACATGATGGATTTGCTGAGATATTGATTTATATGTGGTAAAATGCAAAAAAACCTTAACCAGAATTTCTAAGTCAAATAATCAAGGGCCATATTTTGCATTATATAGTTATTTAAGTTGGTTAGATGGTTGAGAAGCATTGTTTAAAGTCTCAATACATGAAGTAGTTGCTGAAATATTAACATAATTATGTGTAATTACATGCAAAACCTTAATCAGAATTTTTAAGCCAAATGTTAAAGGGCAAATAATTTGCATTATGTGCCAGGCTGAGTTATCTTACTTGATCAATGTAGAAGGTAAGATAGTTGGAAAAACATGTTTCAATGCAATACATGATGGATATCCTGAGATATTGACTGAAAAGTGGTAACATGTAAAACCTTAACCAAAGTGGCGAAGTTGAATGATAAACGGCCATAATTTGCATTATATGTAAAAAAAGAGTTATCTTACTTGGTTATTCAAGTAGATTGCATGGTTGAGTACCTTTGAATATATTCTCAATGCAATACATCAAGTAGTTGCTGAGATATTAACCTATGTGTGCTTACATGCAAAACCTGAACCATTTTTTTAAGTCAAATAATAAAGGGCAATTACTTGCATTATATGCCAGATTGAGGTATCTCTTACTTGATTAATGAAGTAGATCAGAAAGTTGGGAAGACATATCTAAAGTTTCAATGCAATATATGACATATTTGCTGAGATAATAACTTGTAGGTGCTTACATGCAAAACCTTAACCAAGGTGTGATGCCAACACCGGGGTGAGTAGTATAACTTTTTTCTAGCTTTTTTTTCTTCAAATAGGTGGGGTAAAAATGAGAAAAGGAAAACAGAAGAAATTATTAAGGTGTTCAGGATTAATAGAAACTTTTCTCATTTATTTTTCACATAGAACTCTTTATCAACACATACTCAGTCATTACTAAACACGGTATGATAGGCTGATGCAAACAAATATAACTTTGTAATAACAGAATCAAATAAACATTCCAGAAACTGACCAATAAAGCTCTTAGTTTCGAAATACAATAAACAATATTCTTAAGTTTGCCAATATAAGATGCATTTTAACAAAGAATGTCAGATGACTATCAGTTTTCCACAATCAGAAAAATAGTCCATGAAACTTTTATGCCCTATTATATTTGACATAACATAATTCAGTTAACTTCAATTACAATTGCAAATTTAGGACTGGAGTTTGTATAAGATTAGATGATGACGAAGCATTATCATGTTCTTTCCTTTGACGTTTATAGCCAGTAGGCACAACTTCACTACTAGATGAAAATCTTTGATCTGTGTTGGTTTGCATTTTTACATATTTATTATCTGGAGTTCCAAAATGTTGTGATTTCCTTTTGTATGGCACAATATTAGCAGGCATTTTCCCAGCACTCTGTTTTGTCCAATCCGAATCAATTTCACTATCAATTACAGTCTGCTTGAGTTTCTTTTTGTAAGGCTGAACTTGATTGGCTGATTGAGAGCCATCTTGGATGACCTCAATTCTGGAACAAGATGGCTGCTCCCATGGTGGTGTGCTTGATTTAATCCTTTCAATTTTGCTTTCTGCTGTAACGGTGCTGCTTGGCTGTGGTTTTCCATTTGTTTTCTTCCATTCTTTTTCAAAATGTTGTCTGAAAAAATAAACTTTATTTTTCTTATTTTAAAAAAAACAATCATTTCTAAAGAAATGTTAGAACCAGGGTAATGGACAATTTGAGAGGATTGCATTTTGTCAGAAATTTGATCAAACCTGTTGGGTTTTAATTAGATATATGTAATCAATGTGTTCTGGGCCGGGGGGCCTCATATCACAAATAATTAGAGTTTTTATTTAACATCACTCATCAAAAAAAGAAGGTATTTTGTTTCACAGAGAAAAATGCATGTAAACAATACAAATAAATAAGATGTAAAAGCTTTCAAGGAACACTTATATTCAATCAGGCAAGAAAAAATATACTTGTACATGTACCTCACCAATTACATATAAATTAAGTATCTATTTGTACTTGGATTGGAGTCGCCTGCCTTTGCTCCAGACTCGTCCAAAGGAAGGCAGCCAGCTGGTGTCAGCAGTTCCTTGATGATCAAAGTTTGCCCCAACCCTCATAGCTGGCAGCTTGGCTCTTTTCTCCTGGTGCACTGTATATTAACATTAAAGGGTCTTGTTCAAAATACATTTTAAGATATTACTTAAATAATTATCACTTAAAGTGGATGAAATGACCACATTGTCAAAGCTGATAGTTTGAGTCTCCTCTCTAAAATAAAATCAAAATAAAGGTTAATTAACGTGGAAATTTTCAGAATAAAAATGATCTACCGGTACACATAATTTACAAGTAAAATAGTTACAATTGTTAAATTTGGTAGAGCAAGTCTAAATGGCATGCTTCCCTTAAATTAATCACAACACAAATTGTGGCTTTTATATGCTTTTACTTTTATGCTAAACATTTTGCACCATCCCCAAGATTTCTTGTTCTAATAGGTGACTGTTCTAAGAACTGATAAATATGGTAAAACTTTAATGCCAATATTTTTCCTTAAAAAATGGTATTTGACCCAAGCTTTTGATCTAATGATAGCTCAGAAATCACATCATCAAATCACCATACAGTGTTTCTGGTAGTCTTCTAGGGTGGGTCCAATCTCTCCCCTGGAGGTGGGCGTGTCATTGAGAAGCCAGGGGGGCATCGCACCTGAATGGACATTTCCGTCCTCCGCTCCTCCAGGCTAAAGAGGTAAAGATTTATTATTAATTATTCACAACTGTTGATGGAAAACAAAAATTGCACTGCTATTTGGTGTGACATATCTCTACCCTGAAAGTAGTTGGGTCTCTAACAGCCAGTCTGATATGGCCCATGACCGTACATTACCCTCCATCACAACTCCAGGCTGAAAAGCTAGCAGATTTTACTTTGTGTAAAGACATCTCAAGCAGGAATTATTTCCCGTCATCCTGGATGTGGACATGTTTTCCTGAAGCCATAGGCGCATTACCCTTCTCTTTCTGAAGGTTTTGCTACAAAAAAGGGGCATAACGTAGCAATATTTACAGTCAGAGTTATGGGACTTATTGTATATGAGCAGCTGGGGGAACATTTGTAGTAAGTTAAATTCATTTGATTATCAATTTTAAGGAATCATCAAGATTCCTATTTAACACTTCAGCAACCTCAACAAGGACAGCAAGGCTATGACAAAACCTAAAGCATCAAAAGATATATCAGGAATAACAAGATTTTTCCGGTCATTTACAAGGGTATTTGATCCATATTTTAGTAACATAAAGAAGACCTAGCATATGACTGTGACAAGTACAATTATATGCTATAAAAGGTTAGATTGATAAACACTTGTTGCCTCATTTTTTTTCATTTTTTTTTACATATAAGCAAGCAATTTACCTTTCAATTGCAGCTAAAATTATATGGAGTCAACAGGCATTAAAATTGACCAGAACTAAACTAGAGCTGTCACAGGAATGACTAATACCCCCAAATGCCGCCTGGACACAGGAATGGCAAACCATTCCTTTGAAAAGAGGCCGTAACTCCAAGGTTACTGCACATTGCATCTTCTTTTATCATGCATGTATTGTTTTATTTAAATCAAAACTAGCTGATGCTCTAGCTGATCTCTTCTGGAATAAGACATCTAGAGCATTCACAAGCTTTTCTTTCAACACGATCATCATCAAATTTTACAAGTACATATTTGGGTTTGAATGCATCCTTATCCACCTGGGAATAAATCCCGGGACTGTTCCTGTAGCCGAATTAACAAATCCATCTGACAGGTCAATATTTGTAGTAAGCACTACTGTGGCAAATATGCCATACTTAAGTTCTGCTGGTATTCCACTGGCATCTGGTTCAAATGAAGCATGCTGGATTTATTTTGTTTGTTCATCTTTCCAAGTGTCAATTACTTTTAAGGTAAATATTTGCTCATTTAGTTTTTGAAGGATCTATCAAACTTGACCTGTATCTTCTGATGTTACACCTATGTACCAAAATATGTTCAAATCTGTCAAGCCTTTCATGAGTTATCGTCCAGAAACCATTTTTCTATTTTTAGTAATAGTGACCTTGACCCCACCAGCCCCAATATCGAACTTGATCTGTATCTTCTGATGTTACACCTGTGTACCAAAAATTGTTCAAATCTGTTTAGCCTTTCATGAGTTATCGTCCGGAAACCGTTTTTCTTTTTTTAGTAACAGTGACCTTGACCTTGGCCCCACCAGCCCCAATATCGAACTTGACCTGTATCTTCTGATGTTACACCTGTGTACCAAAAAATGTTCAAATCTGTCAAGCCTTTCATGAGTTATCGTCCAGAAACCATTTTTCTATTTTTAGTAACAGTGACCTTGACCCCACCAGCCCCAATATCTTCTGATGTTACACCTGTGTACCAAAAATTGTTCAAATCTGTTTAGCCTTTCACGAGTTATCCTCCGGAAACCGTTTTTCTTTTTTTAGTAACAGTGACCTTGACCTTGGCCCCACCAGCCCCAATATCGAACTTGACCTGTATCTTCTGATGTTACACCTGTGTACCATAAAATTTTCAAATCTGTCAAGCCTTTCATGAGTTATCGTCCGGAAACCGTTTTTCTATTTTTAGTAACAGTGACCTTGACCTTGGCCCCACGAGCCCCAATATCGAACTTGACCTGTATCTTTTGATGTTACACCTGTGTACCAATAAAATTTTTAATCTGTCTAGCCTTTCATGAGTTATCGTCCGGAAACCATGAAAACCGACCGACCGACAGACCGACCGACAAGCTCACTAACTTGATCTGTATCTTCTGATGTTACACCTGTGTACCAAAAATTGTTCAAATCTGTCTAGCCTTTCATGAGTTATTGTCCGGAAACCGTTTTTCTTTTTTTAGTAACAGTGACCTTGACCTTGGCCCCACCAGCCCCAATATCGAACTTGACCTGTATCTTCTGATGTTACACCTGTGTATCAAAAAATTTTCAAATCTGTCAACCCTTTCATGATGTATCGTCCAGAAACCGTTTTTCTATTTTTAGTAACAGTGACCTTGACCTTGGCCCCACCAGCCCCAATATCGAACTTGACCTGTATCTTCTGATGTTACACCTGTGTACCAAAAGCTCACTCCTATATACCCCCTCAAACTTCGTTTGTGGGGGTATTATTATTGTTAATACCAGGAAACAAGCCTATATGCGAGTAGAATAGCTTTAGGGCTTTGAAAGCCAGCAGTAAACAGTGCACTACCAACCTGTGAAATACATGAGAGACCTTCACCATGCGCCAAAACTGTCCTCTTTCCAGGCTGCTTTCCATCACGACTGGCCCCACCTTTAGCCGACTGGTTCACTTTTCCTGGTGATATGGGCCATCTCATTTCTGCCGACTGCTTTACTCCTCTGGCTGATATGGATTGGTTTTCTGCTTCAGTTGTTGACTGGTTACCAGTGTTAGCTTCTAGTTGACTGGTTATCTGTTTGGACTGGTTTGACTGTGTACATTCAGGAAAATGTAATACGTATGAATTGACTAAAACTGCTTTGCCAAATCTTTGATAAATTTGACAAAGCAGTTTCTCAAAGCATTAAATTAAAATGAAATAAAAAAAACCACAATGTTCAAGTCTTCTTGACTTACAATCATTATGATGATCCACAAACTTGATTTCAGTGTTAGGAATGGCTACAAATTGTTTATTTATCCTTTATAAATACAATTCAATACACTTTAAGTAATGGTTACAATTTATCATTATTTTTTCTTTCTCATGAATACACTCAATTCGCTGTCTGATAGACTGTGAACAACAGCCCAAAAGTCATGAACATAATAGTAGTAGGTTATATTGGTTATATATGATAAATTGAACAAATTTATTCCAAAGAGACAGTGACCGTAGGAATAAGTTTGTTAAATTCATACTACATGAACCATTACCAACAAATAGTTTATGGTTTGAACTATTCAATTGTAAATTGTTAATTATTACCGGTAAGTTTTATTATGTTATATACGAGTAGGCTGAGTCACATACACTAACAACCAAAGTAGAGAGCAAGAAATACTAGACTCAGATTGGCTTCTTTGAAGCAATGAACTATAACAGTCGAAAAAATTAATCTTTTGTTTAAACAAGCGTGAATCCTACTGAATTCTTACACAAGACCTTGGCATCAAATTTCTTAAAAAGCCTTCCTGTATAACAAACAGAATTTGAGGAAGCCTGGAAATCATCTAACCAGTGCAGGGCTGGTGGGCTTGTGATAATTTCAACCACTACTTAAATATATATCTGAACATCTATAGACAGTATGCCAAAAATGTGAGGTCTACAGCAGTAGGTTTCATGAAAATAAAAATTTCATTTCGGGAAATTGAAGTTGAGCAAATAGACAACAAATTTTGAAGTTGGATACAGTGTCGCAGAATACTGACAACCTCTGAAAGGTGTTCCTGGCGTCTGGTTTCCGCTGCTGCTATTTCAAATGCTGCCTGAAATAAATAATATTAATGGTCAAAACTTGTGGTGTTCAAATTTTATTTTTGAATACACCTCTTTCATATATACAATAGACACAAAGTAAAATAAATGAGAATTGGATATGTCATATGCTAGGAGCACCCATACCGGTATTTTGAAATGGAAAATGATTCAACAATTATCAATATTCAGAAGGATTGATTTAACAAGAACAATATGTTTCACTATTAAACTCAGCATGATATATAATGATATAAATAGTTTTATTTGGCTGCCAATAAAACTTGACTGTGATATTATGCCCTTGAAGATTTTAACCCAGTGTAGAGAATTTGGATCACAAAAGTTAGAGAGAAGACAATGTTAGTTTTGTAATTTTTTGATAAATTAAGGGCCATTACTCCGGAGTGAATAAAGCCATCTGATTGTTGAATGAATTCAGTCAAGGTATTACGCCTATTAACATTGTAACCAAGTTTGGTAATTTAGGATTGGATAAAAATTGCTCAAGTTAGACAAACAACAATCTGAATTTTGTAAAAATCAAATAAAAATCAAAGGCAATTACTCCGGATGAATAACTTGATCAGGCTGTTAATCAAACTCAGTACAGATTATATGACCATATACATTATGATCAAGTTTGGTAAAAATATGCTAAAATTGGAGAGCTTCGCCAAACTATGACAATTCAAGGGCCATAACTCTGGAGTAAGAGAGTGATCTGGCTGTGGATCTTTATCGATTGAGATATAATCCCAGTGAACACTGTGACAGTTGGTAAACACTTGATAACTAATGCTGACAAAGTCAAAGTGTCTCATTTTGCTTAAGAAAATTTCTATTGCTGTTCTTTTCATGATCAAGTAATTCAGCCTGTGCCTCGATTAGCTTGCTAAAATCATGGTCAAGAACTTAAAAAAATCAAATTTGTATCAAAATCATTTCCGCTGGCAGCATAATTCTGTACTCTTGGCCCCACAAAATATATTTCCTATTATTCAACAATTCAATTCCAACTTACTTGCTTAATATCCGCTTCACTTGCTTTCTGGTATTTCTTTACAGCCAAAAAAGCAGCTTTCTTAAATCTGAAAATAACAAATACATACTGTTACTATGACCCATAATGTTACTATGATTACCAGTAACAGTAACTGCATATGTATTTATACTTATTATGATGCCATAATGTATGAATTAATATGCTTAAATCTAACTAGCACAAAAAAAAAATAAAAAAAATATGAGCACTGTAGATACAACACTTACTTTTTATAAGGAGTAAAAAAAGTTGGATTTTAGTGTCAGAAGAGGAAACTGCAGTGGCAAGGTACTTATTTGTCCATATTTCAAACACTTGCTCATTATGATAGTCCAAATGCATCCATACCAAGATTGTTCCAAGAAAATCAAGATATTATGGGCTTAAAGACTTCCTATTTTCATTCCAAACTATACACATGTACTAACATGCTAAGATCCTCTATGGACAGCACATATCTCGGCTTCATCTCCTTCTTAACAAGGTTGTCCCAGAAAAACTGCTCCAAGCCTGCCTTGTGCTCATCACTGGAAAACAATTTTCATTTGAGAATAAGTCAGTGGGTGCGGTTCTGTATTTTTCTTCCCCAGGAGGATAGTAAATATTTCACTTATTGCTATGCTACTCTTGATGCTCACTTGGTGAAATATACTATGATCTTAAACTGAAACAAAAATTATCCAGCATTTATTTTGTTTATGATTTACAACACAAATTTTTCAGGACCAATTAGTTTCAAACCTTGCAAAAACACTAAGTTTAACTATTAAAACCTCTTAACTGACACGGACAGCCAGATTTCCAAGCTTTATCTAAGAAAAGGCTCACATTATGTAACTGTCCTATTTAATAACTCATATCTCACATTGAATTTCATTAAAAAATGTGTTTTTACATGGAAATGAAACATCTCTTGAGTTAAGCAATCTTCAATCATTTTTTGTATATTCTTCTGTATATTAATAAAGTTATTTTTTTTTCAATCTTATTAGTAGTTATTTTGTTTCCAAAAGCTCACCTTGCAATATGTTGGAGCAGGCCATATCCGAGAACTTTGCAGGATTCCATGATGTCATGTTTGTCAACTTCTATGGCACAAAAGTAGCACCAGAATTTCGCTCCAGCCTCATATTCCAAATCCTTTGCTACTGGGCTGAACAATGTTCCCTTCACTTGCTGTATCTGGGAAATAAAAGACATGGACATATGCTGTTGGTTTATGGTCACAAAACCAGACAAGTCTGTTTCCTCCCGGTAATCCGGTTCCCAAACAACACAAGAAATCAGTCTTGTGTAACATCGTGCCAACGAGAGTGATTAATGGTAAGACCTTGTTTCACAATCATTGTAAAATAAACAATTTTAATCAGTAAACAAAGTTGTCGTCCCACATGACTCTAATTGTTGATCAATTTGGTATTACAACACACACAAAAATGCACATTTGGGATATTACAACACAGAAAATACTAGTAGTACATGTTTTTGGTCATAATTTATGAACATTTTTGACTGAAAGAAATGCTGCAAGTAATATTCTGTAGTTAACAGGGTCTATACAAATAGAAAAAAGTGTAGAAGGTTAAAGATGCACTCTTACTCCTGTAACGTTTCTTCCCTAACTAGCTCGGACACGCTACCTTAAATTAAACTATAAACCTATTCTCAGACTGCATTGTCCCAAAAATTAAGTATGAAATTAATATTATATACACGTGATTGACAATGATTGCTTACAAAACCGAATGATTAGAAATAATTGGTATGGTTCAAGAATCAACGTTCAATTATCCCAAAAGCAAGAACGACCAAACAGAAACAATACAACAATTATGCTATAACTTCAAACAGGACCATCATACAAAACGCTTATAAACTAATAACAATATATCAGCGAAACCCACAGTCCTAAATGTATAGCTTTTACGGGGAATCAAACCATTGACCCTGTTCCGTCTGTATCGCAATGATCCAGGCTTACTAAGAGGCCAAAAAGAAACCCCACGGATGTCCGAACCTAGAAACTAGAAGCTGTAGCGCAATGCTTCACTTTAATTCTCCTAGCCTCCAATAGTTCAGAACCCGCCCTAAACAGTGCAAAAAGATACTTCAAAGCTTCCCTATATATTAACTTGATGTTTTCACATCGGCGTCGAGACACGAACTAACTATTTCTATGCATTTCGCTTCTTATATACCCTAACATCACGTGACCAAAATGGAATGGTCCATTTTAACAAGCACGATGGGCGAAACCATTATACATAACTAACGTTACAGAGTAGGGGTGTCAAGTTTATCAAACTTACGAAAAAGTAGAAAACTATTAAGAATACAACTTAGTTCGTATTAATTAATTATTTACTAGCTAAATTTAGACATTTAATACTAAAAACATAACATTAGTAAAAATACACGAAATCATCATAAAGAAGTCATAGCGATAAAGCGAAAATCAAATTCTCTATAAAATTCACTAAAACAGAAATGATTATTTTCCGGGCTCCGGACTACATGATTCCATGAACATTACACTCCCAAATAAGCAGTACCACAATTAATACAATTGTTTTAAATTACCGAAAGTGATGAATTAATATAGAAAACAACGGTTTATATGAAGGATACTGTGTTTACTTTGATTCTGAAAGGAAAATGCAGAAATCACAGTATTTCTATCTTATGAGACAATAGTAATAGTTGATCACTGTAAATCTTTTAGGACCCACCAGTCATTAAATATGTGTGTGTTTTCAGCTATTAAATACACTGTTACAATCTTGGTATCAGTTATTATTTCCAAACTGCTTTATTTAGTAAGTAGTTAAAGGTTTAATTATCACTCAAAATGTATGTTTGTAATGTATGTGTACCTAGTCATTCTAAAAATTTATGCCGGCATTTTAGAATGACTACATGTGTACCATGTATTGTTTTAAATACGAGTGTCACTTTAAAGTAAGCTGAGATTGCAAACACCACGACACTGCTATATACTTGATTATTCATACTTAAATATGAATTCTCACTATTATAAATTAAAAAAATGAAACCGGTTTATCTTTTAACTATTTAGAAATTATAGCTGAATTACCTTTGTTTGAAATTTTTGGAGAATGTTCTTCAATATGAGCTGGTGTCTTTTTGAATAAACATGTTTTTTGCCTGTATTGTGATTTACTTTGCATAAACTGCAGTACTTATATTGTTTAAAAGACGTGCTATTTGTATTCATTCTGGCCAACTAGCTGTCAAAATGCTACCCTATTGTACAAGCAGCAGACAACAGTTTCACAAAATCACGGATTGACACTGTATTAAAACTACCCTACGTTACTTTTCCTACGAAAATGAAAACTCGCTAGAAACGGAAATATAGGTACCGTAAAAAAACAATTTATGTTTTTCAGTTTTATTCTGTTTTGCTGCAATACTTATTTCACGCATGACAAGTTTTTTTTTTCTTCTAATCTAAGTGCTCCTCTTGAATTTATAGTTGGGTGTAGCCTTTTTGTTTCTCACAAACAATATTTTTTTAACTGTGTTTACCAAATTTGACGTTTCTTGGTAATTTTCTAGAATATTATGAAATATATTTTAAAATTTCATCTCTAACATGTATAAATATGTATATGAATAATGGAATAAGTTTTTCTATGTATCATTGATTATCACACGAAGTTCGACCATTCCAGAATGTTTCATAATTGTTTGCTAAGAAATTAACTGATATTGATAAATGATTGTGTCTTGTCACATATGTTACTTTCTTGCTCTTTTTTCAATATTTTGATATTCGTTAGTTGAACAGCTCCATTTGTAAATATGTTGCAGACAAATCAATTTGTGACTGACTAATGTTCTGTTGTTTTTTTTCTCTTTTTTGCAGATAAAGTATTGCGCAATAAGTAACGGACCAGTCATAAATTTTTCGAATCAACAAGCCAAAGTTTTAACACTGCAGTAGTTACACTACTACTTGGAATTGTAACAAGCCAGGCGACGTAAAAATAGGAATTCAAGTTTTGTGCTAATTTTGAACACTTCAAGACCTCATAGTTTGTTGTTCATTACACAACAATGTCGGTGGTGAAAGAAGGCTATGTCAAACGACATAGCAGTAAGTAACAGTTCTTTTGTACTAAAGTATAAAAATAGATACTGGACATAGAATAAACATTGCCGTCGATTTCAGTCACTACATGTCACTTTTTTATGCACTCTCGTCTCTGTCTAATTGTGCTGGCTTAAATGAAGATAAAAAAGTGTTCAGTATGTTGCTTGAACCCAAACTCTTGTGACACATGCACAATTTTCAACCTATTAAGTTAACAAGGTGGCTTGTTCTTACCCACATGCACTACAGATCTTTACCAGCTTTGTAAAAAGTAAAAAAAAATAAAGATAGTACAGTTAACAACTTTATTTTACATATATATAACAATTAATACATTATATCGCCATGTAAGTGCAAAAAAACTCAATATCTGCTTCTATTTCTATATGCAGTTATTGCACATTTATTGTATATACATGTAATGTATTTGTTAGATAATTACAGAAATGTTCAAACCTAAATTTCAAACTTAGAAATCATGAATCTTGTTGAAAACACATCTCGTTGTGGAAGGGATATTTGAGGCTTGATTATTTATTTGTTTGTGTTTTACAGAGAGTTTGTTCTCAGGTGGTTGGAATGACGTCTACCTGAAGCTTTACTCTGACAGCAATCTCCTGGCATACAAGAAAAAAGGCGACATGACAGCAAAAGTACAGATTTGTATGAAAGTAAGTATATATTAAAAGGTTAAGAAAGAATGGCAGATTCATGGACTGGATTCAAGCTAGGGACTCCAATTCTGAGCTTAATGCGTATCCCTTCCATTAAGTGTAAACCATTTATTTTGACATACTATTTAGTTACCAGAGGTCTGTAATTTGTCAAGCATAAGGGTGACACTGACTCCCAGCTAAATAAAATTGTTGGGATAATCTAAAAAAGAATGATTTGAAGCAAATACAGATATTTATTGTAAAAAGTATTTTTCATTAATAAACATGTTCCTGTTTGGGCAGGATCAGTAGTTTTTTTCTCATGTTTTGGATTAAAATTACTTTTCCCGGTCATGCATCTGAAAACACTTATTAAATAATTATTTTACTCTATGATATTGAAACTGCAGAAAATTTTAGAATAAAAATGTATTTTGATTTTAGTAGGGTGCGAACACGCACCAGTCAAGTCAACAAAAAAATAGAAAACAGACGCCTTCACCACAAGTCCTCCTGTACTTGTATAAAAAAGTGAAGGGTATTTCGACCTATTAACAATACATTGATAACATCACGTGATAATGTACATCAACCAATCACAGAAAGCTGTAATTAAATGACCATTAGCCTTAATAACGCTTATGAAAAGGGTTAGTTTATCGAAGACAATATTTGAGCAAATATCAACATCTGCTGAAAGGTTCCAGCTGCTTTGGGTATTTTTATATTAGTTTTCATACTTCTAACAATTTGCGAAACTTTATTTGTGTCATAAAAAAGATGCATTTTGCAAAAACATTAGCAAGTCCTCATAACACCTTACTTTTCTTCTGTTCATTTAAAAACAGTTGTCGATGAATACATTGTATGTTTAAACCTGTTGCAATTAAGTAAAACCCAGGGGGAAAGTGTGTCCTATATACACATTTACGGTAGTGTATCAACTGTGTATTAACTGAACTGAAGTTATTTTAGACTTAAGAGAGTTATAACAATCTGGTTAATGCTCATTTCTGTGTTATCTATATAAAATAATATTGATGTGACACATTGTATTTTATAAATTATCTGATTTGAACTAAGTCTATGTTTAATTTATTATTGAAAAATATCTGCTGTAAATACTAATTACTCAGTAAACACCTGTCACCAACTAAAGACATTTTAAAATGTTCTGTTTTGCAATTGCTAATTGCTGTATAATTATATAGTAATTCATCACAGCATTCCTAACGAATACGTGTATTTTCATCTTGATAGTGACAATTCATGTCGCACACAATTCAATACAACACATTTTTTGACATATTTTCAGGATATGCTTCATTTATTTTCATCTAAGAATTTAAAACAAACCTTCAAAACATATTCAATGTAACAAAATCATGAAGATAGACTTAAACATGCACTCTTACTCCCAAATAAAATTTACCACAATTAATACAATTCTATACCAAAAAGGATGAATAAATGTCGAAAACAGTGGTACTTATGAAGGATACCAAGTTTAATTTGAAAGAAAGGTGCAGAAAACATGGTATTTCTACCTTATGAAACAATAGTAGATCAGAGTAAATCTTTAGCACTCACCAATCATTTAATATTTTTGCGTTTTCACATAGTAAGTACACAGTTACGATCTTGTTATCATTTATTAATATTTTCCATAAATGCATTATTTAGTACGGTAAAAACAAACATAAAGTTTGAGTGAGTTAAAGGTTTATCACTCAAAGTTTATGTTTGTTATATATGTGTATGTACTGATTTTGAATAAGAGTGTCACTTTAATGTATTTTCATTTAAGAATTTAAAATGAATTTCACAACATTTTCAATTACAAAATCATGAAAAAAAAACAGCCATGGACGCTTTTTTATCATTTCAGAATGTATGCAAACACTTTGCATTTGGGGAGCATGTACAGAACAACTTCAAAGACATTCCTCAGCTGCCCTCAGGGTCGAGCATCTCATGTTTGATAGCTGTCCCCGAGAAACCAAGCCATAAAGCAAAGCCACACTACTTCCTTATGAACAATGAGCAGCAGTTACAGTATGAATCATTTTGCTATGTATTACTCACAGTAAGAATTAAGTGATGCCAATTTTCCTCTTTTCATCTGATTTCTTCTTTTTTGGCCACAAAACTTAGAAATTTAATTGTTGCCTTTAATTTGATCTATACAAAAAATGATTTTTTACATAAATGAGAAAACAGTCATCATTCTGAGATCTGAAATTTTACAGATTAAGTTGAATTTATTTATTTTATAATTGCTAAAAGTGGGTAAGCAGTTAAAAAAAAAACACAAAAAACTCTGGCCTTAAAAGTATTTAGAAAAAGATATTACACGTCAATACAGACGATAACGACAATATAATGTGTTAACTGTTTTTTGATACCATAATACAAAATTCATTAATATTTCTGTTTGAAAAATATAAAACCAATTTTCCTGTATGTTTATTTTTACCTGTACATGTAGTTTTGAATTATGAGGAACAAGAACATTTCTTTTATGTTTGAAAATAAGGGGGAAAAATGCATTATTAAAAAGTAATCCTTATTCTTGTATTTTTTCAGTGAGTGGATGTCAGCAATCATTTCTACTGTAAGTATTACTTTTAATATTTATAGAAAATTGGTTGTTGATAAGTGTTTACAATGTATGCTTTAAAGGGGCTGTACTCCGTATGATGAAATAGCGAGAGAAAAAAAGAAAATTGTCGAAAACTGACATAAACTTGGTATGGATGTGTACAATGCATTGAAACTTACTAACTGAAGTACCACATAGTTTTTTGGTATTTTTCCATTAAAAAAGATTGGCTAGTCGATGTTATCACGTGATATTACCAAGTTAGGTATATAGCTTAAATATTCCAACCATTGAGAGTATTCCTTCGTAGCACAGTGGTTCAACACTGGGCTGCAATTTTGGCGACCCCGGTTCGAACCCGGTTTTCGACTCGATTTTTTTTTACATTTTGGTATTTTTTTACAATTATGATATCAAAGAGTAAACCATTTTATTAAATACTTGTCCTGAGATTGGTTACAGAAAAATGTTTTTTGGTGCCAATCTGGTGTACAGTCCCTTTAAAGATGATTAAATGAATAATGTAAAATTATGTCCTGAATGTCATCAAAACTTGATCTGTTTATGAATGCATGTATGGTATGCACAAAGGCCCTTTGCAGTCATGTCTAAAGCAATGCATTCCTCATGTTTATAATTGTATTTACATCATTCCAACTTTTCGCATATATATGAAGTTTTCAAATGAATAGGAAGTTAGTAAATCATGCTCACACTAATGTAGTTGAGTTGTTTTCTCAAACTTTGTCAATCACTCTCCACCAAGAGGGCCATTAACAGAAAATCTAAAGTCAAGTGATAGTGGTATCCGCCTCTCGCCCAAGAGGTTGTGGGTTTGATCCCCAGTAGAGGTATATTCTCATGGCCTCTTAAAACTGACGGTTGTACTGGTGTCTCACAGGGAAGCAGACTTGAACCTGCTTCTGTAAGCTATCAGCTTTTGTCACAGTTGAGCAAAAGAAATTAGTACTAACTTATGGCCCCTTTATTTTCCAGCTCCCTTCCCGACCCCAGAGCAACCAGTCTGGCCCCTCACCGCCTCAGCCTCAGGGTCCTATCCAGCCCCAGCACCCCCAAGGGGTTTATTCCCCACCTCCTTACAGCTACCAGCCAGGCCCGCCACCTCCTGGAGGCATGCCTATGCCTCAACCCATAGGTTTTGGAGGATATGGTAGAGCTTTGAATTTTAATGATAGCCTTTGTAAAATAGTTCCATGTCTGTATTTACTGAAATGCTACATTTCTTACTGAACTATGATATTTTTCATCCAAATAAACTCTCTGGACTGGAATATTAACTCTTTTACTGGAATAACTTACTTCATACAGATAATTACATGTATATAGTGCGCTTTTAAGTATCGTTATATTCAGTCAACTCAGCCCTTATTATTCACAACCAGGTTCCCTCTAAGCACAAACCTTATCAGGAGCCACAGAAAAATCAGAAGCACATTATATGGCGTATAACCTCATTGATTTAGTTCATTACCTCATCTGTTTATTTACAGCCCCCGGTCCTCCACCAACAAGTCAGCCCGGCCCTTATCCACCCCAACAGGGGTACCCACAACAACAGGGATACCCCCAGCAACAACCGTATCCACAGCAACAAGGGTATCCACAGCAACAGGGTTACCCACAACAGCAGTACGGAGGTTATCAGCAACAACGTAAGTAAAGTCAGTGAATAGGGATGTGTGAAATAATTGATACCCCGGTATTATAATAAGGAAACAGAAGTGATACGTATTGGTATATATATATGTAAGGACAATAATATTGCTATTTTTTATTGCATAATGGGTTGAACTTGTTTGCAAAAAATCTCAACAACAGTTTGACTTGGGACCATGAAACTTCTCTGGTATGTTGTATTTGACCGATTATACTTGGCGGCTCAGGTGGTCACAATCATCAACAATGCATTTGTTCTTTATACCACATGTTACTGACATAGCAGTGCACAGTGGTCATATTATTATTATACAAACACCTTTTTGTTGTAAATGCAACGTTTATTTTCCAGCCTATGGGTATCAGCAACCACCCCAGGGCTATGCAGGAGGGTATGCCCAGGGCCCGCAACAAAATGTTGCGTATGCCACTGATCACCATAGGAAAAAGAAAGGTGGCCTTGGAGGAGTTATGGGCAGTAATACAGGCAAAATGGCTGCAGGTAAGTTAGGATTGGAACAAGATAAGCAGATGATAAGATGCATTTAATATTAAGGTCCTACAACATGATAAAGATAGGTGAGCTCTGAAGAGTCATGGATAGCTATACATCGGTGATATGCTATGCATCTATCAATGTTTTGCCCCACCTGGTTTGCAGCAGGCTTACCCAGGAGATTCATACAAACTGCAACTTTGCTGAATTGTTTTCCTGCAAATTCTGTCCCAGACCTGTAACAAGGAACTTGTGTCAAAAACTCTGGGGTCAGGGTGTTTTAAATAAAAGGTTTGAAAACAAGTTTTGTCGACATTTTGTCTAAACAACACTATTTTCCCCCTATCAAGGCCGCCTCCATTCCAATGACGGTGGAACAAAACACTGACATATGATGGAACCATCCTTATATTAGTGATTAGTTTTACAGACTATAAACAGACCAGCATTGGTGTTTGCTAAGTGACACTTATGTTGTTATAAACTGTCATCAATTTAATGGTCTTCACAATATAAATATGTCCAATTATTTCTAGGTCTGATTGGTGGTGCGGCACTGGGGTATGGAGCCAGTCGTATGATGGGTGGTGGCATGGGTGGTTTTTTGGCAGTCCGTTTGGAATGTTTGGCATGGGTCGATGCGGCAGTTGGAGCTCTATGAGTAGTTTTGGAAGTTGTGGCAGTTTTGGCAGTTTCGGTAGTTTTGATTAAAAGAACTTTCGGCGTAACTAGGAAATAAGTGTTTCTTTTTATCAGAATCTCCTACGCAAGTTAAACTATTATAATTCATGTATACAGGTATGGTTTGGATGCGCTCTGGATGATGCTGTGAACTGAATTTTTGAGAATTCAATTTTCAAATAAGTTCAGTTGAACCCCATTTGCTCAAATTCACAGTGACTGGCAATAATACCTTGAGTCTCAGAAAAGTCGATCTAATTGAGATTGCTCACATTCAGTTGAAAGAAATCAGTCCTTTACATCCAGTTTGAGCCGACAAGGAAATGGAGCCAAGTGAGTTCGAGCCAATGCGGATTGACTGTATATAGAAACTTAATGAACAGTAGTGTCATATAAAGAATAAGGCTCATGTATTTATGTTATTATTTACAGAGGGTAGAGATTTAGAAAAGTTCATGTTATAGTTATATAATAAACACATGCACATGTATACTTGCCTAGCAATGTGGGCAACTTGTATTCTTATACAGAAATAATGATGATTCATACAGTTTACAACTTAGATGTACAGTGTGCCAGTAGTTTTAAATTATTGTGACCGGAGATCTGTTAAAATAATTATGTTAAAAGGATGGGGAGTTTTATATGGGGGTTTTGTTCAAGTTTGCACAAAAACAAAATACATCAAGATACAAATGTTTCTCACTAAATAGAGGTACAATGTTTTCTCACAAAAAAAAATGTGATAAAAAAAATATTTACAAAAATCGATATAAAAAAAATTCTCACAAAAATCGATATAAAAAAAAACGAGATACAAAGTTTTCTCACAATAATCAATTTAAAAAAATTTCTCACAAAAATCAGGATACTAAGTTTTTTCATAACTCGAGATACAAAGTTTTCACATAAAAATTGAGATGCTCATATCCTTGTAGATTACATGTATGAAGCTTTATTTGAAATATTTTGAACAATTGAATTTGAATGACAATTCGAAGGTTTTTTCCTGTAAGTAGTTAACAAATTGCATTATTTGTTTACCATTTGTAAAATAATTTACTCATACTAAGTAGATTTTGACATAAATGAAGTTTCTTTATACTAAATGTCTTTACAGGTCTGGACAGATGCAATAAAATTGAATGGGAAGGCATAGTTAGCCAAAAAATATATATTAATTTTATTGATGAATCAAACATCAAGTAAAGCTCATCCTCTATATATACTCATACATAATGATATTAAAGTATTAATGGTATTAAAATGTTTGACACATGACAACAGTGAAGTACTAATAATATTTAACATATTTGACGTATGACATTTATTTACCCAAATCAATCATTTAAATGTGAAATCAGGAGAAATTTAAACATGATTCATTTGTATCAACACATTCAATGTGATTGGGCAATAAGATTAACCTCAGAAAATTAAGCATTTCAATTATTATTTGTTAGACAACTTTGTGTGTTAAATTCAGGTTGTAGCGATAGGATTATACTCATGACTTGGTCAGCGGCTCACACCTATGTTATATTATAAGCATGATCATGTTTACCAACTTCGCTCATTTTTAGCTCGTCTGTTTTTCGAAGAAAAAAAGTCGAGTTATTGTGATAGCCTTGGCGTCGTCGGCGTCGTCTGCGTCTGCGTCTGCGTCTGCGTCGTCGTCCAAAAACTTTAACCTTACCTCATAACTCAGACGAGCGTTGGCACCCACTCCGCGGTGCTCTTGTTATATTTGCATTTCATTCTTTTAACATTTAAGTATATTAAGATGATATGTATCAGTGTTTTTTACTACTTTTTTGGTTTTAAAGTTATTTGTAGTGCTACACAAGTCCAGTATACATGTATATGTACCAATGACATGTCCTTTAAACATTATATTAAGGCTTTAAAAAAAATGACATTTGTTTCAGTGTTTGATTGCATTTATTTTAACTTGTGAATTTGGTAAGTGAGTATTTCACTCCTGAAATATAATCTATCACCAATGTTCATTTATGTTTGGTTTTTACTTGTATTACATTGATATGCATGCCCCAGTGATTTCATTGTCTGCGACTGCCATCTTGCGAAAATGTACTCCCCGGAGGTAGCGAATGGAGTAGCCTCCCTTAGAAATGAGAGAAATGTACTCCTCAGAAGTAGAGAATGGAGTAGCCTCCCTTAGAAACGAGTAATCGGAAAGGCCAAAAATAAGACAATGGATGTGTGTATTTAAATTATATATCAAAAGCTAAGTACATATAAACATGTATACCAAAGTTCTCAAATTTTACTAGGGATCACCTAAGTCTTCTCCTAACATATCATTACAAGGCATTGTACAAGGTATTTTTGGATAATTTATGGGTTATTGTTAATAATAGATGACAACTAGTGTTCATCAACTTTGACCTTCACCTTGACCCACTGACCTCAAATCTGCCTACCAAGTTTGAGGTCTCTCGGCCATATTTGTCAATCTGTCAAGAAACTGGTACAGAAATACAATACATAATAAACCAGAATCTATGACATATATATGTTAATCATTCAATAATGCCAAGGACCACAATTAAAATTTGACTATTGAAAGAGTTATAGAACCTAATGGTTAACCTTTATTTTCTGGGCTATTCCATTTAAACATATTACCCCTGGGGGGGGGGGGGGAAGGCAATTTAATATTATGCCACCCCTCTACATGAGCAAATTTACCCTTTTGGGTCCAAATTAGCGAAAATAGACACCCACCCATATATTATTCCCCCAGGGGTTATATGTTTTACTGGAAAAGCCCTCAGTAACATTTAAGTCTATGACAATAATAAGAATTGATTAATGTGTTTTTGATACTCCATATTCGAAATTTAGTTTTATTGTTTTTGATCCAACAAAGCATTGATTGTGTCTAATAAGTATTGCCTTGATTAAGGCCAGTATAGTATAAAACAGAATTGTATAGTTCCTTTAACACATGTATATTTCCTTACCAGAATAATTGGCGGTAATCCTTAGAATAAAATGAGTGCTGGTAGTACAACTTATAATAGAGTTTGTTCTGCATACGCAAAAAAGGCTTGAATTTATACCTCAATTCTCTTGTTGTGTTAAAATAAAATTTTAATTTGTTGTGACTATTTGTTAAGCGGCTTATTTATCATTATTTGTACATCTATAATATTTTAATAAACTATGTTTTGTTAGTGTCACTTGTTTGTTGTTCATTTGTTCAAGTGCAAAAGTGAAATCTTTATTGCTTTGTCATTCAACTGTTACTGAAGGATGGTTTTAATTTGTGATGGGTTTTTTCGGCTCGTCTATTTTTGAAGAAAAGGGTTGAGGTGTTCTTGTTCATGTTTGCCACTGCTTCATATTTGTGCAAAAAACTTAATATTGGCCATATTTCCCAAACCATTCAAAACATTCAAATGAAACTTGGTAGACCTGTTGCCAGAGACAATACGCACAGGTATATTAAGGTCCATAACACTGGCCTAAATGAGTTTTCTATATCAAATTTTCCAAAAATTAGTAATTTTAAGTACCATGCAATAAAAAAAAAATAATAATCCTGTTTTTCTGGTCTGGATAGAAAAATCTGACCTGTGCTGAAGACAGTAACAAGGCTTGCTTATACAGACCAGAAACTCATGATGGATATTATTTTTCTTATTAAGAACATTGTTTTTAAACAAGAGTGCCACAAGAGGATACAAAGGCTTGTCTGTTTTTAAATCAAAAAGGCATTACTCATGTATGGGCCTCACTATACATTTGCATATTGTCTCTTGCAACGCATGCACTCCATTGCATGTGAATATCTTTGAACTTTTTCTAGTTATGGCCATGGTTCAAGTTTTTGCACAACAAAACTAAGGCTATGATAATGTAACCTCAACTTTTTCCTTGTAAACCAGACATTTAAATATGGTCCAAGTTTTATTGCTGTGGCTTTGAAAATTAGTAAGTAGGTCAAAAGGTCACAGTCATATAAGAACCAACATGTTCCTATATAAGTTTAAAAAACACATGTGATCTCTGGGGTGTGGTCAGCTTTGACCCAAGGGGCACAAATATACATATATTTCCCTATATGAAACTTGTGACCCCCTGAGTGAGGCCAGTTTTGACCCGAGGGGCATAATTTGAACAAACTTGGTAGAAGACTACTTTATTATGCTACATACAAAAAATCATGGGTCTCGGGTTTCAGACAAGATGATTATTAAAGATTTGCCTAGATATCTTGACGTAAAACATGTGACCCTTCAGGCTTAATTTGAACTATCTTGCTACAGGACCACTAGACAAGGTTACAAACCAAATATCTTGGCCTCATGTTTTTGTCAAGATTTTTAAATTTTCCATCAGTTGCCATGGCAATCAGAGCTCTTCGTAGAATTCATATCTTTTAACAACTTTAAAAGGGCACTACCCAAGGAACATCCCTGTGAAGTTGCATCAAAACTGTCCAGGCAGTTTAGATGTATGTTAAACTGTTGAAGACAACTGACCGATGCCGGACATAGACCAATCACAAAAGCTGGTAAGCTAAAAAGGACCATATATATGTAATCTATTGTAAGGAATTAAAGTTATTTGTACAAGTTGTGTAAACCAATAATAAAGAACAAAACATTGAGCTATAATATACTTATTTATTGTTTCTTGTATAGAACAAATACATGTGCATCAATTAAAACATATTCTTAACAATCAGTAACAGAAACAGGTCATCAGGTCATCACAAATCAAACTTAATATTCAAGTATGCTTGCTTCACACAAAACATTCAATTTATCATAGATGGAAAAAAGCACCATGAAAAAAAAATGAACAAAATATTCACAAGTTTTTTCACTGAAGTTTGTTGAAATGTTGTTTTTTTGAGTAATTATGTCCAAGGTATTTGCACATCAGTGTTGAAATTGATGACTCAATGACTTTCGCAAAACCATGACTTCTTAATAAACCAAAATATAAGCTTATAATTGACTTTTAAATAATAAAATACATGAGATTTTGAGCTTTAATTGATCCAAGTGCCTCCTTCTTAAACACAATTATACAATAACCAGAGCAAAGAAGAAATGACGCTATAACATCCGAACAAAATAAATGTCTATAAGTAAAAGATACATATGTATTATGCTGTCAGAGTGATAAAATGTAAAATGGATAAATTAACAATGAATTTAAAACAGAACCAAATCAATGCAAACAAACAAAAATCTTAAATATGTCTTTACATACCAAGGCATTTATTTGATACACTGAAATGTCACCTCAATCAGGTTATAAATATAATAATATACAAAGAAGATAAATAAGAAAATGGGATTCCTCAAATTGGATGTGTGGCCTTTCATGAATGCCAATCAATTTTCCATTAAAGGTCACGATGGTCACCATGACCTTTGACCTATTGACCCCATCTTCTGATCATGACCAATGTGTATACCAAGTTTATGGACTTAACAAAAAAAGTTGATCAAACATAATAGATCAGAAAATGAAGTGTGACAATTACAGACCATGCCGACTGATCAAATTTGCAGTCAACAGCATTTTATTTTATTTTTTTTATATAAAATAAATTGAGTCAATGTTTTATTCGATTTATTTTTGTTTTCAAGAAAGAAAT
The DNA here is from genome assembly GCF_026914265.1 of Mya arenaria. Lineage (NCBI taxonomy): Eukaryota > Metazoa > Mollusca > Bivalvia > Myida > Myidae > Mya > Mya arenaria. The sequence goes on along the minus strand of NC_069129.1, from coordinate 20,559,666 downwards.
TTAAATTTGGAAAAATATGACCTCCCTTTTTAGCTTAGCTTTTGCCTTTTAAGAATATGTATGCTTGTCATAGTCTGCACTCACTCAAAAATATCTTAAAAAATTTGTTTAAAATATGTCTTTTTGAAAATTAAATGCTTTATAGGAAATTGCAAAAGTAGCATGCAAGATTTTACACTAAATAATACATACAATTTATAGTAGCTTTATAATGTTAAAAATATAAACTGTAGTTACACCTTCTGATTATCGTTAAATATTTATTGTTTGAAAAGATACTGAATAGCTTTATCTTGATACATCTAAAAAAAAATGAAATCTATCAGCTTGCAAAATTGGTTCACTGTTTTGCATAATCCAACAGTTATGTTTTCAGCATCCAGAATAAAAAACAACATTTCTTTAAACTCTTAATTATGCAAAGAAAATGATTTTATAGAGCTAAATAATAATTAGGAGATAATAATGCCGGTTTGAAAATATATCTTTAAATTATACCATGAGGCCACAATTAGTAGTTTATATTTTAATTATACCATGAGGCCAAAATTAAAAGTTTGTTTGGTTCGGCCTTACCAGCTACCCGGAATATTACTTTGCCTCCCCATTGGTTATTTTAATTCTTTAATTTTATTTTCATTGTGGAATTTTGAGGTAAGAAAGAGAAAAAGAAACACCACAATGCACAAAACCAGGTTTTTCGATGATTGACAGAAAAAATGTTGTGAGATTCAGTTTCACACGTTTTTCTATTTTACGGTAGGTGACATTGACCTTGACCCTAGGGTCCCCAAATGCAATCCCCCAAAAAAGGTCTCCATAAATTCTTCCTACATCCCAAGTTTGGTCACAATATGTCAACCTTAGGGACCTTGTATGGTAAATTATTGTCTAACGTAAGCAAACTGTTTTGATTTGTTTCCCTGTTGGAACTCAGCAAATACACTGCAAGCAGGAAACCAAACAGCAAACACTGGCCACAAACATGTTAAGTAAACACGGCTGGTTTTACTTTTTGAATGCATGGTAAAATAACCTGTTAACCTATCCACCCATCAAACTGTGGGTCAAATGTTTTTCAATTGTGGCCTCAGCATCTAAATTTTTTAGCTGTAAATGTATAATGATGCTTTCGTTATCAAATGCTATCAAATACATTTATTGTTGTTGTTTTCTACGGTGCTTCGTTTCATACCTACCAGGTAGGTAGATTTTAAAACTAAAACCTGATGCTCAACATACCGTAGAAATAAATTTGGTATGGCCTTATGCAAAATTTAAAAATCTTTACAAGCCACTTTCAAGACTGTGTTTTACAATAACTTCAATGCTATTGTAAATATTGTAATATCTCGCTAATTATGAAACAATCTGCTTCTAAGAGGGGTGGTGATTATAATGCCCATTACATACCAATACTGAAGACTTAAAAAGCACAAACAATGTAAAAGAAAAATAATATAACATAAAATAATATTTACAATGCTTTAAACGATGATTACCATTACAGCTCCCGATTGACGATGTTTTATCATTAAAACAAGCATTTTGGTCACATTACACACAAATATATCTTTTCCTTATCTGACCATATAAAATGAGACTGCATTCTATAGACAGCTTGCAGTTTAAAAAAAAACATGTACAACAGTTTTTTTTCATCTGAATGATCTAAAAAAAAAAAAAAGAATGATAAGCAAAATTAATGCCAACGCTTTTAATAGTTATAAGGAGGCATAATGGTTATTTAAATACAACACCGACATCTCCAACTAATTATAGTGTTATTACTTCATAAAACAGGCAAGCCAATAAAAGTAAAATGTAGGCGACCAGAGTTCGATTTCCTGGCCTGGGTGCATGTGAGTATGGTTCGTGGTCACCAAGTCGGACAAGTGTGTTTTCTCCAGCCACTCCGGTTTCCCCAACAATACAATAAAACACTCACGCGCAACCTTGTGCCAACCAGAGTAACTTATATAAGTTGCAATAACTTGTTTCGTTGGATTAAACTTTAAACTAAAATATATGCTGAATAAAATCACCTATACATTACCCTGTTTCGTCTCCAGAAAAAGAGAAACTTACAAAGCAAAATAAATAAATAAGCAAAAAAAGAGATATGTGTGATTATATAATTATTTTACACCTGAGCCCTCAATTTTCTATACACATTGCATCTCCACATTGAGCAGTTTGTAACTGTAATTGCAAATCATCCACTCATACTAAGAGCAACCCAACCCTCTCCCATCCCACCCCAGCAATTGACACACACACAGCTATTCCATCTTTGTTTTTCAGGTATGAGCTTTCATTGTCTATTTTACACATGGTGCCTCTACAATGAGTGGTGAGTCTATGGTAGCGAACCCCGCCACTATTCCACCCTCATTGTCTGTATGAGCCTTAGTTCTAAGGAGATGACCCACTTCTTCATTAACCAACTCTTCCTCAGCTGATCTGAAATAATTAGAATACAAAATTTGACATCTGGCCTAAACTTCTAGTCCATTATGACAGGATTAAGCTAAGCTCACTATTTTTTTCCAATTATTTGGGTGATATTTACCCTTTTTAAGAGTGTTTATACTTTAGATAGGAATTATCTTTATGACAATCCGAATAAACCATTTTTCATTTTTCAATATTTAAATATGTATCAAATATGTATTTTGGCTAATTAAAATAAGTTACTTAAGTCTGTTAAGCTTAAGAAGTTTTGAGAAATAAGGGCCTGAGGAGTATATTCATTTACCTTTCATTTAAGACATTGCACACAAACTCCTTAAATTTCCCTACTTTTCTCTACTTCTTCAATGCCAAAATGCCATGATAGCTCAGAAAAAAGCCATTTAGCAACACAGTAAAATACAATACCTTATAATAACTAATTTCTTCAAAGCATCTGAGTAAAATATACATATTAAAATATAAGGTTCTAAAAAATGTACTGACAAAATTTCTTATAAAATTAATTTCAAGGTGTGCCAGCTAGGATATTTAAAAAATACTTTGTTAAGTTTTTACTGAAATAAAGTACTCATTATTTTTTTTCATAAATGTCCACTTGGCACTTTGCCCGTTTAAATGTTTAACATAATGTAACAATGTGTTGTACTTATGTGTACCAATCTCTTTACTCCGATAAAATTGTTTTTAAATGATAGCATATAATTTTGATTAATGAACAAGAAAGCTGTGGGAAAATCACCAACAAATGTCACCAAAAAGAGGCATAACTCAAAAAATTTAAAAGCCAAAAATAAAGTCTTTGTTGCTAATGCACATTGTCTCTGGCAAAGGGTGTTATATTTTTCCTTTTAATATCGATCTTTTTTTTTAATTTGACATAAAAAATTGTTTGATTTTTTTTCTTTTAAAAAATAAAAAATAAAGGGTTTTTGACATCTACCCACACATTATTTTTGGCGATGAAACCAGAAACAAACATATAATTTGTTATGCCTTCAAGCTGCACTCTCACAGATTGGCCGTTTTGCTACCTTTTATATTTTTTGTCTTGGCACGAGCCAATTCATGCAAAAAAGCATGTAGAACTGCTGACAAAACATTAGATCGCAGATTTTTATATTTAAGTTCAAAAATATACGATTTATGCATTTTTCTTAAACCGTTAGTAACTCTTTTAGCCATAAAACATCAATTTTCTAATGGAAATATGAAAATCTGCGTTCTGATCTTTTGTCAGCAGTCTTTTATCACTGGTTTGCAGATAATTAACGCAAGTTTGCTCATTCCAAGACAAAAAATAAAAAAGTTTGTAAAAACGGTAAATCTGTGAGAGTGCAGCTTTAAGGCCAGGGTTTAAGTTTTTTTAACTCATTGACGCTCACAGCTACGACAACTAAGCCAAGGCTATAACACTACATAGTGGACTTTTTTTCCTCGAAACACAAGCTAAAAGCAATCAATTGATTTATTCTAGGTCAGTGTTAAGTACCTACCCTAGATAAACTCCGTAAATTCCAAGCTCACTAATGACCTCCAAAAGGTCACATGGTTTTCCCTCCTTCAATAAATGGTTGTTTTGAGGCCATGGAAATATTCGCTCCATCAGAATATAAGCGCTCCTTTCCTCTGTACTTCCCATTTTTTGCAGCATTTCTGCTATTTCATCTCCATAGATGTTGTTCCCTGCAGATATATTTCATTTTTAAAGATATAAGCAGTGAATTTTAGTTTAAAGAAACAACAACAAAAAACATATACACCAGTATATATATATATCATATTACCACAAAATGTTGTCTCATGAGTTGGAAGAAAAACCTGGTTAAGCTTGTCCTAGATTGTTGACAACCATCTTATGTCTAATGTGCCTAGTTTTCTTATCTAACATTCATTACAAACATATTATACAGGGTTCTCAACAAGAACTGGCTGCTGGCTGAAATGGACAGTTCAAATGGCAATTAGGCTGGTTCAGATTTGACTTGGTTTAATTTTTTATCTTGTACCTTTCTTGTTGTCAATTCTCATTAGGCAATGTGCCTTTCCAACTTTCATTCATCAATGAGCCTTTTCAATTTTTCTTTAACAATGTGCCTATTCAATTTTCATTTATCAATGTGCCTTTCATAGTTTCAAGTTTGATGTCAGTTTTAAACATGAGCTGTAGAACTTGTATCCAGTGCATTATGTGACAATTACAGGAATTTTTTATAATGTAATTGCAATTTAAAAATGTGCTCAAAAATGCCTTTAGAATGACCAAGAATGCTCGAAATTAATCTCTCACTCGGGAAACTTTTCCAGGCCTCCCTAGTTGGCTAGTTACTTTTATATGAGGGCTAGTTTAACTAAAACTTATTGAGAACCCTGACTACTTCATTATTACTAAGCCCCATGTTTTGATATGAAGTACTCAGGGGCTTATTAAAGAATACTCGGTACCAAGAAACATATATATATATGGCATTATTTGGAACACATACTCTCAAAAAATTTTTTTTTAAGAATTGCAAGATTCAGGTAAAAAATGAAGTCATTTATGGTTACAGGCAGGTAGAAACGCAACTACAAGGTGCTGGTTTTTAGTTATACAGGTGTCTGCTTCTCATTTAATAGCTCAAGGGTTTGAGCACCACTAATCCGAACACATACCTCCTCCCTCTCTCTAAGGTTTGAGCGCAACTAATCCTAACACATACCTCCTCCCTCCCTCTAAAGTTTGAGCCCCACTTATCCTAACACATATCTCCTCCCTCTCTCTATGCGGTTTGAGCCCCACTAATACTAACACATATCTCCTCCGTCTCTCTATGAGGTTTGAGCCCCACTAATCCTAACACATATCTCCTCCCTCTCTCTGAGGTTTGAGCCCCACTAATCCTAACACATACCTCCTCCCTCCCTGTAAGGTTTGAGCCCCACTAATCTTAACACATATCTCCTCCCTCTCTCTATGCGGTTTGAGCCCCACTGATTCTAACACATATCTCCTCTGTCTCTCTATGAGGTTTCAGCCCCACTAATCCTAACACATACCTCCTCCCTCCCTCTGAGGTTTGAGCGCAACTAATCCTAACACATACCTCCTCCCTCCCTCTACGGTTTGAGCCCCACTAATCCTAACACATATCTCCTCCCTCTCTCTATGAGGTTTGAGCCCCACTAATCCTAACACATATCTCCTCCCTCTCTCTATGAGGTTTGAGCCCCACTAATCCTAACACATATCTCCTCCCTCTCTCTATGAGGTTTGAGCCCCACTAATCCTAACACATATCTCCTCCCTCTCTCTATGAGGTTTGAGCCCCACTAATCATAACACATATCTCCTCCCTCTCTCTATGAGGTTTGAGCCCCACTAATCCTAACACATACCTCCTCCCTCCCTCTGAGCCCCACTAATACTAACACATATCTCCTCCGTCTCTCTATGAGGTTTGGGCCCCACTAATCCTAACACATATCTCCTCCCTCTCTCTGAGGTTTGAGCGCAACTTATCCTAACACATACCTCCTCCCTCCCTGTAAGGTTTGAGCCCCACTAATCTTAACACATATCTCCTCCCTCTCTCTATGAGGTTTGAGCCCCACTAATCCTAACACATATCTCCTCCGTCTCTCTATGAGGTTTGAGCCCCACTAATCCTAACACATACCTCCTCCCTCCCTCTGAGGTTTGAGCCCCACTGATCATAACACATACCTCCTCCCTCCCTCTGAGGTTTGAGCCCCACTAATCCTAACACATACCTCCTCCCTCCCTCTGAGGTTTGAGCCCCACTAATCCTAACACATATCTCCTCCCTCTCTCTATGAGGTTTGAGCCCCACTAACCCTAACACATACCTCCTTCCTCCCTCTGAGGTTTGAGCCCACTTATCCTAACACATATTTCCTCCCTCTCTCTATGAGGTTTGAGCCCCACAAATCCTAACACATATCTCCTTCTTCTCTCTATGAGGTTTGAGCCCCACTAATCCTAACACATACCTCCTCCCTCCCTCTGAGGTTTGAGCCCCACTAATCCTAACACATACCTCCTTCCTCCCTCTGAGGTTTGATCCCCACTAATCCTAACACATATCTCCTACCTCTCTCTATGAGGTGAGCCCCACTAATCCTAACTCATACCTCCTCCCTCCCTCTGAGATTTGAGCCCCACTAATCCTAACACATATCTCCTCTCTTTCTCTATGAGGTTTGAGCCCCGCTAATCCTAACACATATCTCCTCCCTCCCTCTGAGGTTTGAGCCCACTAATCCTAACACATACCTCCTCCCTCCCTCTGAGGTTGAGCCCCACTAATCCTAACACGTATCTCCTACATCTCTATGAGGTTTGAGCCCCACTAATCCTAACACATACCTCCTCCCTCTCTCTATGAGGTTTGAGCCCCACTTATCCTAACACATATCTACTCCCTCCCTCTGAGGTTTGAGCCCCACTAATCCTAACACATATCTCCTCCCTCTCTCTATGAGGTTTGAGCCCCACTAATCCTAACACATACCTCTTCCCTCTCTCTATGAGGTTTAAACCCATCTAATGCTTACACATATCTCCTCCCTCTCTCTATGAGGTTTGAGCCCCAGTAATCCTAACACATACCTCCTTCCTCCCTCTGAGGTTTAAACCCAACTAATCCTAACACATACCTCCTCCCTCCCTCTGAGGTTTGAGCCCCACTAATCCTAACACATATCTCCTGCCTCTCTCTATGAGGTTTGAGCCCCACTAATCCTAACACATACCTCCTCCTATCTCTCTATGAGGTTCGAGCCCCACTAATCCTAACACATATCTCCTCCCTCTCTCTATGAGGTTTGAGCCCTTCTAATCCTAACACATACCTCCTCCCTCCGTCTGAGGTTTGAGCCCAACTAATCCTAACACATACCTCCTCCCTCCCTCTGAGGTTTGAGCCCAACTAATCCTAACACATACCTCCTCCCTCCCTCTGAGGTTTGAGCCCAACTTATCCTAACACATACCTCCTCCCTCCCTCTGAGGTTTGAGCCCAACTAATCCTAACACATACCTCCTCCCTCCCTCTGAGGTTTGAGCCCAACTAATCCTAACACATACCTCCTCCCTCTCTCTGAGGCTTGAGTACATAATGACTGGGATCGTTGATGGCCATCTTTGCATTTGCGTCACCTTCTGGGCCCTATACATAATCAAAATATGCAGTGTAAATAAGTATGAAATTTACAAAGCAAAAGTATAATTACCTTTGTAATTTATAACATTATTGACTATTTATTTAATAAATTTGTTACATATTGGGGATGGTTTTGTGGGGGTATTTAATGTACAGTATTTGCTATTGGCTTGTTTTTTGCTTTGGTGGCGGAAAGCTGAGTACTGATACATGGATTTATAAAAAAATAAATAATGCTATTATCAAGCATCTTAGAAATACTCTCAAACCTAAGAACAGTGCAATATTACTGTTGAAAATGCAAAATTACTTCCAAGAATCTTGATGAAATGGTCACCTACTAAGTATATTGAAATATTGTTCAATCAATCAACAGTGCACACTTTAAATACTAATCGTTAAATTGTATTAAGACACAGAAGCACCAGGCCCCAATTACTCTAAAGCTTAAGAGGCTTTTTATATTAATCCAATTTCTTACTTAATCTTGATTTAACTAAATGAAAATTAGTTAATCGTGATCATCGTAACGATAATAATATTTCATAGTCCAAAACCACTTAAGAATGTAAATACACATACAAATTATACCAAAACAAAAATAGCAAGCCTAGCTTAATCAGTTCTAAAAAAAAGATGTTTCAAGAAATTCGGGCCAAAATCTCACCTGATCCAATGTGTACTGCCCAGCAAATGTGTTCCTGATTCCATTACACACTTCCCTGTCTTTAATAAACCTCTCGACAGCACCAGGGGTGGCTAACTCCTGTTGCACCTTCTTGCATCCGGCCAATTGTAGGTGGACGGATGGACACTTGATTGCCTTTGATCTCTCAAATATCAATCTGACATCCCATTCCTGGATTATAAAGTAACATGAGCACTGTGAAACACTCATCGGTGTTGTTTTTTCAGTCAAAAAGGGGCACAACTCTATTTATTAAATAGAAAAATTATTAAAGCCGGAGTTATGAAACTTGCTATACATGTGGGAGTGTGTACATAATGTTTCATTCAAATATCTTGATTAGGTTTTTGAGTTATGGCCAAGTTGAGGTCTTCGCACAATGCTCGCGACAAGGACACAGAGAATCTGACAATCTTTTTTTCTTTAAAAAAACAGGCAAGCTCAAAACACAAAAATATTCAACTCAGCAAGTTTTCTAAAGTTGAGCTTGAACTTTGGGATAAAATATACATGTCTCATCACATTCAATAAAACATTGTCACAAAATTGCTGCCAGACTGGGAAATAAACTGAGGTCTACCGAATGAGTTCTGTGTATGTGAAATGATTTTTTGAGCACATACCAATTGAGCATGTGGAATAATTAAACTCATACTTTTAGGTTATTTCAGTTGTTTTAACTGTTACCGTACAATGAACAAAGTACAGGCCAAAAGGGCCTGCAGCAACTGAATTTCAATAGACTCAAAACATTTTCATTAAACCTCGGGCATTCGGTCAGGTGCATTTTATGAAGACTGTGTGGTAAGTGACCGTGATAGTTAAAATATTTTCTGATGTGTTCAAGTCACACCTGTGAAACGTTTAAATAACAAATACAATTCTACATGAGATAGACATTGCTCTTTACAGCAAATCTGATCAGAATGTTCCTCTTTAGAATAACCTTTCCAATTACCAAAATGGAAATGGAATTCAGAGGGTGCTTATAATTATTACGGTATAATTGTTAAATTACCTTTTCTGAATGGTAGTGTGTGGGTGCATAGCCATCCCGATAGTATATCACAGCAATTTCATTTCCATCACTGTAATTAAACCACATATTCATATCAACTCGTGATTTTAAATCAGTATTCTACTAGTTAGGGTTGCTACATTGAGAAAAAACACTACAGCTATCACAGTATGATGAAAAACACCAGACACCGCCTTGACAAAGAAATGGTTAAATGTTGAGTTGCAGAATTTATTAATGAAAGATATGGCAGGTGCACAAAAGCACATCCTGACTAACGTTCCTAGGAAGTTTCATTATAGTAGTTACAATAATTTAGGTGTTACATGCCAAACAAGATCTTGCAGATCTGTGATATTTACTTGGTCAGGTGCAATAACTCTTGTTGGACCAAGTGGAATGTAAATAAGATTTGGCACTCACAAAGCAGACAAACATTCCTATGAAGTTTCATCAGTGAAGGTGCAATACCTTTAGAGCTATATGTAACACATTTTTTAAAGACCATTTTTTTCATTTATTAAAGGGCCATAATTCTTGCTAGACACTGCGATATGTCACAAAAGGTGCACAATTGAATTGAATATCATACATGCCATATTTCTGAGAGGCTTCCCAGGGGATTTTTGTCTGAATTCCAGGGGACTTTGATATAACACCAGGGGATGCGCGACGAAAATTTACGCAATATCTGCATTTATAATATAAGAATAAATACAGAAATACACTCAAAATACAATAATTTTTGGACTTAGTCATCATGGTCCTGGGGACCAGGGGATGGGTCGAAATTCCGAGGGATTTTTCCCCCCGCCGGGGGATATGGCATGTATGGAATATGCTGACCAACATTTCCTAATAAGTTTAATAAGTTAAGGGGGAATATTTTTGGAGTTATTTGCGACATTATATTTTGTAACAGGACTTAAAATACTCAACATTTTACAGTGAAAACTCACTAAACCGGACAAGGTCCGGACCGGGGAAAATTTCCGGTTTAGTGAGGATTCCAGTTTAGTGAGGATTTGATGTACGGAGTAAGTTTAGACGGAGGTTGAGACATGATTAAAGCACATGCAAAAGTGATAAACATATTTCTGCGTTTTTATAATCATCTTTTTTCCGAGTCAAAAAAAAATAAAACAACTCGCGTAATTTAATGCTTGTTAAGTATATTGATATTTTAATCAACGCACCGCTCTAATTTGATTCACTCATAGAAGTCTTTAGATAAAACAACCCCCCAAAATGATCACTTAATAACCGTTTCTAGTTCTTTATTATCTACAACAAACAAATTAATGTCTCAATCAATTTTTATTTTCACAAGTTTGATTAACGTTTGATTATCGCGCGGCAGTCAATCCACAGCGGAATCATCATTATCGATTATCGAGTTATCACAACATCAAAGGTGCAATATTTAACGACGCTCCGGCTGTCAAAACAAAGTGACAAAGTGACACGCGATTCGCGAATTCCTAATACACAAAATCATTTTGACATGTTTGAACAAATAAACGTCCGGTTTTGCGAGGTAAAATTACGTTGACAACTAACAAATTTTCTCGATTTTTTAGTCCGGTATCCGGAATTCCGAGGTTCCGGTTTTGTGGGGATTATTTTACATTGAAAAGTATAAGGGAAAAATCGGGACTCTGAAAAAAGTCCGGTATCCCGAGGATTCCGGTTTTGTGGAGATCCGGTTTAGCGAGGTTCCACTGTACTACTTACAGAAACAATAAAAATAGAATAAAATAATTCATTACTTACAATATACTCAAAATCTTAATAAGTAAACTTCTTACAGCAATAATCTTTTATCATCTGTCAACGTGGCATGTTCGTATGCATACTGTAGTGTTGTGTATCGCACACACACATTGTGGCTTAGCGAGAACAGTTGGGACTCCAGCCACCACTGGTCCACGGCATTCCGTTCAACCTCCATTGTAACAAATAAAACTGATGCACTGGAAAAAAATTATCAATCAATGATGGATTTGTTGCTAAAAAAAGGCAAAAAACCTTTTATGTTAAAGAAAAAGACATTATTTTATAAGCAAATAACATGACAAGATGATTTGGGTATATATCCTCATCAGAGGCATTTTCCATTGGATTTCAAATCAACATACTATAAATATTATTTGACATACATAAACAAGTTTAAAAGTGAGGCTACAACGAGAACAGTAGCCCTGCAGAACAAAACATTTTTATGTTATTTGGGATTTTTCAGGGGGTATAACACTACAAATATAATCTTTAATATACTTAAGATAAAATCTGACTCCAACCCGTTGGAACTTGTTAAACTATAAATATGCTTTTTATAGCTCAGCTTATAAGAAATTATGCACAACTGATAGTCTGTGTTCTTTTGGAGTTAATTGGATAATAGGTTACATCAATGTTAAAAAAAATGTAAATCATACACAAATTGACTGGCAAAAGTGTGCTTTTAATGTTGTTGTTTTTTTATATATTTTTACATAAAAATGAAGCAAGATTCGAACCTACATCGCAGATATTCAAAGGTTTTATTTTAAATATTCAAATCACATTTGGAATCCCAGTGAAATATTGGCTAAATTTAACTCTATCGCATATATACAGACTTGTTGTAAGTAAACATCTGATTGGCTGACAAAAAGGTCACGAGAAAATGACCTCCTTTGGATGAACCTTCTAGGACCAGTATTAACATATGACTGTAATTAGATCAACACAAACCTCTGATTGCCATAGTGTTCCCATGCTGACAACAGACCCTTCGCAATGCCTTCAGCAGGTGCATTTACCGGTATCTGAAAGAAATATAACACATTGAGAAATCACTTTCCCCTTTTAATTTCTCTACAAATATGTTCTCTATATGGAACTGCAGGTAAAATGTCAGTTTATAGGTTCAATGCAAACATGTCAAAGCCATACAAATTTTAATGTTGCTTCAGTACGATATTGCATTGACCCCAAAAGAAAGGTCTATATTGCGGTAAAACACTGTCCAGGGTGGCTAACTGCAGGGGCAAACCAGCCCTCTTAGACAGTCTAGATGTAATTTTTCTCCCTTGACATTTATGTCAAGGGAAATAAATTTCATGCAGCGATAAAAATATAAAATTCATGAAAAATACAGAGAATATTCACAGAATTTGGTGTAGGATCCAAATTTATTTTTGACAAGTAATCTCTGATAGCAAACTTTTTATGAGTGGAGGAAAATATAATTTTCAATGTTCACCAGTGAATTAATTTTGATTTGTTCATCAATTTTTCTGTTGTTGTTTTTTCTTACTTAAATTTCAAGGAAAGTGTTGATTTAAATAGCATTAAAAAAAAATTATATATTTTTTTTGAGAAAGATAGAGTCTTATTCATGTATTCCTTTAAAAAAAATATTGGCAAAGTCAACACTGATAAAGTGATTCTTTTGTTAAACAACAGAAACCAAGCTGTGTAAGAGCAGTAAATATATCAGCCATGAAAATATCAGCCATGAAAATATCAGCAGTGAAAATATCATGATGTTTTACTGAAAAGCATAAAATCATTTATATTTTTTTCTTTATCCAAATAAAAGTGGCCTACCTGTTCTGGTTTACATTCTATGCCAGCCTGTGCCATTGTAAACCTGCAATATAAAGGCATGCCAATAAAAACATGGAAGTTATGCATAATTTAGTCGGACCTCTCTTCTAAACACCATCTAGAAGACTCATTATGATATTCAAAACAAAGTACTAAAATCAGGCCCAAATTTCACGAAACTTTTCAAGTTCTTTCTTACATGATTAAGCTAAGCTCACTAATTTTGTTTTCTATAATTTGAGCTATATTTACTTCAGTAAGAGTTTTTTTTACTTTGAATGTGAATTATTTTCATGATATTAAAAATTATAATAAACCTTTTTTCATTTATTAAAATCAAATTGAAATATATATTTTTGAAATTGAAATAAGCTACATTAGCCAGTTAAGCTTAAAAAGTGTCAAGAAATTGGGGCCATGTGAGCTTAAAATGGCAGACACCTTTCAGATAAATCTAAAAAATTAGCATTTTCTATCATATACCTGTGTACCTTCCAGATTCCCGAAGCTAGGCCAGCAAAGCTTGATGCGATTGTGTTGATTTCTATCTGGCGAAGCTCAAGACATTGTGGCATGCCCTGAATTTCACAGCAGCTACTTTTGACGTCCAACATAAAGTCGTTACGAATCAATCCCAGACTCAACGGCTGTAAATAATTATCAGATATTGTTCATTCAATTTAGTTTTAGCTTGATATAAAGGAATTTTACAATCATATTACATGTATATAATAATTATGAAGAAAAAAAGGCTTGATTATGAGTGATAAATTATTCACAATGTACCCAAGAAATGTACAAAACTTCATTTCGATATATACAGTTTTACATGTTTTGTGCCTGAACTTTTTTACTTCCAAAAAACCGACTAGCTTTCACGACCATAGCAATTAGATGCCAACACTCGTTCAGTTTCATATTTCAACAAGAGACATATTTTTAACAAATATTTAGCCAGAGATATTAGGGGATTTGATACACATGTGCATATTGTCAAGGTGAACATGAGATTCATGAAAATCTTCAATAATTTTGGCGGTGCAAAAACGAAAATTTTAGCAAGACACCAACAGTGACAACAACAATAAAGACACCAATTTAAGCTTTAACAAAACCAAAACTTATTTGCTTCTTAAAACCAACAAGTTGACAATCTACTAAAGCAACATTTCTGATGCCTAGGCCAAAAAAATAAATGGTTTGGTTAAAGTTTCATCTTTTCAAAAACAGGAAGGGTAGGTTGTTTTTTTTTATTGGTTTAATTCAAGAACATTATTATCATCATTGCAAAATGGTATTGAAGTAATCTTCTGTGTAAAGCATAAAAGGTTTAAACTGCATTTTAAAACACACACTTAATTTTATTTTTTAAATATCTTGTTTTACCAGCTGACTATAAAACTGTAGGGTTGGCGCCTATTTCGTGAATCGCCGGTTTCTGGGCACTTTGGATACAAAATAACTCCTTTGGCGAATATCCCATCAACCGATGGGAGTAAAACTCCCCCTTTGGCTTCAAACTTCTGTTTTAGTCACACTTGGGGATGTGACAGGGTCAAGCCATAATGCAGCCATTATAGGGCGCGGGCAGACCTTTATAAACTCAACAACAACAACAACTATTTTGTGAAGGGTCGGGTATCCCGAACCAAATGTTGTGGTCTTTAAGGCCCAACCTGAGCACTGCTCTTGGACCTGACTGTTTTATAGACATCCTAGTAGTCTACAAGTTGTGGTTAAACCAACATTATATTTTTTTTCTTAGAAAAACAGACGAATAATATGTAATAAAACTTAAACTTTTATGCAATACCTGGGCACTGCCCTCCTTCCTGACTGTGGTATAGATGTCCCAGAGTCTGCGAGTATAGTCATCCACCTTTACCACACTGTAATGTATACAATATGACCATGGACATTTCTGTATAGAATTGCACAAAAAAACTCAAAAGGTACATTTTGAAGTTGATTGTAGATACATTTTGTTCAATAGCAGGAAGGGTAGGTACATGTTAGCTAGAAATAAATATTAGGCTTTATGTACGAACAATATTTTCATCATTGGGGAATAGTGTTCAAGTTATATTCAGTATAAAGCTTTAAAGCTTTTTGAACATACAAAATACAAACTAACAAAATAAAAATAAAAATATAACTGATATTTTAGGGGACTATATAAAACAGTACAGTACAGTCAACACCTAGTTTGTAACTTTGTAGGCAGTGTCCCATAGCCCAAATCAATAGAACCTAATAGAATTAAATAGACGTTCACTTACTTGTGTAGACAATGCCAAAGGTACTCATGGTCATGTGCCACTTGGTGTATGAGCCGGTTGAAGTAGGGTTGTAACGCCTTTGCTTCTGCTAGGACACCTCGTGGCAGTGGGCTCGGGAATAATGTCATCGGGGCATATTCAACATGTGACTTTGAACCTGGATCATTCTGGGGTCGCATAACCACAGCTGAGGATTAAAATGATATGAAATAAAAAATATAATTAACTGCACCTAATCAAAATATTATTCACTCATTTATGAATCCTACCAGCCTTGCAATATTTGCCAATTACACATTTTTTTCTTGACCACGAACATAAACCTGATATGGGATGTTCAGTGTTTAAGGCCAACTGCACACCACATCAATAAATATCATTAGACCGCCTGTCACCCTCCATGGAGACAACACTACATGCAGTATTAAGGCACGGACCTATAAACCATGGATTGAAAACTGCCTGATATCTGTGAAATGATAATGAATAATAATCTACCCACAATCAAAGCCTGCACTCAGCAATTACTGCCAGTAATTCAATCTGCGATCTCCATTAATTTCCGTCAGGACTGGCTTGTCACATGTATTATAAGCAATGAATATGTTTGAAGGTTTATAGGTTCGTGGTCATAGTAATGAATTTCAATTTTCAATATAGTAAATTGAAGTATATTGTTCGAAGGTCTAAAAAACCCACAATGGTAAAAAGATATTTGAGTGTATTAAACCTACACAACTATTTAAAAATACTGTAAAAAAATGACTTGAAAATTCCCAATTCCAAAGATATAGATCATTTTTCCAAAATACTAGAAAAAAAAACCTTCAAACTAAAACTGCACCAACTAGACTTTCATGAAAAATTGCGCATACTCAAATACATGTGACCTTCAACATAGATTTTTTGAGATTTAATATTGTAAATAAAAACAGCTTTAAAAAATGTTTTAAAGATTTGGCTAGAACATGGGCTCAATGTAATTTTCTTTTGTTTAATTTCATTGCAAGTGTTAGGAAAATCATTGTCTAAGTTAAATTAACTGTTGCTGTTAGGGCTTCCGTTAAAGGAAGTTTGGAAGTATATTACTCCTTAGAAATGGGTTAAAACTTCCAAATATGATTCTTTGGAAGTACAAAAACTTCCATAATTTTGAAGAAAACTTCCAAAGTTGAAAGCTTGGAATTTCAAAATTCAAACCCTTTTGTCAATATTACTTTTATGGTCACAATTTCAATCAGTTTAACTGTTTAAGTAAAATGAATTAATACAATATAAGTCTGTGATTTTGGCAAGTTAAAGTTGCAAATTATTAGATTTTTAATGTACTTGTTGAAAAATAGTTGAAAAAGATATTGTATTCGGGAGACTTAAACTTCCACATTTCAGTGTAAAACTTCCAAAATTGATTGACTGGAAGTTCATACTTCCAGTTTCAAATTCTTAATGGAAGCCCTGTGCTGTATAACAGAAACATGTTAAGAAAATTAAATGCTAACAAATTCTTTCAAATATTTTTGAAAGTTTATAAAACACAGGTTTCCATATTCTATTTGCCAAATATACATTAAGCATAACATATTTTCTGCCAGTGGAAAAAAAGTATAAAATAATGTTGAATTTAAGGTGGTACAATTTAAACTGATGCCCCAAATGTAAAGAATTACTATATTATATAAAATTATATTATACAGATATGCATGCCTTATAATTAAGATTGATCAGTTTCTCTTTGAGGTCCTTAACTTATTTTGAAGAGTATATGTTCTATATTTTGTATACATTTATCCATACAAACTTATCATACTGAAAGGTGAAATAAATACATTACATGAATAGATGTCTCGTATTATGTACTAGTGAAGCCAAAAATGAAATGCAAATTATGATGAATTAATGCAAAGTCATACACTCGGGTAAACCATTGAAGGTGGGAAAAAAATGAAGACAAAATATCAAGGATAATTATGTTTGTTCATGCATGATAGAAATACATTCAAATTTGAACCATGACTGCTAAACTGTAACACTGTCACATACACATAAAAAATTGTTAGAGATAAGAGATCAAAGCCTTATATTTGTGATTTTTTTCTTCAAAATTGACCATGTTTTTCAAAGTAAATTCATTGGCAGTTTTTACACATAAATTGAGAAAAATATATTTTTCAAAATATTGGAAATAGAGCCTAATAATGATATAAAATCAATTAAAGCTGCACTCTTACAGATTGAACGTTTTGACAGCTTTTTTATTTTAGGAACAAGCCATTTTTTGCGAAAAATGCATGTACTAGTGATATAAGACTGCTGACTAAAATAAGATGGCAGGTTTTTATCTTATGTTCAAAAATTGATTTTTCGAACAGAAATATGAAAATCTGTGATCCGATCTTTTGTCAGCAGTCTTATATCACTGGTTGTTACATATTTACTCAAAAATTGGCTCATTCAAAAACAAAAAATAAAAGACGGTAAATCTGTGAGGGTTCAGCTTTAAGAAAGGTCATGAAGTCAAGTATAAATATTTTCAGCTTACCATGTAACACCGCCCATTGCTTTCCCTTCTCTTTGATTCTCTGCAATTCTCCGGCACCCAACGTCCTACCAGAGAGGCTTAAAGCAGTCGCTGACATACTGTCTTCACTCTAACAAAATCTTAACACTTTTATACAGTATATTCTTCAGTTAGTTGATGACATTTTTTTTAAATTGACACACAATATTTGAAAACAGTTTTTTTTATATATTATCAACTAACATATCATTTCTTACTGTATCACAACAAGTGTGCTTAAACACGTTTAAGTTTCTGCTGGAGTTGTATTTTATTCTTCACTAACATTTGTCTGCTGCTGTTGATTTTAAGAACCTGTTCACAATTTCTATAGATCTAACCATAATGTTCAAACTCTCTATAACCATTATGTTGATTCCTGCCCTTCACAGTTCACTTACTCCTTGATTTTTGTATTACTACTTATAGCATTCAAAGTCATCTATTGTCAAATTATACTTAAGTGTGCTATAATTTCGACTTGTTTTCAATATACATATTTGTTGTTGCATAACTATATCAGTAATTCAGTCAGGCATAAACTTCAGTAAGTTTGTCAATACCGGCACTTGACATAAATAATATATCTGGATATTATCAGTTGTAATACAATGTAACACCGCTATGCACTAATCCACAATGACTTTTCAGGATCTGAAATATAAAAATAGATTTGTTAAATATCATTATGTACATATATATATGCAATATGAATAATATAGGTAGTTTTAATTTTAAACTTCTAACAAAGTCAAACAAATTTATTGGTTATGTTACTAGTTTTGTTATTTAAAGTTGTATTTACTTTTAAGTTAAGAAATTGAATAAACTTAATTTAGAGAACTAAGGGATGATGATAACTTGTAATACATAAAACAAAAGATTGTATTTTAATTTCATATTATATATAATGCATTATGTGAAATCGTGTGAAATAATATATATATATATATTATACTAAATGGATGGTAGGTTTCAAAAAATACTAGATTTAACCCTCAGCTTGAGAATAAGCATTTCAGGTGCTATATTAATGTTTATATTAAAAAATACATAAAAATTACAATATATTACACAGTAGATGTGTTTTATACCTTTCAATATTTAAAAGATCATACCATTTATACACTCAAGTTAAGAATATAAAATATTATACAGTAGATGTTGTTTTCACCTTTAAATATTTAAAATTTCATGCACTATAATGTTAATACACTAAAGAAAACATTTGGCTTTACCTTTTTTCAAGAATATAAATACAAAAACTATTTAGAACGTGTTCTATATTTTCAGATTTATTATTAAAACTATGACCAAAACCAGGACATCCCCATTTTACCATTCACAGGTCAGTATACATGTACATGTGCATATAATCCTACTTGCAGCGCATACAGATAATAGATAATGAATGTTTAGAGTATAATCATTTTAACTTGAATGCAAAATCACAGTGTCAAACATCAGTTTTATGATGTAACAAAATCTAAATACATTCAATAATGATAAATTCATCAAATTAGTTCTACAACTAATACTTTAGTCTATTTATTAGAATGACTGTGTTTAATCATTCCTTCTTGCAAATTCCATTCAAAGTTAAAAGGTATGATATATTATAATATATATAAACTGTTTTGATTTTACAGCAGTTTGTTTTCAATATACATAAATAAATTTTATTTCAATATCTGGGGTTTAACAGCTGAACATTTTCAATCCTGAAAAATAGCCAGGGGTATGAGAGATTCAAGCCCAAGGCTTGGGCCGGCCTTTTGAGATTGTTTCCGAAGCCATTTATATTAATTTCAAGGTACTTCCTAGTTCCTACTGTTCTTGATGTGATGTCAGAGGCTTGCAAAATATTTTTTTTTTAACAAATGTACAATAGGCTGAAGTTGAAACTTCTGAATCCTGATTTCAGCCCTTATTTTCAGAAACCCTGCATTATACCATGCATGTTGATAAAAGCATCTGAGTCTGTCCACAAACTTCTATCATAGCTTCAGGATACACAAAACTGAAGTTGAAACTTCTGAATCCTGATTTCAGCCCTTATTTTCAGAAACCCTGCATTATACCATGCATGTTGATAAAAGCATCTGAGTCTGTCCTCAAACTTCTATCATAGCTTCAGGGTACACAAAACTTTACAGTTTACAATGAGAGATATCAGAGGAACATGTACGTGTATGATTATAAAAACATGAACATTGCGTTTAACATTCTGATTAGAATTAATTAAAAACAAATTAATTTTAATTTAATATGCTTAAAATCTGACAGAATATACCTTGAAATTATTTGCACACCCAGTAGTCAAGGAATTGCTGTATAATTCTTACCACTGAAAAATGAATTCCTGCCAAGTTTATTTTACATGTCCATGTTTATTCATTCCTACTGGTGTAGAACGGAGCCACTTTCCCTCTTGACAGTTTAAAGAGTGGGTGCAGAGCTTAAATGCATTATCCATTCAATCAAATTAAATACTTAAGATAAATATACTTTACTGTTTAAAATTATTTCGGAATAAAGTAGATCTTGGCCAAAGCATACCAGTATTCCAGCAAACTCTATCAGCACTGCTCTCACGGGTAGCACACAGTTTTGTCATGTGATAGTTTTGATAGTAATGTAATATTCTGTTTATATCTCAATCATGTTAGCAACGCTGTTCAAAGTTGATGAATTAAAAGGCAAGATTTAATCATTTATCGACATTTCCTGAATCATGCTTTTAGTAACATAGAAACGTAGATAACATATTGTTTGAACACTGAATTCAGCACAAAAAAACTCATATGCAAAAAACATACCGGTATCTACACTACCAACCACACGTATTTTGCAGACTGCTTTGCATCGATTTTTCCTTACAGACATTATCTCTTGAATTTATTTTTCACTATACCCTGCAATAAAAGCATATATACCACGTTCATTTCTTTGATTTTCCCTGCGTATAGTCAACATTATATGCCACGTTGCAAAGTATTAATTCGCAGTAATTGAGGTAACTGTTTTAAAAAATTTCTCTGTTCCCATCCTCTAGCCAGTTTAATAAACTCATACAAACCAAGTCGCATACTCTATTGTGGGTACTTTTGAAAATGAAAGGGGGTTCCGGGTTTTCACCCCCACCACCTCATTTGACTCCCACTGCCCTCTCCAACCACGAACAACTACGGCATACAAGCCATAAACACAATGCAGTTTTGAAGCAACCGCGTAAGAACCTCCTCGCATACTCTTCTTTTGTATGAACTTATGTAAATGAAAGGGGGTCCCGGGTTTTAGTCTACCCAAACCCCACCCCCACCCCTCCTCCGACTTCTCCACCCCTCTCCAACCTCCAACAAATACCTCCTAGTATACTCTTCTTTTGTATGAACTTATGTAAATGAAAGGGGGTCCCGGGTTTTAGTCACCACGACCCCCACACCCACCCCTCCTCTGACTTCTCCACCCGTCTCCAACCTCCAACAATTATGGTACCGAGAACAACATTCGAACACAATAAAGTATTAAATCCAGGCGTATTTTGTAAAAGAAAACGATATACCGTATACCTATGAAAATGAAAGGTGATTTCAGTATATACCATGATTTCGGTAATTCCACCGACCGTAATGTCAGTAACACTCGGAAGAGGAGTTGACATTAAACAGAGATAGATAGACCGTGCAAACCCTGTGGATAAAAACTTAGAAAATCTATACTGGTATATATATGACAGTGTCAAGTGAGGGAAATTGTGCTAAAAGAAATTGATATGCTAAAAAACTTGACTAAAGATAACAGCTAACTTCTATTTCATTATTTTCACTGAAAACATACCTCAGAAATCATTGATTGCAATGTACCGAAATTTACCCCTGCAATTTCCACAACAAAATATTTTTCATGCACTGGCAGTTGATTGGATAAAAATTTATATGAGGGTGAAGAGCTTAATTTAAAAGAAAACACAATCGCAACTTTCTGTAAATTATTCGGGATCGCCATGTCAGAACAAAACATAGACCCCAGTACGAGTAATCAAAGGCCTAAAGATAAAGGGAAAATTGCAATGAACTCCAAAGAAACTCATTCTGTGAGCAAACGGTAAGTACAAATATTTTGTCATATATTTTCGCGAATGGTAGAAAAAATACAAAGGAGGTCGTCATTTTCGATATGCAAGTTTAATTTGATTACCACAATTTCTCGAACAATCTTTAGACCTTTAAAACAGAATAAAGTTAATATTAGTATTTTTGTTTTGATATCGTAAGAAATTGTGTATTTTTCTTCTTTATTTTGTTTATATACCACTGCAGTTTCTATATTTATCTGACAAACGTTACTTTATTATTCAAAGTTAAAATAAATTTGTATAAATATTCAAAGTAACCACCAGCAGTATTGGCTAAATAAATACTTTTACACTTGTCTACATGATACTTAATCAAAAAAGGTAATGTTACACTGAAAGTTATTATGAGAAAATCGTGTCCCGCATGTTTTACTAAATTGCATCTTAAAAGACTTAGATCTGCTGAAACCACAGGGTTTTCTCAGGATCTTTTTTTACACTGTGTTGCTATTTAATCTGTAGGTTAAATAGAAGGTAAAAATAATCATGAGAAATGCTTGTGGTTTGAACCAAAGGTAGTCCAAATTATTGTACGTTGGCGGATTTTTTTTAGATTTTTGATATGGCAAATCCTTCACGTACAAATTGTTTAGTATCGAAAGTGGGTAGTTGTTCCAATCAGGATTCCGGGTTAAAGCATATAGCGTCTATAAAATATCATAAAAACAAGAAATATTACCAGATAATGTTATTTTATATTAGTTCCGTACACTAAAAATAAATATCCAACTTATAATTATGAGTTTGACGGCTTTTCTTCATTTCATTCTGTCATAACATAACGATATATACATGAAGGGCACCTGCAAGGTTTCAGGGCACAGTTTTAAATCGCTCGGAACATTTCGGCCATGGCCGAGTTGTTATGATTGTATAACAAGGTCTATCTCGAAGCTTTGTCGGAGGAGGCCGAGTTATTACGATTGTATCGAGTTGTTCCCCTTCGCATAATTGTTTTCTGTGTCAGTCAACTTTCGTTTTATTGGAAAGGTAAACGACTTGTTTTAATGCATTAAATGCTTGTTTAGTGCAAAATAGCATTTCACTTACATGGTAAAATATGAATATAACTCTTTATGATCAATTTCAACCATAAAATACTTCACTTAAAACAATTTCAATATTTTTAAAACACCCCCGTTTTTTTTGCACATTCCCGTTTAGACGTTAGGGATTGGAAGAATCCCGTATAACACGTCTAATATTTTAGACTAAACCAAAGGCCTTTGGTTTGAACAACACAAAGGTCAGGCAAACATTGTCTTTCCTCTGATGACACTTGATAAGCTACATTTGTGTTTTTTGTTCATTTCAGATTGCAACAAGAGCTACGCACACTGTTGGTAAGATCACACATGGAAATTAGATTAATGGAATTACGGACACTACGGACCATGGACATTACGGACCAGACATTACGGACCAGATTTAGGGACACTATGGACCAGATTTAGGGACATTACGGACCAAATTTGAAAGATTGGCAGTAAAATCAGTTAAAAGCAACAGAAAAAATATTTTCCAAAACAGTTTATTTCCCAAAATAAATCGAGCAGAAATATTTTCCAAAACAGTTTATTTCCCAAAATAAATCGAGCACATATAAGAACATATCAGTGTTTGTTGCAATTCTTGCAAACTGATGTTTAAAACTGGCAATTTCTGTTGCCTTAATTAGTGTTTATTAGGTATAATTGTACCCGTAATTATCGGCGGTATATTACAAAAGAAACAAACATTATATTGACAACCTTTAATTGGCAATCATAAATGTGTGAAAACCCATTGTGACTGCGCACTTTCACTGAACCTTTCAATTGAAACAGATGAAACGGAAAACAAACAAATATGACGATCGAAAGTTTATTTCAGAAAGCAATTTATCACATATGAAAACATTAATATTCACATTTACAATTATAAGATAAACACATATTTCGTTCGTTATTATTCACATTATTATAATATTTTATTAAAAATACATTAATGTTTAACATTGGAATTTCATGGGATTTTTCAGTTACATTAAAGATAATTGTCATATACTGAGCAATTATATTAAAGTATTTATTAACAAATTTAAGACCAATGAGTGAATAAATTAAAAAAAAATGTTTAAAAACATTATAAATCATGGTCCATAAGTTTTTGAAGATGGTCCGTAATGTCCCTAGATCTGGTCCGTAATGTCCCTAAATCTGGTCCGTTATGTCCATGGTCCGTAGTGTCCATGGTCCGTAGTGTCCGTGACCCGATTAATGCTAATGATTTTCTTCAAATTAAAAAAAGATTGGACAAGTCTGCCAAAATTCAGCCTTGTGCTAATTTCGACAATATGGGTCACTCAGATTAGCAGACCATATGGACCAGATCGGCTGATATGAAACAACCAAGATTAGTGACTAATATGACCCAGGTCGGTGAACTAATTTGGACCTTATAGTCTTTTGATCAGTACCGTCCTACAGTCTGGGCCGTATGGTCCGCCAATCTGAGCAGTATCGTCTGTGTTTTCTACTGTGTACTTGTGATCTTGTTCACTGAACTTGTCAAATTTAATTCACTTTATATGTCTGTGTTTATTGTGTGTCTTTCACCTGAAAACCACGGCAGACACAAAGGAATTACTTTTCTGAGCATCATTTTGGAGCTGTGCTTTGATTTCCTGTCACGAACTCTAATACAACTTTAAGAGGCTTTACCAAAAAATGATGCGACAAGCTCTCCATCTGATTAATAGAATTCTAGGATGTTAAGATGTTTTGGTTTGTATAAAATTGTGCAAAGATGTAGTATAAGATACATGTATCATCAAATTAGTTAATAGATTTATTTGGGAATAATCATTTGTATTATCACAATGACATACATCTGAATTGGGTTTTTACTTTAATTAATATGATTTACACTTCAAATTACATGGAAAGACATTTTGTTCAGATCTTGATTACTTTAAACTAAATACGATAACAGATGCTTAAACATTTGTGAATTGTTGAATTTGGTTTAAAAAAGTAATAAACATCGGATGACGTTTCAGATGTCGGGAGACCCAGGGATCACTGCATTTCCAGATGGTGACAATTTATTCAAATGGATTGGTACTTTAACCGGACCAAATGGAACAGTATGTTTATCCTTATGATTAGACTTCAGTCATCAAGATAAAGCTTTTAAATAAAAATGTCTGAATTCTTATACTTCAGTTAGCAAAGAAATATTTAACAAGCCCTGCTTTATGAAATTTTTGGCACCAAAAGCATCTGACCATCTACGGCCTTACACAAGTGCTAATTTTGTAGACTCAACATTAAGCTATACCTGAATTATTTGAAGTAAATTAATGAGAAATATTTAAATGAATTGGACGTGAATAGAAATAGGGTCTACAAACTCTTTATGTTTATATTCCATTCATTTGCATTCTTAATTTATGTTTTGTCCATGTGTCATTTTAAGCCATTCTTTGATTATGTTAGGAATTGATCATGTTTAAGATTTTCGATAGTTCATTATATTATATTATATTAAATTATAAATGTTTTTCATGGTAATATGATACGTGTAGCTTCTGAGTTCTGTTAAAAAACAACAATAAAATCAAATGGTTGTCAGATAAGCATCCAAGGTTTGATTCCCAGCTCTTGGGCAAGTGAGTTTAATTTGTTGTCAACAAGACATACTAGTTGGTTTTCTTTACGACACCAGTTCCTCCACACACTCAATTAACATATGCCAAAGGGAGACTTGGTGAAGAAAACCACTGAAATTATTATATTTTATATTTTTAGGTATACGAGAGTCTTAGCTTTAAACTGACACTTGAATTTCCAAGTGGCTACCCTTACCATGCCCCGACAGTGAAATTTGAGACACCATGCTACCATCCAAACGTAGACAACCACGGAAATATATGCCTCGACATCCTCAAGGAGAAATGGTCTGCCCTGTACGATGTGCGAACTATCCTCATCTCACTTCAAAGCTTACTCGGAGGTGTGTTTATCTACTACTTCCAGCTTAGGGGGGATCAAACAATTTTATACGGTTACTTTTTGGTACCAAGACATACCGGGGCTTTTTTGGCTATTTTGAGAAGATGGTCCATTACCTTCAAATTGGGAATTAAAGTCAAGATATTACATCAAAGTTAATGAACAAATGTCAAGAAATATGTGATCTATAAATCAACAATTGCTTTATATAATCTGATGTGACAAAACCCCTCAACCTTTTTTGTTTTGGGCCAAATGAATCATTTGTTTTCAAAATATTTATTGGGAATTTTGAACTCAGTTTGGTTTTTTAATTGTATTGGGAAATAGGGGTTGACCGACACCAACTGGCTTTTTTATTCACCTCCTTGAGCCCTGGGTTAATTTGAAACCCCTGCAAAGCCCCTGGTAAAAATATAAGTGATACACATTACTGATACAAACATGATGATTTTAAAGAAGTTGATCAACTTGAATTGAACTTTAATTGTCTTTTATATTTAACATGTCAAAAGCATGATTTCTAGTGCGACTTTCATGTGAATCGCAGAAAAAGACAGCATGTTTTTTATGTTAAAAAAATGAAAATTTATTCATTTACAAATTAATAGAAATAACCTGGTAAACCATTCCTCTCAGAGAGTCACCACTGTTTTCACCTACTAGTAAATGAAAATAATGCCTTCTGCATAGTATGGCTGTAACAAAAGGACAATGTTTTCAGTAACGTCTTCAGCAGAGTAACTTCCATTTCCACTATTTCTTCTCCAATCTTTACAAAACTTTGCATTAATACTTACTGGCATATTATCCCAACCAAGGCCCTTGTATTTTCAAAACGACTGGCACTCTCTACATCTGACTGACGCATACGATTCCCAGAATTCTATTTAAAAAATCAACATTGCATTATTATTTTCAGAACCAAACAATGACAGTCCACTGAATGCACAAGCTGCTGAGTTATGGGCCAATCAGACAGAATATAAGAAAGTTCTGCTGGAGAAGTACAAGAGTAACGCTGCGGCTGGAAATTCATGATTCTGAATACTGATATGTACGGGATTAAAGGGACTAGACACCAGATGGTCCCAAAATCAGTGAATACATTATTTCTGCATAACAAGCCTAAAATTGTCAATACAAGCTAGTATGATTCAAATTAACACACTGTTTCGGCAGAGTTAACCGGTTTAAAAATAGATCATTACGCTTTCCTAGTTTATAGTGTGTGTCATGTTATTAGTACAGATTTATATACGGACGCTATTTTTTCATTTACTAAGGTATTTATTTGGTAGACAAACCTATGTTTGAAATTGGAAAAAAAGGCAAAAACTGTGAAAGGTACATGTGTCATTGGGATGTAATACATCAGAAAGCAAGAATCAATGAGTTGTACGCAATGATATCAATTTTATGTACAGGTAAGTTTTTGACATATTTTCTTGTTTTTCTGGCAATTGTATTATCTGGTGTCTATTCCCTTAAAGGACAATTGATAAGAGGAAAATCTATACATCATGTGAACATGTTCAGTCCTTAGTTTAAACAATGATGTCGTTATGTTCTGTCGCGTCTGTACACCATTGTTCATGACTTTATGTGATATGTAAAATATAAATATGTATTTTTTTCAAATGTTCAGGAGCTTAATTATTTAGTACGGTCTTGTCACTGTGTGACTTGGAACATTTTGTTTAGCTTAATAATTCAGAACATTTGATAACATTTCAAATTTGTAAAAGTAACAGATTTTTTTCTTCTAAGAAATCTTCATTGACATCATTTGATGGCATATATATATATCAGCCTGAAAATTACCGTTTTTTATATTACAATTTTAAAGAACAAAAACAGTTGAAGTAAACAAAATCTGTAAAAACGAAACATGCACTCGTACTCCCAAATAAAATTTACCACAATGAAAACATTTGTTTAAATATTTAAAAAAAGGATGACAAAATGTCATAAATAATAGTTCTTATAAAGGATACCTAGTTAAATTTGAAAGAAAGCTTCAGTTAATACAATATACATGTGTATGTATTGATTTTGAATATGATTGTCACTTTAACAATCTAACGCCACTATGCAAACCTTATTGACTGTATATTCATCGATCATTATAGCATATTTTAAATCTGCTTTTGGCAGGACATTTTCATATTGTACATTTACATCATGCTTGTGACTGTTTATTTCTCCCATTCAAATGAAAGAGAGACATACTGTATTTGTCATTTTTCTTCTTTTTCTTCAATGAAATTTTGTCTGGAGCAGACATCGAGAAGTACTTGAAGGTATTGATTGAAATTACCTGTGTGAAGTTATGCACCTTACAAGAACTCTAACTCTGGGGCACACAATTGTAAAGTTATCTCCTATTGTTAATTTTTGATAATTTATTTGTCCAGACACTTAAATACTAATTAATTTTTTTAAATAATGTAAAATCTATAATATTTAACCCCCATCTTCCTTTAACTTAGCTCTAGTTTAAGTAGGGGAGACATCAGTTTTCGAAGGCGGCGCCTCAAAAACAACATTTTCAGTTCATATTACAATAAATATGCCTTTTGTGTTGCAAATTTATTAGGATATTTGTTGATTTCATTGTAAGATTTATTTCATAGGTGTCGTAGAAAACATATAATCCTGAGTATCTGTTATATCACAAGTATTCAATCATCGATGTCTTATTCTCTGAAAACTTTAATTGGAAACATTCTATTCAATAGTTATATCTTTCTTGTCTTTTTCGTTTATGCTGTCATCTGTGTTTTATTGATATGCAGAATGTGTGTCTTGTTTAAATGCACCATTGTCAATTCATCGTCTCTATCTTGTCATGAATTGTTTCCCGGAACTGATTTTTAGCATCAATGCAATGATTGTGACAGTGTGCAAGTGATCCAATCCTTTACTGGAAAAACCTATACGATTAATTCTATTGCATATCTACTGTTTTGTATTCAAATCTAACCGTAGATCAGCTGTGAAATAGCTGTGCTCAGGGGCGTTGAAGGTTATGCTTGCTTAGATGCAATTATCAATATCATGTTTTTTGCAATATCTGTATTCTTCATATCTTTGTAAAGGAGTAGTCTGTAATAAGTTATTGGTTTTAACACTATTAGTTTGTCATTGGCGTTGACATTTGCAAAACATTGGCCATCACTCGAAAAACATTTATTACAGGTACAAATAAAACTTTTTACCAATGTTTTTTGTGGGGTCTTGTTTTGAACTAATGTTGCCCGAGAAAATATGCACATGTATAGTCAAAAACATTTTGCTTCAATATTATTTGAAGTAAAAAAAAAGATGACAGATTCTTTTACTTGTTTTGTGATGCTTAACTAGATTGTCTATCACAGTAATGTCCATACTCTGTGTAAAGTCTGTAATGTGTGTAATATCTGTACCATGTATTAATTCTGTAAAGTATTCTGGCTATCTAGTGTGTAGGTCATGCTGTTAGGAATGACATTTGCTCAATATTTCTCATCTTTTTCTCATTCATTAACCTTCCTCTGTCTTGAACATGTAATTATTTGTAAACCATTTGTACAATATTTGAAAAAAATGTGTTATAAATTGACAATAAAAATGTAATTTATTGAAATATTATTGCAATACTTGGTATGCAAGTTGGTCATGACTATTAGATAGCTCCTATTGTTTTTGAGATCAGTAGCTCAAAGGTACCGTCAAGGTCACTGTGAACTTGAGGTTAAGAAAGGGTCTCCGCCCGATAACTAAAGATCCTTTGGGTTCAGGAACTTCATGCTTGGTATGCTAGTTGTTCATGACTAGAAGATGACCCCTATTGATTTTGAGATCAAAAGGTCAAAGGTCAAGGTTACCTTCAGGTAAAACCCGATATGTTGGCAGTGACCTTAAGCTTAAAAATGTTTTCTGCTCAATAACTAAAGAACGCTTGAACCCAGGAACTTCATACTTTGTATGCTTGTTGGTCATGACTAGTAGATGACCCTTATGGATTTATAGATCAGTACATCAAAGGTCAAGGTCGCGGTGACCTTGAGGTGAAGAAACGGTATCCGCTCAATAACTAAAGATCCTTTAGGTTCAGGAACTTCATACTTGGTATGCTAGTTGTTCATGACTAGAAGATGACCCCTATTGATTTTCAGATCAAAAGGTCAAGGTTACCTTAAGGTAAAAAACGATAAGTTGGTGGTGACCTTAAGCTTAAAAATGGTTTCTGCTCAATAACTCAAGAACGCTTGTACCCAGGAACATCATACTTGGTATGCAACTTGGTCATGACTAGAAGATGACTCCTATTGATTTTGAGATCAGTAGGTCAAAGGTCAAGGTCACCGTGTTCTTGAGGTGAAGAAACCGTTTCCGCTCAATAACTAAAGAACACTTGCACCCAGGAATTTCATACTTGGTATGCAAGTTGGTCAAGACTATGAGATGACTCCTATTGTTTTTGAGATCAGTAGCTCAAAGGTCAAGGTCACTGTGAACTTGAGGTTAAGAAACGGTCTCCGCTCGATAACTAAAGATCCTTTGGGTCCAGGAACTTCATACTTGGTATGCTGGTTGTTCATGACTAGAAGATGACCCCCATTGATGTTAAGATCCAAAGGTCAAGGTAAACACATGTTGGCGGTGACTTTAAGCTAAAATGGTTTCTGCTTAATTACGAAATACTTGGTATGCTAGTTGGTCATGACTAGTAGAAGACTCCTATTGATTTTGAGATCAGTAGGTCAAGGTCACCGTGACCTTTAGGTGAGGAAACGGTTTCCGCTAAATAACTACACAGCACTTGCACCCAGGAACTTCATACTTGGTATGCAAATTGGTCATGACTAGTAGATGAACCCTATTGTTTTTGAGATCAGTAGGTCAAAGGTCAAGGTTGCCGTGACCTTGAGATGAAGAACAGTTACCGCTCAGATACTAAACAACACTTGAAATCAAGAACTTAATACTTGGTATGCAAGTTCGTCATGTAGATGATCCCTCTTGATTTTGTGATCAGTAGGTCAATGTCACGATGACCTTGAGCTGAAAAATGGTTTCCGATCACTAAATGAATAACGCTTGCGCCCAGGAACTTCGTACAATGCAAACTTTGTTTACATTTTCCAACACTTTTTCTCTTCACTATTTAATACGGGTGAATAAACCAAACTTCACTGTTGGTTCGTGTCCAGTCCAAAATTACAAATTTCATCACCATCATTTATTTTTTCTCAGCTACGACCACACAATAGGGGAGACAAGCGCTTTTACAAAAAAAAACAATCTCTTGTTTGTATATGTTCTTCAAACCAATGCACACTTAAATGTACGAGTCGTGTCTGGAGAAGACCTGCTTTATTTATTATCCAATGTTCACTTAATGTGAATATACTATAGCTTCACAGCAGCCTACATCACTTGTTATGCTGCTCTCGTGTAAGCATTCATTAAAAGACTCAACATAACTATGAAAAAGTCTTGTCATTGTAACAATTGGTTCACGTAAGCCTCATGTAAGCTGGTTCATATCCATGGCAATAGAATCTGCAGCAGAGAACAACGAGAATGATGACCAACACAATAACAGCCAAACCAGCCAATCCTATAAATGTGGAAAGCCGATGGTGTTTTATTTCATGGCAACCGTTCTCGTCCGACTTATCTGCGCAGTCATTCTTGCCGTCGCAGACGAGATTTTTGTCGATGCATTTCCCATTTCTGCATTCAAACTTCCCAGCGCACTTGTGGTTACACTTAGATTCGTCTGATCTGACTTTGCCAGCGCGAGTACCGTCGCAGACGACATTCTTGTTAATGTACTCTCCATTGAGACACCGGTTCTTTCCTGGACACTCTGTGAGATTGTAGCGTTCTGTAATTTAAGTATTTATTACTCGAACTCAGTTTACCAACTGGCAGAACGGATATATCTGAACACCATACATATACGAGTACTTCAAACTTCAAATATTTTCGGTAACATGTACAAAACTAATCACGTGACCATATACCATATCGGTAAAATATGTAAATTACCTTCAATTTTGATAAAAAAAATGTATTTTAACATTCATGCACCGTAAAAAATCGAAATTTAATACAAAAAAATACCAAACAAAGAGAAGAAAAAACGTCTAAAAACAGTTTATATTGTAGTTTATATAGCTGAAATGCTCGTGGTTCTGCTTGTCAGGGGAGGTCACTGCGTAGGAGATTGGTTTACGAACAATTGGTGAATTCATTACCGCTTAAATCATTTACACATATTTTGTAAAAAGAACTTGAGATCGTTGGTTTACATACACTGTGTCCACCTTACCATTACGGATTGGGGACACCACAAGCACGAGTTCTCCGTGTGTTGTGATATTGTTGCACGGAGTGAATAATCGGACCGTCAGTGAGTTTTCTGTGGATCGGAATTCGCTCGTGGAGGGAAATTTGCATCCACAGATTCCAGGTTTACCTTCAATAAAACATCAGTGGTCAGTAATACAGCTATAGATATAATGAGGGTTCAGTGCAAGACGAACTCCAAATGAAAATAGAAGTAGTTGTGTCTGCTTTACCTGAGCTTACGAATTGTAAGTCATGGTAAATTACAATCTCATTAATATCAGATCCCCAATACACGCTTCACGACGTTACGCTATGTTACATAACGTAATGAAATGAAGTGAACGTCACGATATGATTTTAATGAGATTGGGTAAATTATGATGTTACTTGGTAACTTTTATTTACGCCAAACATTTAAAAGGATTGCCATCGAAAGTATACAGTCACGGTTTCCTCCTGTCGGTTCGAGCTGCATCATATTTTGACGCTGTCGCACACAATTGAAAGTCCACCATCGTATTTGCTTTGCTCATGCAAATCGTGTATTTAGGAAATTAAATCGGGTAATTTGGCTTGTCTTAAAATGACGTGTGTTCGGTGGCATTTTTTTTCTTTATGTTTCCTTCACAGATTTCCGAACATTTAACCTGAATTATAACCTAAATTCTATATATACTGCATTTATATTAGTTCGATTTAGCGGGGAAAGTGTACGCCGAACCTACATGACCGTCAGGAAGCTGTGTCCCTGGAGAGGTACTCGTTATCAAACGGCTGATGTTGTAAGAGTTGTATAAGTAGACGCATTGACAATCCACTTGCAACTTTGCCTGGACCTACCAGAAAGGCTACTCGAGTCGTTCACCTTGCGCCCATTGTAAACATCTAGCCGGTTTTTATCACATTTCCCATCAGAGCCAGCCTCGGTGCCCAAACTGTAGAGTGTCACCACAAGCACGTGGTCTGCTCGCGTCACCATGGTTAAGGAGCAATTAAGACACGCGGAAATCACCCGGAACTGGTGATTTAATAGTGTAATGGCAACAGCGCTTTCGACATGTTCCTCCTTAGAGCAGTGGTTGGTCAATTCCACTGAAAAAAATAAGATGTAACAAAATATTTGCTTATTTTTTTATTCATTTGTCCTCAAGTTATTACACAAACACATTTAAATTAAAAAAGAAACAAAATGAAACATGATGATATTTTAGTAACATGTTAAAGCAACAAAACAATCTACTGGTTAGCGATCCCTTTTCGGCCGGAAACGGAGGTTTCACCTATGTTACTTTTGACACAAGATAGCTATTACATTAAAACTTTACACTCAGACAGGTTGGCTCTTCCGACAAAAACTGTGTATTTAAAAAAAAATAGCTAGGGATTCCGAATATTTCCACGTGCAAAGTACCCTTGCGGAGGTGTAATTTAGTAGTGTTATAAATGCAATATACTGTTATTGTTGGTATTTTATCAATAGTATAGGTTATTTTTGCAATCCTGTATGACATAAAACAAATTTAGGAAAATACGAATACATACATGTTTTTAGATTAGCCATGCACGTTTCATTTCCTCCCGGAATAAGTCCTGATGTTGCACCCAAAACCAGAACTACCAACAAAAATAAATGGCATGCAATCGACATTTTGATAAATATTAACCCTTAACAATATGTCATGTTTTATCACTATACATATCAACCGACAAAATTAATACTTACATGTAAATGTACATATTTATCTCGAGTGGAAATTTCAGGAAATCCTGTATTGAATTGACGGGTTCCGCTGATATATATATGTATATATTTTCTCAATTTATTACGGAACCATAAGAAACAAAGTATTTTATTGTAGCATTATAGTAAATATAATAATTAAAACGGTTTATTTTTTTATTTTTTTTTAAACGACAAGGAACTGACACTGATCTGATGTTTTATCCGATATCGCAACGTATCAGGAACTCAGTGTGGAAAAAAGAATTATGTGTCCAAGATGTTCTACTGGTATAGCTTCCCTGCATCCTATTTCAATGGTTATGATTTCTGCATTTCCATAATATATATATAATCAAAACGCTTAAAATAACTATTATGAGTCTAAGTCATTGCAACAATTGTTTCACGCAAGCCTTCTATACGCTGATGCATATCCATGGCAACAATATCGACAGCAGAGCACGATGAGGATGATGACCAACACGATAACAGCCAAACCAGCAATGCCTATTAGTACAAACATCAGCGTATGCTTGTTTCCATGGCATCCTTTCTCGTCCGACTTATCCGTGCAGTCATTCTTCCCGTTGCAAACGAGATTTTTGTCGATGCATTTCCCGTTTCCGCATTCAAATTTTCCAGCGCACGTGTGGTTGCGCGCGCCGGTACAGTTAGTCTCGTCTGATTTGTCCTTGCAAGCGGGAGTACCGTCGCAGACGAGATTCTTGTCAATACACTCGCCACTGAGACACTTAAACTGTCCTGGACACTCTGTACGATTGTAGAGTTCTGGAATTGAAGTAAGTATAAAATGTATGCCATTGCAGCAAAAAAAAATCTGGAATAAGTGTAAATTGCTATGACACCGTCACTGAATCCACTATCGTGTTGAATTGACAAAATACTATCACTATGCTGTCGCTATACATTTCCTCTGATTTATTCGTTCACGCATGTATTCCTCTGTGTACGTCAACAATAAGCTTGTCACCGTTAGACGTACGAAACTAAACATGCTTGTTGAGACATGCACATAATGAGAGCCGTCGTCAAATTCGGGTTTAACTCAAACAATATGAGAAGTTCTGGACCAAGTCTACCAACAGTTAAAAGGCTGAGTTTAGGCTTGCTTAAGTTTAAATTGATTATTTTTTACAATGATTTTGAAACACTTTATTACAACATTATATTGAATTCTCGTATGTACAATTTAACGCGTGCGTGTGGTCTCCTGCTGTTTGGGAAACCGCTTGTCCGGCTTGGTGACCACACACCACTTGAAGGTTTCTTTCTAGCAGGGCATTGTTGGTGAACAAATCTGTATTACGTGAACATTGCTCTATCATTTAAACACATTTTGTAAAAGTCATATAATATCAATGATGTTAGTCATTTGCTTTTGTGATCTGGATCAAGTCAGACTTTAGATTGGTCGTAAAACTACTTGGTATGGTAAGATACTATGGTCATCTTACCATTAGGGATTGACGATACAACCAGCACGAGTTCTCCGTGTGTTGATCTATTGTTGCACGGAGTGAACAGTCGGACTGTCAGTGCATTTTCTGTAGACTGGAATTCACTCTTGGCGGGAAATTTGCACCCACAGATTCCGGTTTTACCTTAAAAGAATGGTTTAGCTTAAACTGTAAAAATATGTATGTTTCAAGAGTCAGAATAATGAATATAACTACATGTATAACATTGTGCAAAACGTATAACTTACTTCGTAACTTATACCGAGTCAATGAGTCTCGTTTATACCAAATATAAGCAATAAAAACCAACAACAGAATGATTTGTTTTCTCAGTAAGATATACAAATGTTGGTGTTGTAGGGATGGTTTTTCTAAAGACGAAATAACAATCGTCTTTTTGTTCCGTATCTCGAAACATAAAAGAGAAAAAGAAATATCTGGTTCTAATGTTTATGTCATTGCGATCACTGTTCAAATTATACACGTAACTTTTCGTCGGCCTACCAGAAAGGATTCTCGAGTCGTTCACCTTGCGTCCATTGTAAACATCTAGCCGGTTTTTATCACATTTCCCATCAGAGCCAGTCTCGGTGCCCAAACTGTAGAGTGTCGCCACAAGCACGTGGTCTGCTCGCGTCACCATGGTAAAGGAGCAATTAAGACACGCGGAAATCACCTTGAACTGGTGTTTGGATAGTGTAATGGCAACGGCGCTTTCGACGTGTTCCTCCTTAGAGCAATGTTTCGTCATTTCCACTAAAAATAGAACAAATGTAAAATGTTCGTGTTGATATGTTTTCTTTTCATTTGGCTGATACATTTTGGTACGAGAATTAACAAAAATAACCACGAAAGTGTAACAGTAATGTGTTCAGCCAACGCTTGTCAACCTACGACACAACCGAACGTTTCAAATGCTGGGTAATGTCAGTGTTTCGTCATTCATGAAATGACTTAATCCAACAAGCAGCTTTCGTTTCATTAATTTAAAAAAATCGTATCTGATATAAAGATACGTTGTGAAAATAAATATAAACTATACAATACATACAAGTTCTGAGATTAGCCATACACGTGCCATTTCCGCCAGGAATAGGCAGTCCGGATGGTGCGCCAAACACCAGAAAAAGAACTATCCACAAAAAGCAATAGCACGCACTCGACATTTTGACAAATATTTTTTTATTAAAAATATGTTATTATTTAAAATAATAAATCACATTAAACATGTTCACTAAAAACCCGGACTTGGTGAATGATAATATTTATCACGAGTGCTTGCCATATGTTTTCCTGTAAGGAAATCCTGGTTTGGCCTTCCGCTTTTTGTGAGTAAAGTCCAAGTGATAACTTACTAGTGTTTCAAGATCTGCTTTGAGTTTTAAAGGCACATTAGCTGCAATTTTGAAAGTATTAAATAAAATATATATCAGAAAAAAATATCAATGTGATGTGCTGTTACATAAAATGATTAAAGTTTATAAAATAATAGAACAAATGAACCTGGGTCCATTCGGTCCTTATACGGGCACTAATCCACTAGGCAATAGTAACATTCATCTGAGTAAGGTTTTATTTAAGGAATGCATTGCGGGGTTGATGTCATTATCGTGGTATGAACGCAATTGGGCTGGTCTAAGTGTGTGGAGTCCGATGGACTCCACGCGTACTTTGACCAGCCCAATTGCGTTCATATCCCCGATAATGACATCAACCGCGCAATTCATTCCTTATATTTACACCATTAGTTCATTATTTTATTCAAGAAACGTTAAAAAGATACTTCATTTCAATTCGGATTACTTTTCAGTAATCCTTTCTTACCCATTCTGTAAATAGGACAGCCCGACTGTTACAGGAAACATTTTTTTTCAATTGACCTCACAATAACACGTAAAAAGATCAACCACTTGAAATCACTTTCAAACGTAAAAATCAAACACTTTTGGCAATAAAACGTTTAAATAATAACTTTACACTTCTTGTTGATTTATATTTTACGGGACCTGCTGACACGATACAAACAATAACAAGATCAATAGTTATCATGTATATTGTTATCCGAAGATGTTGCGTTCATCGATTGATGAACGCAATTGCCGAAAGGCAGTTCATTTAAGGAATTGAAGTGGAGGTGTAAATATTTAACACATGCACACAATTTGTAATTTGGGGAGAATTTGTAAAAGTTGGAGCGAACGTTGTTTGCTTTCAATTATTTATAGACTTTTTTACTTATTAACTGTGAATATTGTGTCATACTAAACAGCTTTAAATAAGTGTACAACTGTTTTATACTGCATGGTATATCATGACGTCATATGTTAAACTGTTTCCGGCCGGTTTTATTTTTTAAAGTGATTTTCTAGCGTTATTATGACGTGATATGATCAACTGTTTCCGGTTTATATTATTTTTTTATTAGTATGTAGGGTACTTGAACATACTTTTGAACGTTTTCATTTTTTTCGGATTAGCTTTGCTTTAAGCCAGACGGCTTATAAGAACTGCTCAAAAGGGCTAATGCAGCCAGTAATAAGTTTCTTTGTTCGTAAATAGTAACAAGTTCAAACGTTTGATAATGAAAAGAGAGTATGTGCCTTTAAGAAAATAACATGATTATATTGTGTATGTATAATACATACATATATATATTATACTTATATTATATGGTGTGGGTTACATAACATTCTAAATTTAACTGCATGATATATGCATTCAAGTTTCATTTTTTTTATATTTACGAACATTGTTAGTTTAAACTTTATTCAATTTTACAACGATTGTGAAACAAGCTATTGCAACTGATATTAATCACTCTTGTTGGCACGATGTTACGCGAGAGTGTGGTCTTGTGTTGAGAGTGAAACTGGAGAACCCGGAGAAAACACGCTTGTCCGGCTTGGTGACCACTAACCAGACTAACATGCGCCCAGGCCGGGAATCGAACCCGGGTTGCCTTGGTGAGAAACTAACTAACTAACCGGACAACCCATCTGTTCATGATAGCATTACATCATGAGCATATCAGAAAGACTAATGCACAATGAGAACGAGGCTATTTTAGATAAAAGAACATGCATTGTACAGTTCAACAAAGCAACATATAACGGTAGAGACATATGCTGCTAATAAATGGTGCTAGACTTATTTAATGTATGTGTAAAAGTGAATTGTATAACTGCAAACCACTTTGAATACTTTAATTATCACTCGAGCAATCTTATACGAAATCAGGATTTCCGTTTTGGTTAATAAATTTACATCCTTACATATATGTTCATACACTAATCGTAAACCTTTCACCTCTAACAATTGAAAAGGCAGCCTTTGTATTAAACAAGATAGTTATTATATATGGTCTAAGCTGATTCCAATGGTTGGGATGATAACTATATTCATTCGTTCAATCTGTTCGATTTTGAGCTGTTTCCTTTTACTTTACTGGTTTGGTGTAATGTATTGGCATTGGGCCGATGTTTTTAGAACATTGTTAAAGTTAAAGTTAACAACGTTGTTAATGTCACCATTGTTAACTTTTAAATCATTACTGCTGCTTTGTTGTTCGTTGTGTCGTTCTTGACTGTGCTATTTTTGTTCTTCAACTGTACTTGTATGAAAGTTGCATTATATTGCAGTATAGGAATCGTGCATGTGGTCAGATTGTGTAGGCCGTTCTTTGGCCTCTTTAGTTATGGGGGCCTTATTCTTAAGACATCTTGATGGTTTAACTTAAAAAAAGAAATTATTAAATATATATATCCTTAGTTTAATTATAACAACAGCTAATGCGCCAACTCTTTTTCACGTGAACCGGGCATGAATGCAAATATTTGAAAGGTCGAATGTGTAAAACAAATGTGGATTAATATTGGATTAAAAACAATTCATTAAGAATGATCAATATTATGATTTTGTGATCGTTAATAATATATCACTGATTTTTTTATTTATAGAATAAATTGTTTGCTTTCAAGGTAATGTCTATTCACATGTTATAATAAGTAGATTTTGTACACGTTCTTTTTCGTCTCATTTAATTTGTAATTATGTTGGAAAACCCTTTTCTAGTCGTTGCTTGCACATAAGTTTATCTTGACAACGTAACATTTTTGCTTGTTCGCAAATGCATTTTTCTCTCTTTCTTTCGACATAAACAGAATCTTTACAAATGCATTTATTTTGCCATATTGTGTTATCTTTCTGTTTGCAAATGTATATCTGATCATATCATTAGTATAATTCCACATGCATTAATCATGTCATATTTCTTTTCGTTCGTTTGATAATACATGCATTTATTATGTTATTTAACATATGTACCTCGTTCAAAGGAAAAAAGAGCATATAAATCCCTTATAAACGTTAAGTTGTGTTTATTTTCAAATTGTCTTTATATAAACATTCTTTTTTAATATCAAATTGTGATTTTTAGACATAATTTACTGGTTCAAATGTGAGATACTTTGTTTTGATCATAGGTAAGTAACTACTATCGATTTTAAAAGTGCATGAAGTTCTGAAGTTAATATTTTCACCCGATATTGAAGGCGCATTGAGTTGCGTAAATTTATACACAGAGTATATTTTCTTCCGTAAGCATTTTAACGATCCTCCAGTTGAGTCTAGTGCAGTGTGCTTAGTCATTATGTTAATGTCGTGGCCTTATGTTTAATCGGAAGGACAAAATCTACAGATAACAAAGTTTGTTACTCGGATGATAACGACTAATCTAAAACTCATAAACGATGTTAGATATTGATCAGTTCCGATCTCGTTTGATCAGGACTGTTTAACAGTCGGTTTCGAAAATCAATGTCTCAATGTCATCAAGTCATAACCGTTCGGCACGTAAATCGAAAGTAGGAGAAATAATATGGCGGAGTGTCAGGATTTATTGTTAAGCACAAGTTCTGAGCTTAAGGGAAATGAAGAAAACAAAACTGAAAAAGTGTGTGAACCCTGCAAAGAAGAAGGAAACTCTTTCAAGGCAAAGGGATATTGCCTGGATTGTAGAGACTATTTAT
The DNA here is from genome assembly GCF_026914265.1 of Mya arenaria. Classification (NCBI taxonomy): domain Eukaryota; kingdom Metazoa; phylum Mollusca; class Bivalvia; order Myida; family Myidae; genus Mya; species Mya arenaria. Next base: position 20,519,187 of record NC_069129.1, on the reverse strand, counting down.
GCGAAACTTGTTTTGACAGCCACTGCAGGCCCCGCCCAATGAGAAAGCATCAATTGTGTAGTACAGATGAGGTACATGACTCAGTTAAAGAACATAAAAGTGACAGGAAAGATGATATTTCACCATTGGTCTGCCAGATCCACGATAGGAATGTTGTGGTTTCTTATTGTGAATCACATAGACAGTTTTGTTGCGAGAGGTGTCTCAGTATTGGACATGTGGCTTGCAAAGACTTGAAAAATATCACTAGGTTTAAAAAAGAAGAATTCGAGTCATTTTGTAAATCTATGAAATGCTTTAAAAAGAAATGGGAGTGCGAAAAACAACGAGCATTGTCAAACCTCAGTGATGTAAATTGTTGTTATGAAAATACCATTCGTTTTGTAACCAACAAATTGGGTGGAATGAAAGCAGCGGACAGCGCTTACTTGGCTTCGGTTATTTCTGCATGTGAGAGTACAATTAAACAACTTGATGAATGGCTGTCAGATGTGGAGAATTTCAAAACGGTTGATCAGAATATGAATTGGTTGCTATTTATGCAATCAACAAAGTATCAGTTGCCAGTTATGGACGAGTATATCCGTGAATCCATTAGTAAAAGCCAGATTACTCGATACAGGGCTGCCAATGTTAACCATTTAGCAACTTCTCTTATCACCATTACAACACCGCCCTTTTTGTTGAAAAGAATAAACGTGAACAATAATTCAGACCAAAGTAAAGAAGCCAAAATAGTCGATATCATTTGTCTGAATCAAACTCGTGTGGTTGTTGCTGACAAAAACTGCAACATGTTAAGTCTGATTGACACTGACATAGATACAGTTACATCAAGACATAAAATAGCTGACACACCTGTGCAGATGAGTATTGGCGACCACAAGTATGTATTTGTGCTTAAGGACAGATGGAGGTCTAAATTTTTTTATCTCCAGGTACCAAATAAAACGTTAAAATTGAAAGGCATGAGTAAAATGCATGAAGGATATCATTATCGCACAATGGATTATTACAACCAATGTTTAAAAGTCATTGGAGGAGAACCGTTACAGCTGACTGAGCATACCCTTGACGGAAATCTATACAGACTCGTGAACAAAGACCTTTTGCAAACTAAAAATTCAGATGGTGAATCGCTCATTTCTCCTTATTCTGATTCTGTTTCAACTGTTGACAAAACCACTGGCTCATTGTTCGTTCCAGGACGTAAATCTATTGTTGAAATCAAGCATGATGGCACAGTACAACTATTTGCACACTCAGAGCTGCTGAACGACCCACAGAACATAAGAGTGCTTGAAGATTCACTCCTGGTTGCAAGTTGGATAAAAAAGAATGTTTACCGCGTCTATCGAAGTGGTCACGTGTGCAGCGTGTTGCCAGAGCCTCTGAATTTTCCCGTTGTGGCAATTGACTATAATGCTGTGGACAAGCTTCTCTATGTTGGCGGGGAAAACGATTTTGTTCATGTGTATCAATTGTAGACTACGAACATTTTTAGAGAAAACCTAGTCGACGTATTGTCAGACTTATTATGGACATCGACTTTGCTGTCGATTCGATGTTTTAGTATGTTGGTTGTCATTAAGTTCGTTTGTAGGTTACGTACAATATGCCAGAGTGGTCAACTATGTGACATACATGGATTCGCCTTTTACTTCGATTTTGGAGAAAAATGCAGATATAGTGATTATGTTAAGTTTAATTCATTGTAACTTGTGTGACCAAAATGTGCATCACAGTTTTGGTTTTAAAATAAAGGAACGAAGGAATAACAATGTTAAATATGTTTTCTACTAGAGCTAGTGCCTAAAATGATGACACCGAGTAGTTCTTAATGATATGTTATTGATTATTGGGAAATGTGATTATGTTCATTGTCAGCAAAGAAACAATATTTTTTATTAAAATGCAAATCCTATTTTAAATATAGTACGATTTTACTATGATTGTTTTCAAACTGTTCTTATATTTCTATTCATTTTTGAACGTGTGAATACTTGCACATTTATGTAAGCGATTTGGGATTCTTAGACAATACACAACTCAATTGGATCTTAAAACATGGTTACACAAGATGATGTTCGTTATTGCAACATATATCTTTTATGATCATGATAACCTGAATGTGACATAACATAAACAATTGCTTAAATGTTTTATTTTAATCTCACCCTTCCGTATTATTTGGACGGATAAAGCGACAACATGGTATTGAAATTATATTGGAATGTCTGTATCTATCAAAGAGTACCTTTTGATATATTGAACGACAAGGGAGTAATTTCCGGTACGCTTGTACATGTATTATGTTCATCGCTGAATGTTTGAACCACATTAAAATGCAAACATGATATGCTGTATGAATCTTTTATGACTTGAAAACGTACACCTTATGTGCATGAAAGAAAGCTTTTACCATCGCATTGAAATAAAATTCGTTTAGAAACAGTCCGCATTCATTTTCAAATCGAATTAATAAACGGGAACGAAACATGTTAGAAACTGCTGTAATACGTAATAGTTACTTTATTTTGGGTCGTCTTAATGATTGAGTTGGCATGCCAGGTATAAAACGCTGCCGACTAATCGTTTAGAACAAAACATAATATAGTTTTCAACAGGAAAACCCGAAAATGCATTAACGTAAATCAGAGCGCATGCGCGAGTTTCTAAATGACTCATTAAATGAAATCAATTCATGAGTGAATAGAAGTTTGGCGGTTGTTGTCGTTACAGAATGGTAACACATTTTACAAAAATAAATCAATAAAAAAATATTTATGCAGTTATGTTCCTAATAACAACAGCTAATGCGCCAACTTTTTTTATTTGAACCGGGCATGAATACAAATACTTGAAAGGTCGAATGTGTAAAACAAATGTGGATTAATATTGGATTAAAAACCATTTTCCAAGTTCAAAAATTTGTTTTCAATTATAACTTGCATGTAAGCATAAGTTAGCAATATTTCAAACGATGAATATAATGATTCTGTGATCGTTAATGATATATCATTGATTGCATATTTATATGATAAATTGTTTGCTTTTAAGATAATGTCGATACACATGTTATAATAAGTAGATATCGTACAAGTTCTATTTTCACCACCTTTTATTTGTAATTATGATGGAAAACCTTTTTCAAGTCGTTGCTTGCAAATAAGTTTATCTTGACAACGTAACATTTTGCTTGTTCGCAAAAGCATTTAGTCTCTCTTTATTTTGGCATAAACATTTTCTTTACAAATGCATTTATTTTGCGATATTGTGTTATCTTTCTGTTTGCAATTGTATATCTCATCATATCATTAGTATATTTTCCTATGCATTTATCATGCCATATTTCTTTTCGTTTGTTTGATAATGCATGCATTTATTATGTTATTTAATATATGTATCTCGTTCAGAGCATATAAGTCCATTATAAACGATAAGTTGTGTTTATTTTTGAATTGTCTTTATATAAACATATGCATCCTTTTTTAAAATCAAATTGTTATTTTTGTCAATTTTCTGACTCAAAATTGAGGTTCCCTGTTTTGATCATAGGGAACTAACTACTATCGATTGTAATTTAAGTAGTTCTCCCGATATTGAAGTCGCATTGAGTTGCGTAAATAAAAAGTCCCTAGAATATATTTTCTTCCGTAAGCATTTTAACGGTCCTCCAGTTGAGTCTAGTGCAGTGTGCTTAATCATTATGTTATTGTCGTTTGAGCATATGTTTTATCGAAAGGACAACTCCTACGGATAACAAAGTCTGTCACTCGGATGATAACGACTGATCTGAATCTCATTAACGTTATTAGATATTGATCAGTTTCGATCTCATTTGCTCAGGACTGTTAAAAAAAATCGGTTTCTAAAATCAATGTCTCAGTGTTATCAAGTTACTCATTTAAACCGTTCAGAACGTATATCGAAAGTTGGAGAAAAATATGGCGGAATGTCAGCATTTATTGTTAAGTTCTGAGCTTATGGAAAACGAAGCAAAAGAAGAAAAACATGAAGAAGTGTGTGAACCCTGCAATGAAGAAGGAAAATATTTGAAGGCAAAGGGATATTGCCTGGATTGTAGAGACTATTTATGCGAAACGTGTTTTTACAGCCACTGCAGACCCCGCCCAATGAGAAAGCACCAGTTGTGTAGTACAGATGAGGTACCTGACTCAGTTAAAGAAAATAAAAGCGACAGGAAAGATGATATTTCACCATTGGTCTGCCAGATCCACGATAGGAATGTTGTTGTTTCTTATTGTGAAACGCATAGACAGTTTTGTTGCGATAGGTGTCTCAGTATTGGACATGTGGCTTGCAAAGACTTGAAAAATATCAGCAGGTTTAAAAAAGAAGAATTTGAGTCATTTTGTGAATATATGTAAAGCTTTAAAAAGAAATGGGAGTGCGAAAAACAACGAGCATTGTCAAACCTCAGTGATGTAAATTGTTGTTATGAAAATAGCATTCGTTTTGTTACCAACAAATTGGGTGGAATGAAAGCAGCGGACAGCGCTTACTTGGCTTCGGTTATTTCTGCATGTGAGAGTACAATTACACAGCTTGATGAATGGCTGTCAGATGTGAATGATTTCAAAACGGTTGATCAGAATATGAATTGGTTGCTATTTATGCAATCAACAAAGTATCAGTTGCCAGTTATGGACGAGTATATCCGTGCCTCCATTAGTAAAAGCCAGATTACTCGATACAGGGTTGTCAATGTCAAACATTTAGCAACGTCCCTTATCAACATTACAACACCACCCTTTTTGTTGAAAAGGATAAACGTAAACAATTCAGACAAAAGTCAAGAAACCAAAATAAGTGTTATAATTTGTTTGAATAAAACTCATGTGGTTGTTGCTTACAAAAACTGCAGCATAATAAGCCTGATTGACACTGACAGAGGTGCAGTTATGTCAAGAACGAAAGCAGATGGTGAATTTGTGCAGCTGAGTGTTGGAGATCACAATACTGTATCTGTGCTTAACCGAATATTTATGTCTAAAAATAGTAAAATTGTTCATCTTCAGGCACAAAAGAATACCGTAACGTTGAAATTGAAAAGCAGGAGCGCAATTGAAAATATATCCACATGTCGTACAATAGAACATTACAACCAATGTTTAAAAGTCATTGGAGGAAATCCGTTACAGCTGACTGAGCATACCCTTGACGGAAAGCTATACAGAATCGTAAACAAAGACTTGTTGCCAACAAAAAATTCAGATGGTGAATCGCTCATTTCTCCATATCATTATTCTGATTCATTTTCAACTGTCGACAAAACCACTGGATCATTGTTTGTTTCAGGATATAAGTCTATTGTTGAAATCAAGCATGATGGCACAGTACAACTATTTGCACACTCAGAGCTGCTGAAGTCCCCACAGAATATACGAGTGCTTGAAGATTCCCTCCTGGTTGCAAGTTGGACGAACAAGAATGTTTACCGGGTCTACCGAAGTGGTCACGTTTCCAGCGTGTTGTCAGAGCCTTTGGATTTCCCCGTTGTGGCAATTGACTATAATGCTGTGGATCGGCTTCTCTATGTTGGCGGGGAAAACGATTTTGTTTATGTGTATCAATTGTAGACTACGAATATATTCTAGAGGAAACCATTCGACCTACTGGCAGATTATTGCGGACATTTACTTTGCTGTTGATGCAATTTTACATTAGTCGGCGCCCAGGACTATATATGATATTGACCAAAATGTAGCTGTAACCTAGGGACAAGTTTATGATTTGCAGACAAACGATTTCGATATTTTCCACGTTGCACGATAAAATGTGAAGTACAGTGTGTTTTAGAAATATTATGCTTTAATTGATAAAGAAGTTTCAAATTATAACGGTCCTGAATAATGTTGTTTTTGTTTAAAGCTGCACTCTCATAAATTTACTGTTTTTACAACTTTTTAAAAACAAATATTGGAAAAAGCAAATATTTGCGTAAATATCTGCAAACCAATGATAAAAGATTGCTGACCAAATATTAGATCGCAAATTTGTATATTTCTGTTCGAAAAACAATGTTTTATGGTGTACTAACGGTTTAAGAAAAATGCATAAAACATTCATTTTGACCTTAAATATAAAGATCTGCAATCTAATGTTTTGTCAGCAGTCTTATATCACTGTTTTCCATGGAGTTTCGCAAAAATTGGCTCGTTCCAAGACAAAAAATAAAAAAGTTGTCAAAACGTTCAATCTGTGAGAGTGCAGCTTTAAATTTTGTTTTTTAATACGGCGTCTCCCCGAATAGATAAAGGTTACAAGGTACTTTAACAATTTTGTATAAGTTTCTCAATCTCATACGCACTTATTTTTTTATTAAAAAACTAACATTTAGCTAAATTGCTGTTTTGCAAATGTCAAAAGAATAAATTCCATATTACTCCCTCATAATGGATACTCGTTTTATTCCCGTTGAATTGACATGCCAGTCAAACTAACAGGTCTATACCAGACTGACCAATCAGCATCCAAATTAGGCGGGATTTATCAGCTGCCCGTTGCTATCCGCCATGATCTCCGACAATCTACACTCATCAACAGCAGATTATTAACGCTTTTTTCTATATACATATTAAACATAAAATATGTTTCTTATAACTGAGAGATAGTTAAGACAATTAAGGACATCCAAGATTCTGACATGTTCCCTTAATGCTGCTCAACTTGTGGATTTCTTTGATAACAAAATGACCTTTCAGCAGACTATGCCAATCCTCCAAATTTCTTAATGTAACCGTGCCCAATATACGTATATTTTCCAGAAGTCTTAAAACATGAAATATCGTTATGAATATAAGTGTATATAATATTGACGACATCTTGCGATTTATTTTTATTTTGAAAATTGTCTCCTTCTTGTTGGTAAAGGCTTGAATCCGAAGCATATACATTTGCTTTGAAGTTTGTTTGGACATACTGTTAGTGAACAAGACAATTCAGTTGAACAACGAGCTTAAGGTCTAAAACGTATATACGAATAGATAATACAAAATCATATTCGTAAATGACGCAGATCAATGTATAAACCTAATGACTATGATCTTTTTTAACTCCTATGTTGCTAGTTAGAACAGTTTTGAATTTCATATATTACGGATATTAATTCATTGAGAGAAACATTACGGTAGTTATATCAATAACAAAAATTCACTAAATTAATACAAAAAGATTCTTTATGGAGAAAGGAAGAAAAACAGCAAAAACACATTTGATCTAAACAACGTCGTTTATTGTTTCTTATTATCATGTATCAAGGAAATTAATGCATTAATGTTTTGTTTCCCTAAACTTGAGCTTTACAATAGAGATTGCCTTTCTATGATTACATAACTCCGATGATATTTATAATAAATTGTTTTAAAGTTTATTTTACACATAACAGTTAAGTGTGTTCAGAAAGCAAATAAAATTATAACAATATTATCAACAATTATGTTTAGCATTGATTGTTCGGTTAGCGCAGTTGTTAGCGCACTCGCTTCTCACTTACCCGACTTGGGTTCGATTCCCGGCCTGGGCGCATGTGAGTTTGGTTTGTGGTCACCAAGCCGGACTAGTGGGTTTTCTCCTGGTACTCCGGTTTACCCCACACTCTTGCGAAACATCGTGCCAAAGAGAGTGATTAATATATGTTGCAATAGCTTGTTTTACATTCGTTGTAAAATTAGATAAGTTTTGACTAACAATAATGTCTTTCGAAAACATGTATACTTAACAAGTTATCATTGAAGTAAATACCTTTTTTGGTGATCTACTTGCATTTTTTCTTCTATTTTTATTGGTGCTATGCATCTTTTTTTTTGTTATGTTAGTTGTGATTATATGTACTTGTAGATTACGCAACCTATACCGTAGTGATGGCTTACATGCTTTTGCCATTGACTTCACTTTGGAGAACAATGCTGAGATAGTGATTCTGTTAAGTTTAATCAACTGTAACATGTGTGACCAAAATGTGCATGCAATATTTGGTTATAAAATCAAGAACCTAAGGAGTGACAATGTTATTTTATGCTTTCTACCAGAGCTAGTGGCTGAAATGATGACACCGAGAAGTTCCTAATGTTATGCTGTTGGGGAATGTGATTATGTTCTCTGTCAGCAAAAAACACTGTTTATCAATATGCAAATCCGTATTTTTTTATTTAGTATGATTTATTTTAAACTGTTCTTATATCTTTTTATTCATTTTTGGAAATGTGGATACTTATCAATGTAAGCAATTTTGGGTGCTTAGGCAAACACAACTCATTCAATCTTGAAAACATGGTTACACAAAATAATGTACATTATTGCAACATATATCTTTTTCATGAATATGCCAACCGGAATGTATTAAACATTATCTTTTGCTTAAAAGGTTTATTCTAATCTCAGCCCTCCCATTTAACCCAGACAGTAGGCAAATATACATTATTTGGATGGATAAAGCGAAAGTATGGTGGCATATAACTGCCGTAAGATAAACGTTAAACGTTAAACGTGTTTATTTGATTAAACGCCTATTTTTATACATAATATTCAATGGCGTTGTACAATACATGCATACTCTATAAATCCAACATAATATTTGAACATATTTTGATATAAGACAATATAAAGCAGTTAAACAATAATATATTAAAACTTGCAACATTCATTAGATTGTAATTGACTAAAGTAGTAATATATGTACATGAAGTAAAAACATAATTGGTCAAAGCAACCGATAAAAAATGAAAAATAAACAAACTCTAAGACTCTAAAAAATCAAATATAATATCAGACATTTCTTATCGGAGTCGGTTTTAAAACAAGTCATAAAACTGTGTAAAATAGTGAGTTTTGAGGTTTTTCTTGAACACATCAATAGACACTGACTGCTTGATATACAATGTCAGACTATTCCATAGTTTTGGTCCGATTGTGCAAAAACTTCTATCGTTAAACCTTGTTCTCTTGTTAAATGGTACATCATACTTGATACCAGGGTCACTAGCTGATCTTAATCCTTGTCTACGACTTACACTCTCAGACAATAACTCAGTCAATTAAGCAGGAGCCCTACCAGTGCCACAGTTGAACATAACTGTCAATATCTTGAAGTTGATTCTAGTCTTTATTGGCAGCCAGTGCAGATCAAAGAGAGCTTGCTTGGCCCCGTCATAATTGCCTCGGTTAAGAACTAATTTTGCGCACATATTTTGGATGCGCTGCATTTTGGTTAACTCTATCTCAGAAATACCATACAATATAAGGTTACAGTAGTCCAAATGAGAGATAACAAGTGAAAGTAAAAGGATTTCGGTTGCAGCTCTGGTTAAATATTTTCGTATACACTTCACCCTGAAAAAGTTCAACATTGCAGTGCGGCATTTACGCTTCACGTGTTCCTTAAAGGATAAGGTTTCGTCAAGATAGGCACCTAAGTATCTAATGCAGCTTTCTCGGTGTACAGCATCACCAGCAATATCTATATTTGTAGTGACACATTTATTTAGTTGAGCCTTACTGCCAAACATAATGAATTCTGTTTTGGAAGTGTTCATTTTTAGTTTGTTTGCGTTCATCCACTTGTTGATCGTAACTGCACATGTTTCTAGTTCGTGAATATTTTGCTGTTCATGTATTGGAGACGCTGGACTAAAGCATTTGTGGGCGATATGATCATCAGCGAACCCGTACACCGAAATCGACGGAGGAATGACATCAAACAGAGTACCGGCATTGGTTAGATATAGCCAGGGACCCAAACAGCTTCCTTGGGTAACGCTACATTCTAATGGACGGGGTGATGATAGAGATGTATTAACACTAACTCTACAATTCCGTGGTCTTAGATACGACTCTAGCCAATTCAACGCAGTACCACACATTCCATACTGATTATGAAGTACGTCTACCAAAATGGTGTGATCAACAGTATCAAAGGCAGCACTAAGATCAATAGCAATCAAGGCGGTGACTTCTTGTCTTTCCATTCCACCAAGAATATCATTGCCAAGTCGCAGAAGTGCCGATTCACAAGAATGATGTCGCCTGTATGCTGACTGATGTTTTGGTAAAAGGTTGTGTTTGTCTGCGTGTGCGTTGAGTCTTAGCAGAACTGTTTTGAACAAGTTTTGATAGAAATGATAGATTACTTACTGGTCTGTAGTTAGCAAGTTCTAGATCAAGTCCAGTTTTCTTAAGAAGAGGTCTCACGATAGCCTGTTTATATTTGACCGGAAATACACCGTGTTTAAGAGATAAATTTACTAATGTTGTAATAGTTGGCAATAGGTTACTAAGGTATTGCTTTAAGATGTGTGTTGGCAGAACATCTAATTCAGATGATGTTGTGTTGAGTTCGCATATAAGCTTATTTATTTCATTTTGGTTTAACTCTTCAAAATGTTCAATATGCGGAACATCCTTACATTGTGGTTGGAAACTAGCATAGTTTTTCAGCGAATTGCGTATTTTATCAATTTTGTTTATGAAAAAGTCAGCGAAATTTTCAGCAAGAACAGTGTCAGATTCACTTGGTGGCATAGGATTGTCGGACTTAGTTCCTGTCAACTCAGACACCAAGGAGTATAGTTTCTTTGAGTCACCTTTTGCATTAATTACCCTTTCGGTCAAAACTCTGGTCTTCTCATTGTTAATTTCACAATTATATTTGTTTCTTGATGTTTTAAATGCTTCAAACTGTTGAGTTTCGCGGTATTTGCGCCATAGTCTCTCTAACTTTCTGGTCTGCTGTTTGAGAGACTGTATATGTTCATTAAACCATGGTTTAGGTTTTCTACATATTTTAGTTTTTTCAATAAGTGGTGCATGGCAGTTTAATACTTGTGTGATCTCTTGTTCAAATTTGTCAACAAAATCATTTATACCAGTTTCGTCTATATCAATTTTGCCGAGGTCATTTGAGAAAGTTGATGGGTTAATTTCCCGAAAGTTCCTACTGGATACAGTTTTGCTTGTTATGCTTTCTTTTTTGATTCTAAGAACTGTCTTTACTACACAATGATCAGAGATATATGGACCCGGTTTACATGAATGAACCTCAACACCATTCACTGTTTCCGTAATGAGCAGGTCTAAGCAGTTTCCACCAGTATTGGTACTGAAGTCGACGTGTTGCTCTAGTCCCATAGCAAAAAGAGAGTTTTTGAAATCAGTTACCGCATTGCTGTCATCATTTAAATGTAGATTGAAATCTCCCGTTATTAACAAGTTTGAATATTTTGGCATGGTTTGTTCCATAAAATCAAAAAAGTCTACAACGAACTGGCCGTAAGTTGAAGCTGATGGAGGCCTGTATACACCAATAACATGTAGTGTAATATTCTTAAGAATCAGTCGCCAAAGTCCATATTCAAAACATTAATTTGAACCGCTAGAAAGTTTTGACATTTTGATACTTGTTCTACATGCCATTGCAATGCCACCGCCTTTCTAGCGGTAACTCGATAACGTTCGTAAATTGTCCAGTGTTAACCACGAATCTTATTAAGTGAAACAGTTATAATGTTACTTACTAAGTGGAATCGCAAATCATAACTAGATAACCAGTTACTGCTAGAAGAAGCCAGAAATGCATTTATAGATAAGTTGTAACAGGAATCTAATCAAGGCAACCAAAGTTTGCACGTCACTTATGAAGTGGAATTCGAACCATAACTAGATAAATGGTTAGGGTTGTACAGCATGAAAAGGTAATAAAGTGGGATTTCTGGGCACTTTTAATCCCGGTTTTAGTCGTATGCCATTTAACTTATCAAAACAGTTTCGCGATTTTCAACTAGATAGCTAGAAAATGATCGCGGAAATTAGGTGGTTAAGACGAAACGATTCGCTATCTTTATCAGGTTATCTTACGGCAGTAATGGGCCACCATACGATAGACATAAAACACTTCAAAATAAGTTATGATACTCAACTGATACCTATATGGCTCACTGTACGTTCTAGCACTCTACTACAATGATTAGCTTTTGAAATAAATAATTTTTAGTGCATTAAAGGTACACTCTTATTCAAAATCAATACATTCACATGTCTAACAAACATCTATTTTGACTGATGAACTTTTACTGAAAACAAGAGTGTAACTGTGTATTTAATAGCAAAAAGCGCAAAAATATTAAATGATTGGTGAATGCATAAGAATTACAGTGATCTACTATAGTCTCATAAGGTAGGAATACCGTGTATTGTGCACATTTCTTTCAAATTAAACTCGGTATCGTTAAGAATTATTGTTTTCGACATTTATTCACCCTTCTTGGAATATTAAAACAATACTATTAACTGTGTTACATCTTACATGGGAGAAATAGTACATCTTTAATAAAAAAGACAATGGTGCACTCTAAATTACAATATAAATCGTTTAATACGATTAACTATAGACTTGATAGCTCGAAATATTCATTTCATTTTTAAAAATCAGCACATTTTAGATACTTAGAACATAATCATGGTCATTAAGCAAACTTTAGTGGATCAATTCGATTAAACAAAGTCAGAATCAATGTCAATTTCAAATAAAGAAACAAATACTTTAGCGTCTTTATTAAGGAAAAGCTTGAACCTGACCTCAAAATTGTTTCTTTAAACCAAGGTGGTTAAACTGTGAGCAATAAAACTATATCAAGTAGACCCAGCATTTTCTATATTACTTAAAACCACAAACAATACAGCTCCAAAACATTAAAAGATGGAAAGTAACAAATGTTCCGATACATGTTAATAAACAGAAAACGCACATATCACACATGTTTATGGTTCTACTTTGTAGACTTAGTAGAACCATAAACATATTGTTTCCATTGAAACAGGTCGCTGGAATAATTCTCCTTCTCGAGTATGATGATTTTATACTACGAAATGTATAAAGAATTGCATATCAATTAGTTTTATTCAACTGTTTGAAGATAACTAACATTGAAGTTTGCAGCTATCTCCCCTCGGCTCACATGTGAGTTTCACTACTGGAATGACTCCAATGGTGGTATATAGGGCAAATTACACCAAATCAGAAATGACTTCTCGGTTTCATATTTGTTTTTCTTCTTATTAACATATATCGGAACATTAGTTACTATCCATCTTTGTATGTTTTGAATCTGAATGGTTTGTGGTTTAAAAAATGCAGAACATGCTGGATCAACTTGATCTATTTTTATTCCTTACAGTTTCACCAACTTGGTTGTAAGCATTCGAAACTCCATCGCAAACAACTCGGATGTATATGGACGGTTTACACGGTCAAAAATCGAAACACTTTTACTACGCTGCAAGTAGATCGCGTTTAGCAGTTAAACTAAAAGGCTTCATGCTTTGGACTCTTAATTATTTATGCAAGTATTCACTTCGCTGGCAACTAATTTAAACTAAGATAGAAAATACATGTTAAAACACTACAATTATTTTATACCATTATCCAAAACTTTACGAACTTTACTTCTACAGATACATCCGAGGTTGGTTTCGATGAAAATGGCCGAGGAGTTCCGAATGACTCCTACGCGGAATTTCGCACTTTTTCGAATACATAGTTGTTACGTTCAACCAATTTTATATTTGAAAAATCTTTACTCTTTTTCTAATGCTGTTTAAAGTTAAGTACATAAGAGGAACATTCATTCTATATATGGTGTTGGGGCCGTGAAACACTCGAAATCATAGTTATCGGTCAATTCACTATAAAACATATAGGAAATTTAATTAGTGGTCTACAACCTTTAAACGCCAACCCGGGTATACCCTAAACTACATGTACCAAAATGTAAGTTATATTATCATTTTTGCATTCCATCAAATCGAGCGTTAAATTATGAATATTCGCGGACAATAAAATTTGGTATATTTTTAAATATTCACGCGGAAAATTCAAACAATTAAAATTGAAAAAAATCAGCCACCATAGAAACTAGTGTACGCTATGGTTCGTTGAAATAAAAGATGGCTTGAAGCGTCTGAACCAAAAGCCTTAATGATATAATATTTGAATGAATATTTGTTGCTTTCAAAGGTTGAGAGATTGAACGACATGTGTATTTTCCGTAACGCTCGTTGCATGTTCATCGCTTAAAGGGACTGTACACCAGATTGGCACCAAAAAGTTTTTTTTTCTGTAACGAACCTCAGGACAATTATTTAATAAAATACCAAAATGTAAAAAATAAACCGAGTCGGAGTCCGGGTTCGAACCGGTGTCGCCAAAATTGAAGCCCAGTGTTGTATCCACTGTGCTATGGAGGCTTACCTTATACAGATGGAATATTAAGCCATATACCTGACTTTGTAATATCACGTGATAACATCGACTAGCCAATCACGAGTAAGGAATGAATTCTTCTTGGTAGACATAATCTTTTTTAATGGAAAAATACGAAAAAACTGCGAAAAATAAATTATTTGTAAACTATGTGGTACTTCAGTTAATAAGTTTCAATGCATTGTACACATCGATACCAAGTTTATGTCAGTTTTCGACAATTTTCGCTATTTCATCATACACGGAGTACAGCCCCTTTAAAGCACTCGATGTTTAAACCACATTAAAATGCAAACATAGTACATCCAATGAATCTGTAAAGATTTAAAAACGTAAACTTAAAACAATATTAATCAGTCGCATTAAAATATGGCTTGTTCAGAATCTCCTCACCTTCATAAATAGAAAATATTAAAACAAAACTTGTCAGAAACTACTGTACTATTTGTATTTGGTATATATGTTAGATCCTCAATGCAGTTTTGTTTCAAATGAAACTATTGGGGCTTGTCCAGTGGCAATGTTTACCTAATTTATAACAAAGAAGAATTATGTTCACGCTTTCCAACTATATAAACACTACAAAATGGAATATACAGTTCGCACATTTGAATAAAACATTTGAATAAAACATGTATGTAATCTGCGCAGAAACTATTGGCGCTACCACAATAACACGGAGATGAAACTAGTGGAAATATAAATGTAAGTATTGTTTGTTTCGATATTAAACCTCATATTTATTACAAAACGAATCATTGATTTTATAAAAACGAGAAACCATAACATTTGGAAAAAGTATTTATTATCAAATATGGATTTTCTTTACCAGTAATCGTGTATTTAAGATAAAATAAATTTAAAGCGGACCATCAATTGAATTATTGTTTATGTTTTATTCGGATTTTGTTCAGTACTCGTCCTTAGTTCCATGTTGTTCGTCTTCGTCTTCCTCATCGAATTCTCCCTCCTCCTCGGCGGTGGCGTCCTGATACTGCTGGTACTCGGACACTAGGTCGTTCATGTTCGATTCCGCCTCAGTGAACTCCATCTCGTCCATGCCCTCGCCAGTGTACCAGTGGAGGAAAGCCTTGCGCCGGAACATGGCGGTGAACTGCTCAGAGATGCGCTTAAACAGCTCCTGGATGCAAGTACTGTTACCCACGAACGTACCGGACATTTTCAAACCGCGAGGCGGGATGTCGCAGACAGCTGTCTTCACGTTGTTTGGAATCCATTCAACGAAATAGCTGCTGTTCTTGTTTTGGACGTTCAGCATCTGCTCGTCGACCTCCTTCATCGACATGCGTCCACGGAACATGGCGGCTACAGTCAGATACCTGCCGTGACGCGGGTCGCAGGCGGCCATCATGTTTTTCGCGTCGAACATCTGCTGAGTGAGCTCGGGGACGGTGAGGGCACGGTACTGCTGACTGCCACGAGAGGTAAGAGGGGCGAAACCAGTCAAGAAGAAGTGGAGACGGGGGAAGGGCACCATATTGACGGCCAGTTTACGTAGATCGGCATTCAGCTGACCGGGGAATCGGAGGCATGTGGTTACACCTGACATTGTGGCAGAGACGAGATGGTTCAGGTCACCATAGGTCGGGGTGGTCAGTTTGAGCGTCCTGAAGCAGATGTCGTAGAGAGCTTCGTTGTCGATGCAGTATGTTTCGTCCGTGTTCTCGACCAGCTGGTGAACGGACAGGGTGGCATTGTAAGGTTCAACGACTGTATCGGACACCTGCAATATAAACGAAAACAATCTTCATTAAATTTTGCTAAATCTTGGATACATTTCATTATTTATTATTTTCTTGATTTGTACATTTAAGATCGTATTCAACTAGAATTGACAAAATCTATGTTAACACCCATTTATCAAATCTTGAAATGTTTTGAAATAGTTCACCTTTGGTGATGGTACGACAGAGAAAGTCATCATGATTCTGTCGGGGTATTCCTCACGAATCTTGCTAATGAGCAGAGTGCCCATGCCGGACCCGGTGCCGCCGCCGAGGGAATGTGTCAGCTGGAATCCTTGCAGACAGTCGCAGCTCTCTGCTTCCTTGCGTACAACGTCAAGGACGGAGTCGACGAGCTCAGCGCCCTCTGTGTAGTGGCCCTTAGCCCAGTTGTTGCCGGCGCCGCTCTGTCCGAACACGAAGTTGTCAGGTCGGAACACTTGTCCAAACGGTCCGGACCTCACGGAATCCATGGTGCCGGGCTCGAGATCCACAAGGACGGCACGGGGCACGTACTTGCCACCAGTGGCTTCATTGTAATAGACGTTGATTCTCTCCAGCTGGAGGTCAGAATCTCCATGGTATGTGCCAGTGGGGTCGATACCATGCTCGTCCGAAATCACCTCCCAGAACTGAATAACAAACGACGTACCATAGTAGATAGACTGTTAATTTAAGGACAAATAAGTGAAGTTGTGAAAAGATGCGATATTAAATGGTATTAAAATTAAATTAAATACAAAGCACATACCTTAGCGCCGATCTGGTTTCCGCACTGTCCGGCTTGAATGTGGACAATTTCACGCATATTGAAAAGTTACGAGAGCAGAAGTATTTCCACGTAAATACAGCCCGTGAGGTGCCGTTTAGCTCAAAGATGCCTGGTTTTATACAGTTGATTCCGATATTACTATGGCGACTAAATAACATACCGCGCAGTGCGAAAGTCTGAAATGATTTTATTTTGGGGATACACTCATTTAAAAAGACACTCTTATTCAAAATCAATACATACACATTTAAACCAAACATTTATTGTGACTGACCTTTAACTACTTACTAAATAATACATCTATGGATAAATATCAATTACTGACAACAAGACTGTAACCGTGTATTTAATAGCTGAAAACGCAAAAATATTAAATGATTAGTGAATGCTAAAGGTTTTACTATAAGCAACTGTCGTCTCATAAGGTAGAATTACCGTGCATTCTGCACCATTCTTTCAGACTAAACTTGGTATCCTACGTAAGAACCATTGATGTTGGGATTTATTCATCTTTTTTAGTTCATTTAAACAATTCTTTAAATTGTGGTAAATCTTATTTGTAAGAGTGCATCTTTAAGTGTGTTTTTTTATATATTATTCAGCGAAAGTCAAGCCTACGACATAAATACAATAACACTCTTGAAACTATCCTAACAAGTAACATTGACATAGGTAAGTGTTGAATATGCATCAAGTCCCCCGTCCATCGAGCTGTTAGTGCATCGGATGGATGGGATATGTTCGGATAGAAAGAAAGTTTCTAATGGGTTAAGACCAAAATTTTGACTGTTTTTCTTAAATTTTTACTGCTCGGAAGAAACTGCTCATTATTTTCAACTGGTACCTTAAACGTATCATCTATCAATGAGGTGTCAGTCATAACACTTTTTCTTCATGTTTTCTGCAAGGTCCATCCGTCTATATTGAAGAAAAGTACAGACGCTTTGGTTCTTCAAAATGTGAAATATTCGTATTTTGAATGTTGATATTGTTGATAAGTGTTGGACATATTTTAGGTTGGATACTACTTAACATGTTAAGTATATTTTCTATTTCGGTGCCAATACCAAGGCGATAACCCCAACATTTACTATTAAAGGTATTTTGTTGCACGTGAAGTCGGATGTGTTGTTCTTTGACGCTGTTTGTCCCTCGTTTAGTCTCTGTACAGCCTAAGATGTGGTCTTCGTTAAATGTTTGGCTACTGGTTTAGTCCCTGATGTTTGCATTGTATAATTTACATAATTTTAATTAAACGGGCCCCAATTTTCTCTTTAAATCTTAAGACCCTCAAAACATGCTCACCATTTTTGATTTGTTATAATTTGTGTGATATCTGTGAAATCTGTTTTTGTTTAGAAATAATCAAGAACAAGAATAAGCTACTTAAGAACTTTCGAGAAGTTTTGACCAGATAAAAAAGACCCACTTCAAAAAAGAGCCAAGTTGTATTTTCAATGAACAATCAATTGTCGTTCTTAGTGGTGTTCGTTTGTGTATCGTAAGTTGTGTGTGCACCTTTAAAATCAATATATACATGCAGAAAAACAACCATAAATTTTGAGTGATACACCTTTAACTACCTACTAAATAATGCATTTCTTGAAAATATGAATAACTGATAACAAGAGTGTAGACGTGTAACGCAAATTTATTAATTGATTTGTGAGAACTTAAGATTTACTGTGATCTACAAGAGTCTCATAAGGTAGAAAGACCATATTTTTTGCACCTTTCTTTTAAATCAAACCTCAGTATCCTTTACAAGAACCATTATTTGTTTGTTTTTTGACATTTATTCAACGTTTTTGGTACATCAAAAAAATTGTATTAATTGTGGTAAATCTTATTTGGGAGCAAAAGTGCGTCTTTATAAGTGTCCCTTTCCCATATCCAGGCTTGTTCACCTTTTTCCAACCCTTTTGGAGCTTAAATGTGCTCGGGATTTTAATTCACATATAACGCTTTTTAGTGTTGCAGAGACTTGTTTCCAATAGCAGTATTGATAGAAACAAAGTACTTATGAAATGACTTAAAGCATCACTTAGTTTCTAAAGATGAGCATGCAGATTGCTTTTCAAACGTTAATAGATAACGATAGAAATAAGATACTATGGAGCAATTGGCGCGTCTCGGTGTACTGTATATTAATTAAGTTTGTATTAGCGACCGAAGATTATCTAACATATCTGTACTTTCAATTAGAAATTTTCAATGGACGTCTTAATAGATATTCATTTGCATTGACAGTAAAATGACTTTTTGCAAAAAAAGATTATTCAATATTTATATTCGATATTTCAATGATCTTTATGAACCAAAATATTACGACCATAAAACGAACATTGCTGAAAGAGTGCGGGTTTGAAGAATATATGTCATATTCACATGTTTATCAAAAGGTTTTAGTTTGACATGCACTGTCTATTTTAAAAATGAAAAATATTATCATAATCCACTGTATATTTGCGATACGCATGTGCTGGAATTCATATGCTAATTCTGATTATGTATGGGAAAAGCTGTCTAGGAAAAGCGTCAACATAGTGATTCGTCCACAGGTTATCGTTACATAGCATGGTCACTAAAATATGGCCCTTCAGTCCTTTGATATTGTTTAAATAAAAATAAATGATGCCCTTTAGTCCATTAACATTGTTTAAAAATCAGCAAAAAATAATTAATATATATAATGTATTTTTTATACTCTTAGAAATTTAGTGAAATGTTTATATTTAGGATGCACGTAGGTGCATTTTCTAATAGTGTCACTGGTTTTAAACTTCGACTAGACGTTATTACCTCAAAATATTAAGTCATTACACATGCTAGAATGTCTGTGTCTAAATTTAGGCTACCCTCCTTTAAAGTATTAAAAGCATTGAAACGAGTAGGTTGAATAAGCCGCATGCAAAGCCTTTGCATGAGTGCATTTATGCACTATTTGTAGCGTATCTCTCGGTTTAAAACTTCATTACACTGATATAATAGTTTTATCCACCCACTACCCAGATATGATCTCTCGATATAAAACTATAAAACATTATAGTGAATGAATGCCCTTTTTTCATTCAATCTACGTGTTGTGTTTTCCCTTCATCCGTACAAGTGTTTTTCGTTCGGACCTACATATCTTTAGTTAATATATCAATAAGTAGATGTGTATCGCTTTTTCGGGAATGTACGTTGCATTTAATGCACCGTGAATTACAAATATCACGAATGCGAAACAGTGGCAGCTGTATAGAAAGAAGAGCCAATGACAATTCCGAGCTCGTTAATTTATCTAATATCACGATTATGAGGGCTTATTTGGGAAAGCGGGGAATGCAGTGCCATATAAATATGTTTAATCTTCATACGCATTTCGGTTATTTTGTAAACATATTGTTTATGGAATTACAAGAACGATTCTCCCATGAAACTCATACATGTTAAAAAAGAAAGTAGAACATTTTCATCAATTTTCAGCTAAATTTCACTAAGTAAATTACATGATAAAACTAGAATTATCGAGTGCTATTATTGTGTCGGTAATGAATAAGACCGGAATAAGCATGGTTATACTCCTTTTCTGGGTGGAGCCTGAGTTTCTAGCTCGAAAGTGTAATTGGCTTTTATTCTATACACCTCATAAAATAGCTGGAGTCACTGTTTCACAGTCTTCGCGTGCATGACTAGGTATTGTAGATAACGCTCAAGTATGTGTAAATGAGTTGAGCCAGTAGTATTTAATACAGAATTTGAATCGACTATGAAACATCTTAGTTTGTTAATGTACGAGGCTTTTGAATTTAGATGTAGTACATTATTATCAATGTAATTAGAAGTCAATTTCGTACCTGACCTCTTTTGTATTATCAGTTGCAATCATTATGTGTGATAAAATGATGTTAGTGTTTGTCATCACTCTCCTTGTCATACAATGCATATTGTTAGGTTTTATATTACACCTAAAAATGGCAATAAAAACATGAAGCTGACATGTGTAATGTTCTGTGAAATGTATAATAAGAATATGAAGTAACAGTCCCTTGTGTATGTAAAGGGGTAAGTCAGCCCCGAGACGGGATTTGTATAATACATGTTGGTTCATTCTGTACAAAAGTTTAACATCACTCACTATAATTCTTGAAATACATGAATATAATGCAGTGAAAGCTATTCGCTGACGACTAGATGGTAGGCGGGGCTTATCAGATCCTTCAGAGCATATCAGAGACCACTACTACATTATATAATACAGACTCATAGTTTAGGCATGTTTTTTTTTTTAAAAGTAGTTATTTAAAGAGAGTAAAATAAACAGATATTCCACAGAAATGGTTACACATCCATAAACTGCATGATCCATAGAATATTGTTCGGGTTAGGTTTCTACATAAGTACCATCAGAAAATGTATAAGTTTGCATATATATAACGAAAAATGTCGGTATGATCATTTTGAGTGTGTTTTCACGCATAACGTTATTATTAGGTCTATGGTAAAATACTTCAGGAAACTTTTTTAGTGCTTTTAATACATGTATAAGCACTTTAAAAACAATGCCATATATCATGGGTTTGAATGTATAATCGTGAAAATACACTAAGTGTGCATAGTACGGAAACATATGGGGGCCACCACGTTGTTAACATAATGTTCCTATTGAATTCTAGGTACCAACAAATCGTGCTATATGTCAAGACTAGACGTACATTCATTATAACGACAAAGGAAGATGACAAAAATGTAATGCTTACTATTTTTAAGGATACCATTAAACTGGTACAGCACTCTTCCTTCGTAATAACAGGCTCCTGTTTCGGATTATCACAACGTTGAGTTAATATTGTGTACTCAATGATTCTTAAGTAACACATTGTGTGTCTGGGGAAAACAAAACGTCCGTGTCCTATCATTGCCAACCATAGAAATTTGTTTTTGTTTGAATAAAATATGGGGAAGTATTGAATGGTGAGATAAACCCTTGAAATATTTTTTCCATATCTACATTTTATATGTACAATAGTCAAGTGTCAAGATAATCGAGTTTATTTGGCTTGCCATGTCATTTGCACGTCCATTTAGTATCATCTGCATGCTATGTGCGTCAACATAATTTAATTTGTCAAGTTCAGTGTTATCATTGTTTTGTAAAACATTTTGCAGGAAAGGCATGGTTACAGCGTATGTTTTATAATAATGGTTAGGTAACGTTGTGTTATGTCAAAGTCTGCCGACATATTAAATGTAAAACAACTCAAATTTGATAACATTATACGGATACTTAAATGTCCATATTTATGCTACCATATTTTTTTTTATATACGAGGATATTTTAATCCTATCACGCAATTGTACATTGTTATAAACCCTTAGATATAGTATATAAAATAAATATCAGATCACTGATGCATGCTTCTCGAATATTTAACAAATTATCATGAACATTTTGGCGCTTTAATCTAGAACCGTATAGTTTGTAATCCACTTCACTCGGATGTCAAGTACTTTTTAAACCCGCAGACGTTGTATAATTTAATCTCTTATCGGTGAATTATTGCACATGGCTGTACACATAATCGGTGGCTCAGATATCAAACTACAAGTGTAAACCTGTTCTAATACATACAATCGGAAATCGAAGAAGGAGAGCAATTATGGCGGAGAGTCAGGACACAGCTGGGCTAAAGGTAAATAAGTCGAAAGAGGAAGATACTGAACTACTATGTGAACCATGTCAGGATCAAGGAAAGTCTGTGAAGGCAAAAGGCTATTGCTTGGATTGTACAGACTATCTATGTGAAACGTGTTTTGACGGTCACTGTTTACCCCGCCCAACAAGAAAACATAGATTGTGCAGTACGGATAAGGTTCCAGAAAGAGATAAACAAAGGGGAAGCCATCCAAACGATGTACCCAGTGATAACACATCTTTGGTCTGCCAGATTCATGATGGGTATGTTATTGTTTCTTACTGTGGAACGCACAAACAGTTCTGTTGTGAGAAATGTCTCAGTATCGGCCATGTGGCATGCAATGACTTGAATAACATCACTGAATTTACAAATGAGATAACCAGTAGGAAGGAATTCAATTCATTTTGTGCGTCTATGACATACTTTAAAAACAAATGGCAGTTAGAGAAACAACGAGCATTGTCGAACCTCGATTATGTAAATCGTTGCTATGAAACTACAATTAGTTTTGTAACAAACCAACTGGGTGAAATGAAAGCAGCAGACAGCGCTTATTTGGGTTTGGTAATTTCAGCATGCGAGAGTACGATAAACCAGCTTGACCAATGGTTGTCAGATATGGAGAGTTACAAAACGACAAAACGAAATAAGAAATTGTTGCAATTCATGCAATCCACACAGTCTCAGTTACGTGTAATGGACGACTACGTCCATGCTTCCTTTGGTAAAAGCCAGATCACTCGGTACTGTATTTGCAATGTGGAACCATCAGAAACATCTATAATTAACATTGCTAAAACGCCTTTTCTGTTGAAGAGATTGAATATTTCCGTAACTTGGATGTGTTCGACCATAAATAGCGATTTAATTTGCTTCAACAAACATTTGCTTGCTGTTGACCAATACAACAACATATTTAGTCTGATCGACACTACGGAAGATAAAGTTATCTCAACACAGGAGGCAAATGGTTCACCTGTGCAAATGAGTAGCTGGGAAAACAAGGATGCATCAATACTTTATTGTACCCAGTGCGGTCATATTAACAGTGTTCATATACAGCAACAAGATAACGAGTTGAAGTTGATAGACGGCGAAACAATCCGAACTGAAACACAATATCATTCTATCGATTATTACAACCAAAAGTTAAAAGTCATTGGGGGGAATCCATTACAACTGGCTGAGCTTACGCTTGACGGAAAGCTAGACAGAATCGTGAACAAAGACTTGTCGCAAACTAAAGATGCAGACGGACAGTCGCTCATTTCTTCCGTTTCTTTTTCAACTGTCGACAAATCGACTGGATCAGTATTCGTTCCCGGAAATAATTCCATCGTTGAAATAAAAAATGATGGTACGGTAGAACTATTCGCATACTCAGAGCTGCTAAAGTCGCCACAGAACATACGAGTGTTGGAAGATTCCTCCCTCCTTGTTGCAAGTAGAGAGAACAAGAATGTTTACAGAGTCTACCGTAGTGGCCACGTGTCAAGCGTGTTGCCAGAACCCCTGGATTTTCCCGTGGTGGCCATTGGCTATGATACCGAGGAAAGACGTCTTTTCGTAGGTGGAGAGAGTGATAATGTGTCTGTTTATCAACTGTAGACTGTAGGCTGTAGAAGAAAATGTACGATGCTCAGGGAGAAGGAACGGGTCTATGTCTTCCTTTATCAACTGTTAACTAGGATAAATACAGGAGAAGCAATGCAGTCTGCCTATTGACAGCCTTGTACATGTAGTTGCTTATGACTGTGATGCTGAAAACGGTGTTGTTTCTGTAGGTGAAGAGATTGACTCATACAGAGAACTAACATCCAGAGGATATGTTTTACTTTGAAGGAGATTAATTATGTGGATGTCTTTTGAAGACGATCTACATGTAGTATTCGGCCTAATGCTAGACGATTACTGAACGTTGATTACTATGCTAAGGAATTACTACTTTGTGTATGAGGAGTACGACTATCTCTGTTTTTAACAACTGAAGACTTCGATAAATTTACGCATGTAGTGGATAGATGACGTAGTGTGCCTATAGACTTTTGACTGTGGTTGCTTCTTTAGGTGACTCTTTATGAGAAAAAAAGTAGAAGAAGCAACGTTTACATCGGTGGCGAAAATAGCTCATTGACTATGTTCACGCCTATCAACAGAAGTGTGCAACAATATAAGTGTTAGTGCTTGAACGTTTCCAACTCGATTGGGGGAAGATAGTTTTTTTCAGAGTTTACAGATCTTGCCATAAATCAAGCGTTTTGCCAGAACCTCGGCGTTTTCATGTAATGGTCATTAACTAAGATACTGAGGACATGCGTCTCTGTGTCGATAGGGAAAATGATTATGATAATATGAAATATCAATTGATTATCATTATAGATTTAAACTTTTTGTTTTGATTTAAATGGTGTATGCATGTTATGAGTACCGGCTTCACGGCTTTGACAACATTTTGTGTGCATGTGCATAAACATTAATAGGAGTTTAGCAGAAATGGTCAGCGTATTACTAAATATGAAGTTGATAGATACTCATGAGATGCTGAATAAAGGCTTCATGTAAATTGAAACTGCATTCATTAGTATCAACCGTAGCGTGTGACACAATTTTGCAATTATTGCAGAAGTTATAAAGGAGTGACTTCGAGTGTTATATAATTTGCTTGTGGAGAAAGCGGTTGTGTTTTTTTTATACCAGAATTCATATGTACATGCCCGTGCTTGGATATTTTCATTCAATAATTTTGTTGTTAATATAAAATGTATGAAAGCAATTAGCTATATTCAAACAATATTCTGTTTTTTTTTGTTTCAATAAACGTATATATTACTCTGTACAACGCACCACCAACCCGCAAAATGTAATATCTGCAGATTTAGATAACCTATTGTGAATTAAACGTACAAATATCCATTTGACTAAATTTGACTGAAATATTGTTATTTTGTCCCAAATAAATAGTCAAACGTATGTTGATTTCATAGCATAAGATACAAAACAGGTATAAGCAAAATACCCTTTATCACTTATCTGAGTGGAGTCACAAAGCCGGTAATGTAAATACAAATCTTCAAAAGAACTTGAACTATCAATAAAACAAACATTGTGACCTATCTAGTTCCACGAAAATGATCAAAACACTTTTTGAAAGAGTCCTAACAAGAGTTTCTTAATTTCACTTATGAACTGCGTAACCCGACTTGAGGCGTAGTATAGAACTTGGCCTAGTGTTCGGAATAAACATTAAGATTTTCCATGAATATTGGAATAGTTAGAGGTAACGGTTAGTCGTTATACACTTAGCCGCAAAAGAAGTGTGTACTTTTCATTTTTAAATTTGCTTTCGCTCGAACATCAAAACACCGATATGTAATTAGATGGCATTTTACTCAGCGATAGTGTTGCAGATCAGCGGCTACGTTGAAATTCTCAGTCGAGTCTTGTATTAGTATTAGCAATAATAGGTTGCGGGGTCGAGTTGTCAAAAGAGGAAGGGAGCGTCTGGCGAATTGCCGCTAATTACAGAGGGGGATATGGGTGGGAGTTTGCAGGGATCATGTAGTACCGGAGAGCAAACCTTGTTATTGTCCTTAGTTATATAAAGTAACCTTAATGCTGAGATCGTTTACCGGAGTTGTTTGGTAAATGCTTTAAATATATACATAAGCACATGTAGCACTCTCAGACTTTCAACTGTATCCTTTAAAGTAAAAGCAACCCAACCACGTCCGATAATGCAAGTTTGATTGTTTGTAAATAACTATTATTAGCTGCCAAGTGTTTTTTTTTATTTATCAAACGAGAGCAAAGCAGACTCTCAAATCTTAACTAGAAGTAGACTCCCTCAAACTCTGTCCGTAAACCCTCAGATTTAAATCCATTCACATACGCTCGGATGGTTCAATTGTTTTGATAATTTCGATTAGGATATAAGACGTTTACTCATATAATGTGTGTATTAATTGTGATGCTTTTGTATTAATGTGTATTTAAATATAAATAGGATATTTGTTGATATCAGTGTAAGATCGTATTTTATTTGTATCCTGCTACATATCCAGACTTAGCGTACACAGAATATGAAAAGATGAGAAATGTACAATGCTTAATATTTTTAAGGAAAACCCTATACGGCTATAACATTTCGTTCATATTCCTGTTTCGGATTTTCACAACGTCAAGTTATTATTTATTTACTCAATGATTCTTTAGAAACACTGTGTTTGTCTGTTTGAGGAAAACAAAACATATCAGTTTTACAGGCACTTGTTTTTCGAAACATTGTTATCTTGCAATGCCTTTTGATTTGAATAAATTTTAGGAACATATTGAATGGCCAAAATAATGAAATATCATCCGTAGTTTGTGCTCGTCGACATACACATTTTACATGAAAGACATGGTTACAGCGTAGTATGTATTTATTATAACGTTTCCATAACTTTGTGTTTTTTTCATAGTCTGCCGAAATAGTAAATGTAAACAACACTGATTTGATAACATTATATGGATACTTGAATGTCCACATTAGGATACAATAGTTTGTTTAAATACGAGGATATTTTAATATAATCACGCAAGTGTACCTTGTTATACACCCTTAATATAATGCATAAAAATAAATAACGAGTCACTTATGCATACCGCTAGAATATTAAACTATTTATCATAAACGTTTTAGCGTTTGTATTTATATCTGTATAGTTTGATATCCACTTCACTCGGATGTCAAGGACTTTTTAAATGCACAGACGTTTTATATTTTTACCTCTTATCGGTGAATTATTGCACATGACTTTACACTTGTCTTAACCTCTTCTAATCTATACACGGAAAAAAGTAGGCAAACAAATATGGCGGAGTGTCAGGACACATCTGAGCTGGGGGGAAAAGAAGACAAAGAGGAAGATACTGAACTATTTTGTGAACAATGTCTTGATGAAGGAACGTCTATTAAGGCAAAAGGATATTGCTTGGATTGCAATGACTATCTATGTGAAACATGTTTGAACGTTCACTGTTTGACCCGCCCAATGAGAAAACATAGATTGTGTAGAACGGATGAGGTTCCGAAAAGAGATGAACAAAGGGAAAACAATCCAAACGACGCGACCAGTGATAACACATCTTTGGTCTGCCAGATCCATGATGGGTATGTTATTGTTTCTTACTGTGGAACGCACAACCAATTATGTTGTGAGAAATGTCTCAATATCGGTCATGTGGCCTGCAAAGACTTGAATAACATCACTGAGTTTAAAAATGAGATAACCAGTAAAAAGGAATTCAATTCGTTTTGTGCATCTATGACACACTTTAAAAACAAATGGCAGATAGAGAAACAACGAGCGTTCTCGTACCTAGATGATGTCAATCGTTGCTATGAAACTACAATCAGTTTTGTAACAAACCAACTGGGTGAAATGAAAGCAGCAGATAGCGCTTACTTGGGTTCGGTTATTGCAGCATGCGAGAGTACGATTAATCAGCTTGACCAATGGCTGTCAGATGTGGAGAGTTTCAAAACTTCAAAGCAGAATAATAAATTGTTGCAATTTATGCATTCCACACAGTCTCAGTTGCGTGTAATGGACGACTACGTCCATGCTTCCTTTGGTAAAAGCCAGATCACTCGCTACTGTATTGGCAATGTGGAACCTTCAGAAACATCTATTATCAACATTGCAAAAACGCCTTTTCTGTTGAAGAGGCTGAACGTTAAAACGTTAAATAAGAGTAAAGTGCCCAAAATAAGAGATATTATTTGCTTGAATAAAACTCATATGCTTGTAATTGATGAACACCAAAACAATATTCGTCTGATTGACACTACGGAAGATAAAGTTATCTCAAGACAGACAATAGATGGCTTACCACTGCAAATGAGTCGCGGGGAACACACGGATGTATATGTGCTGCACCTGGATGGTCAAATTAACGTTGTTCAGCTGCAAGAACAAGATAACAAGTTTGGGTTGAAAGACAAAATCCGAACTGGGACTAAATATCATACGGTCGATTATTACAACCAAAAGTTAAAAGTCATTGGAGGAAATCCTATAAAACTGACTGAGCTTACGCTTGACAGAAAGGTAGACAGAATCGTGAGCGAAAGCTTGTCGCAAACTAAAGATGCAAACGGTCAATCGCTCATTTCTTCCGTTTCTTTTTCAACCGTTGAAAAATCCAATGGATCAGTATTCGTTCCCGGAAATAATTCCATTGTTGAAATAAAAAATGATGGAACTGTAGAGTTATTCGCATACTCAGAGCTACTGCAGTCGCCACAGAACATACGAGTGTTGGAAGATTCCCTTCTGGTTTCAAGTTTGATGAACAAGAATGTTTACAGGGTCTACCGTAGTAGTCACGTTTCAAGCGTGTTTCCAAAACCTCTGGATTTTCCCGTGGTGGCCATTGGC
Source organism: Mya arenaria (assembly GCF_026914265.1). Taxonomy (NCBI): domain Eukaryota; kingdom Metazoa; phylum Mollusca; class Bivalvia; order Myida; family Myidae; genus Mya; species Mya arenaria. The sequence continues at coordinate 20,490,286 of NC_069129.1, read as the reverse complement.
TATGATTCCGAGGAAAGACGTCTTTTCGTAGGTGGAGAGAGTGAATATGTGCATGTGTATCAACTGTAAACATTGAAGATAATACATATGTGTATAAAAGTGTTCGGTCTATTGCTAAACATGTAGTGGACATTGATTACGATGCGAAGGAAATACTGCTTCATGTAAGTGGAGATCGACTATGGCTTCTTTTATAAACTGTATACTACGATAGATATACGCATGCACTGGTAAGATAACATGGCCTGCCTATTGAGAGACTTGTGGTGACCTTTGACAATCATTAAGATAAAAGCCGGGTTGTTTCTTTAGGAGGAGTGATATGCTGATAAGGAGAACAAACATTTAGAGAAGTCAATGTTTTTCATAAGAGGCGATGTGCATTGATTTTAACATATGTATTAAGTCTGTTTAATACGTTTCAATAAACGTATATTCTACTCTGTTCGTCATACTACCAACCTACAAATGTTCGTACTTATAAACGATAGTGTGCAACAATACAATTATAAGTGCTTAAAGAGTTCCATATGTGTCCAAACACAATGCTTGTTGATAAACGACTTCTAGAGGAAAACCTGGCGGAGAGTGACTTTGTGCATGTATATCATCAAATACAGGAAATGGTCAGCGTATCTCTAGACATGTTGTTGCCAGACACTCATGATGATGCTGAAGAAAATCTTCTTAATGTTAGTGTATATTGTATTGTATTAACCGCAGTGTGCGACGAAACTGTGGACAATCCAGTTGGTTTACACAATCAAGTTATAAAGGAGTGACTTAGAACATTATACCCATATGCTGGTGGAGAATGTGGTTGTGTTTCTGTTAACACAATACATGTTTCTTAAAATGTAATTTGTGTATAAATCCATATTTTATATTTGTATGACTCGTGCTTGGATATGTTTTACTTTTTATGTTACAGTAGTTAATATCAAATCAGATAATGTACTGTTTATATTTATATTATTAATATATTCTACTCTGTTCATCATAGCACCAACCTTCAAAATGTCAGTATGTGCATTCTACGTGATAAATCATAGTTGCAATGTCGGAGGTCAACATTTTGCTTTGGATGATGACTTTAAACAAAGATTACTCTTCTTTCACCATTTTTAATGAAAATAGAGAGCACCGCCTTTGTTATTTACCGGAAATTGATAAGGTGATAAGTTCCTCAAACACTTCGACCAACCTGTTTCCAAAATAATGTTTTGACAGTGCTTCATCAGGTGGCGGTTTTGCTAAAAGGTTTTAAGAAACTCAACTCTCAATCAAACTCTAGTGAAAACCCCGAAGGTGGGGCTGCGCCATATTTCATTTAATACGGTGAATAAATAGTGAAGTTACCTTTGCTTATCGTCTTCATTTGAAGCCAAATATTGCCTTCCGAGGAAGCATATATGAAGTAATTGATTACGTGGTATACTAACACTGTATATAGCTTATAGTAGATAAAGGTAAAATTAATGTAAAAAGTTCATTGACCGAAATATAAAATTGTTGTGTTTTGTCCCACAGTTAATTTCACCAAATAATGAGTCAAATTTCTGAGGATATTATATCGTAAAAAACAACACAGTGTATAAACAAGATACTTAGTCATGAAAACCCTATATATAACTTAACTGAGTCGAGTTCCCTAGGTTTTCGTAAAACAATTCCTCAAAGGAACTTAAACTACCAATAAAACAAATATTGGTCAAAAGAAGTAGAAATGAGTGTTGTTTTTTTTTTTTCATTTTACTAATGAACTGTGACCAAACAAGAGTACAGAACATGGCCAAGTTTTCAGTATAAATATTAAGAATGTCCATGACCATTGATGGAATGGCATTCAATAGAACGGTGGTGTCGCAGATTGTCGGCTTTGTTGATATTATCAGACGAAACACAATTCAATCTTAGCCACGATGATTGTCGGATGGAGAGGAGAGCGTTTCGAGAATTGCTGCCTACTGCAGAGGGATACATTTGGGCGTGGGAGTATAATGGGATCATATCAGGCCTGAAAATCAACCTGTTTGAGTTCATGGTAACTTTTATGCTACGGGCTGTTTACTCTATTCTTTAGTAAGATGCATTTTCATCTTGCAACGAAATAGACCTTCTAGTTTCATACTCGACATTTTATGCTTCCCTGATCGTGCGCGAATCAACATTAGCAACTTGCGAAGCCTTGAACACGCTCTCATCAGTTCAATGTCGCGTTCGATCCATGCACGTTCGCATCGTCCCTTGAGATTAAGGGTGGTCAAACACGATATTAAACAAAAACGACGTATGAAACTGCGAACAAAACATCGCATATTCGTAATGTCAATCACAATTTGAATGCAAAAACATTTCGGAACTTATAGGTCCTCTAGTGAGGTTTTCTGTGAATGCAATCAACGATACTCTGTACTAGAATTTAAAAACTCGCTTCAATTATGCAGATGCATATAAAACGTTCTACCCTGTAGATAATTATTATGTTTTGAAATTTGACCTTTTGGATTACTTTTTATTTGAAGTTGACATATTTTCATATGTATATATGTAAAGATATCAACGTATTGATAAGTGCACCATACTAGAGAAGTTTATAATCACCGCAACAAAACATTGATGTTTAAAGCTTATCTGATCAGATTTAAATTAAAACAACCTTTGTTTGAAGGAAATATTTTCTGTCTTGTTGTCCATTTCGTATTTGTTTCAATAAATTAATGTGAGAAAACAATCTTTATTTTTTGTCTTTAAAAACTTTTTAAAAGATAAAAAGATAAAAAGATAAATGTACCATTTAGTGCAAGACTTAATACTTCTAAAGACCAAAATCATTTAAAAAAAACAACAGGTTTTTAGAGGCAATATTGTAACACTAGCACGAATGTCTGCCGTAGTGGTCACGTGTCAAGCGTGTTTCCACCATGGAGGCCAATGGTGTTGATACCGAGGACATTGCTCATTTCGTAGGTGGAGAGAGTAATTTTGTGATGGGTATCAACTGTAGATTTTGAAGAAAATATCAAGTATTTATGACGAAGTTGGCCTATTACTAAACATGAAGTGGACATTGATTAGTAAGCAAAGGGAATACTGCTTTGTGTAGGTGGAGTGTGGCTATGTCTTTTTATCAACTACGATAGATATACGCATTTACTGGTTAGATCATGTAGTCTGCCTACTTTTGACTTAGAGATAAACTCATAAGGAGAACACACATGTAGAGGATGCAATGTCTACTCTGGTGAAGAATATATTCACCCGAGTAAATGTTGATTGACTATATTGACTATATTGATGCTCTTCAACTGTAATGTGCGACAAAACAATTACTAGTGCTTGACGATTTTCTCTTCGATACTATTAGGGAGAACAAGAATGTTACAGAATCTCCAGACGTGACCATCGTTCTGTCAGAGTTTCTGAGATATTCTGTAGTGACCATTGACAACGATTCTAAGGATATGCGTCTCCGTATCGATAGAGAGAATGATTGTGATAATAGAATTACCAACTGTATACTTTGAAACATTTCGTTTTGACATCTTACGAGTACCTGATTCACTGGCTTCCAGTATATATTTCTGATAAAACAGTCGACAACATTGATAGTACACGTGACAAGGTGATGTCGGTTGAGTGGTATTTCAGACATGTAGTATCCAAAGACAATGATGCTGAGAAAAGACTTCCGGACCTCGTTGGGTGTAAGTGACTTTGTACATGTGTATCAACATAGTGGGTGCAGTAGTACTTTAGTGGAAAGGGTCTGCGTATCCTTGGACATGTAGTTGCCAGACACTCATAATGATGAAGAAAACCTTTTTGTTATTATATAAACTTGTATCAGCCATAGCTTGCGAACGTGGTCGGTAATAACACAGTTATCAAGAAACGACTAAGAACGTTATAAGTTTATATTTGTATGACTCGTACTTTGATTTTTAATTTGGAACATAGGAAAGACATGGTTCTGGGATGAAGCAATAAACGTATATTCTACTTTGTTCCACAAACCATCAATCTATAGCTATAGGTAATATCTGTACCTTTAGGTGAAATATTGCAAAATTGTCGTAACGATTTCCATTGACAAGAACATTAGATTGTTGTAATTATCTGTGTTTGTACCACTGTGTCGTTTACGAAAGATTAAGTCAAATTGATGTAGATTTTAAAACATAAAATGAAAAACAGCGTGTATGCAAGAAACTCAGTCCTGAAGACCCTATATCACATAGTTGAGTCGAGTCACACAGATTTAGTGTTAAGATAACTATTCAAAATAACTTGAACTATCAATACAACAACGCTGTGACCTAGTTCCACTAATTTAGATAAAAAGCAAACAGCTAGCTTTGAGAACTATCATTTTAACTGATGAATTGTGTGACCCTACATGACACTTTATTATATACTTGGCCAATAACTCAAAGAGAACAAAAAGTAAACTGTCCCATGCGTATTGGTAGGGTCAGTGGTAAAAGCGAGTCTTTAAAGCAATTTTTGATGAGGATATAGTTTGTTTTTGGTATTTGTATTTGTGTATGTGAAGGTAAAATGTTTGTGTCTATAGTTCATTGTCGTTTGGGCCCTTGCCTTGTGTCCCTAAACCGGGTTCATTTTTTTTAATTTTCGACTACTGGGTTTGTCCTTGTTCTTTTCATTGCATTATTTATACACTTTAAACAAAAGAAAGTGTGCACTTTATTTTAAGTTTGTTATCGCTCGATCATTAAATCTCCGATATGCATGGGATGGCTTTCAACCTAACGTTGGTGTCACAATCGCTGTAGATCCGGCTGAGCTAGAATGACGAACACAGAATTGGGCGGGTTAATAACCTAAACACACGTGCGACGTCAATACAGCAAGAGAACACGGTATCATTAAGTAAAGCGTTTTGTGGCGTCTTAGGCAAGCTAACTTAACTATTCGCCAAGGAATACCGTATGTGTGATAAGGAAAGTTACCCCATGATATTATTCTCAGACAAGTATTAATTTAATCTTAGCCATCATGATTATCTGGTTAAAGTTGTTGGGAGACTTTTAGCGAATTGCTGCTCTCTGCAGAGAGATATATTTGGGGTTGGTAGTGTGACTTTTTTGGATTGGATCATGCGGGACCCGAAAACCTCGTCGTGCACGCATAAACATTAAAATGCGATACATTGAAAAAGCTCATCAAAGAAAAAAATAGCGTTGCTTTTTGTCGTTCGACGTCACGTTCGGTCAATGCGTCGCCTCATCGTCGCTTGCATTAACAGCTGGGGTGATCGAAAACAAATTTGAAACATTCGTCATGTCAACCACAATTTAATTGTTGAAGCAGTTTGGAACCTGTAGGTTTTCTAGAGAGATTTTCTCTGAATACAATCAACGATTTTTCACACTGTTACAATCTTAAAAAAACTCGCTTAAACGTAAGCAAACTTTGATCAAATGTATATACTCTGAATATATGAAACTATATTTTTAACATTTGACCTAATGACATTTTTATCTAAAAATGGTCAAGTTTGAAAACGACTAATCGCGACAATACGATCTCCGCACACATGATTGTTTTGTTTTTTTAAATATCATGCTTTTATTCGCAGTTTTCCTGGAGAATGGAACCCCGTTTGAAAGGTGAAGGCGTATCATTTAGCACACCAATTTTTCTTTGTAGATAACATTAAGGAAAATACAAATCTTAGTTAACAAGCAAGTATAAGTTCTGTATAATTATCGTCTGCTTCTGTGTTCATGTCGGAGGGCCCTTACTGAAGGGTCACGTGACACTGTAGGCATAGCCTTATCGTAATCGGCGTGGTGTCAATTCCGTTTATATGCACATATTTTCCGTGAGTTAATTTGTTCACAGGATCAAATTTGCTCCCGCCGGTATACCTTGTGATATAAGCGGGTAATTTGACGGACACCTAACTGAGCATTTCAATCTTAGATATGTGGTAATTCTAGAGATGTTTTGAAATGTTTTGTGTTGGAACGAGGGTATGCGTTCTCTCTGACACAAGGATCACAAATCGATACTTCTTTACTGTTATAGGAATTTAATTATCATTCTGAGATAGGTATGTTTAAGTGAAATCGTCGGCGAAAATTGGTCACGTAGGGTCTGTTTCGTTTTCATTTTTTCGAGGCATTGTGCCTTATTAGCAGGCAGTTATAGCTTTGTTTTTACATATTTACAAAAACATTAGATTGTATTGTAATCTGAGAATCTCATCTTAAATCCGACAGTGCCATACAAATGTGAGAATACGTGACATACACAGTCCAAATAATCATAATAATTGAAAAAGTGATAAACCACATCGTGAACTATTTAATGATGTTCTCACATTTCTAAATATAAACAAGTATAAGTGGAATAATTGTTTGAAATCTTGTTGGAAATACAGCCGACTACAAATGCATCCATTAAATTCCACAGCAGTAACAATTTGAAAGTAATCAACGATGACGTTTACAACGTGATCAACTTTTCACCGACATTTACCCTCTCCCCCCAAGAGTAATAGCCAAAATATTTTAGCAATACAAATCAAAGAACACAGATATGTTTGCTCTTTTAAGCTGTAATATATAAATATTTACACTTTGGCAAGCAGGTATACAACAATCGGTGGTTGTTCATGCATTTAATGAATATATATACACACGCAGGTTTATCATTAAAGTATACCCGTCAGATCTAATATTTATGACATGCTATACATATCTGACTAAACAATAGGTTGGTATTTCTTCTATTTATACATCGGAGAGACAATTGTCTGTTTATCGATCATATTGCCATGAAAGGATATTTATGAATAGCGCGATATCAAGTCCGCCAAGTTTTACCTTTGTTTAAGAATCAGGAATAAGTTATGTGCTTATTTTGAATACTATAATTCAGGTGAATTTAAATGAAATGAAATAATTACATAATAACATAATAACACATGCAAGGATTGCATAGTTCTTGGACGAGCGGTGTTGAAAGTCCATGTTTCCATGTGAAAGATTTAAAAATAACTTATCGAAATCAGATACTCATATATGGCGGAATGTCAGGTTTCAATGTCAAATACAATTGAAACTGAGAAGAATGAAACCAACGAAAAAGAAACGGAAATATTGTGTCAGCTGTGTCAGGAAGAAGGGCTCTCTTTAAAGGCAAAGGGATATTGTCTGGATTGTAGAGACTACCTCTGTGAAACATGTTTTGACAGCCACTGCAGGCCTCGCCCATTGAGAACGCATCGATTGCGTAAGGTGGAGGAGTTGTCAGTTTCAGAGAAAGAAATTAAAAACGACAAAAACGATGATGACATTTCACAATTGGTATGCAAGATCCATGATGGGAATGTTATTCTTTCATACTGTGGATCACATGGACAATTTTGTTGCGAGAGGTGTCTCAGTATCGGTCATGTAGCATGCAAGGACTTGACCGATATTAACAAGTTAACAAATGAGATAGACAATCAGAGTGAATTCAAGTCATTTTGTGCATCTATGGACTACTTTAAAACGAAATGGAAGACAGAGAAAAAAAGAGCATTGTCGAACCTAGATGACGTAAATCGTTCCTATGAAACTACCGTTAGTTTTGTAACTAGCAAATTGGATGAAATGAAAAAAGCAGACAACGCTTACATTGATTCGGTCTTATCGGCATGTGAAAGTACCATTAGCCAGCTTGAAAAATGGCGAGCAGATGTTGAGGATTTCAAATCGAAAAAACAAATCAGGAAATTGCTTCATTTGATGCAAACTGCACAGTCTCAGTTAGTCGTAATGGATGAGTACATCCATACTTCATTTGGTAAAAGCCAGATCACTCGATACTGTATTGGCAATGTGCAACCTTCAGAAACATCTATTATCACCATTGCAAAAACACCCTTTATGTTGAAGACGTTGAACGTTGAGGTTGTTCCGCCTAGATCTTATTTTGCATATAGTAATCAGCCAAAAAAAGATCCTGTAAAAAGCCATATAAGCGATATACATTGTTTTAATAAAACACATTTGCTAGCTGCCAACCAATCAAGAAACATGATTCATCTGATTAAAGCTACGGGAAATCAAGTTATCACAAGTCATAATGTAAATGGTTCACCTTTACAGATGAGTATCGGGGAACACAATGATGTATATTGTAACATGGGTGTTAATATTGTCCATCTACAGCAACAAGATAACAAGTTGGGTTTTAAAAACGGCGACAATATTCAAACTAAAACTCAATATCATACGATCGATTATTACAACCAAAAGTTAAAAGTCATTGGAGGGAAACCGTTACAACTGGCTGAGCTTACGCTTGACGGAAAGCTAGACAGAATCGTGAACAAAGACTTGTCGCAAACTAAAGATGCAGACGGACAGTCGCTCATTTCTTCCGTTTCTTTTTCAACTGTCGACAAATCGACTGGATCAGTATTCGTTCCCGGAAATAATTCCATCGTTGAAATAAAAAATGATGGTACGGTAGAACTATTCGCATACTCAGAGCTGCTAAAGTCGCCACAGAACATACGAGTGTTGGAAGATTCCTCCCTCCTTGTTGCAAGTAGAGAGAACAAGAATGTTTACAGAGTCTACCGTAGTGGCCACGTGTCAAGCGTGTTGCCAGAACCCCTGGATTTTCCCGTGGTGGCCATTGGCTATGATACCGAGGAAAGACGTCTTTTCGTAGGTGGAGAGAGTGATAATGTGTCTGTTTATCAACTGTAGACTTTGAAGTGCTCGGCCTATTGCTAAACATGTAGTGGACATTGCTTATGATGCTATGGAAATACTTGTTTATGTTGGTGGATTGCGACTATGGCTTGTATTAACTGTTTATTATCACAAATATACGCATGCACTGGAAAGATAACATGGCCTGCCTTTTGAGAGACTTGTGGTGACTTTTGACCATCATGCAGAAAAAGGTTGTTTTTCTTTAGATGGAGGGATTGGCTTAATAGGAGGAGAAATCACTGTTTTTCATAAGAGGCGAGGTTGATTGATGTTCATGTTTATCAACTTTAGTGTGCTACAACACGATTATAAATGCTTGAAGATTTCCAATTGTGTCCAAACACAATGATAGTTGGGAAAAGGCGGGAAAGTTGGCTGAGAGTGACTTTGTGTATGTGCATCAACATTTAAAGGAGTTAAGCAGACATGGTCAGCGTATCACGAGACATGTAGTTGCCAGACACTCATGATGAAGCTGAAGAGAATCTTCTTAATGTTAGTGTATATTGTATTGTCTTGTATCAACCGTAGTGTGCGACGAAACTGTGCAAAATCCAGTTAGTTTAAACAATCAAGTAATTAAGGATTAAACTGTCTTAGAACGTTATAATCATATGTTGGTGGAGAATGTGGTTGTGTTTTGGTCAACACAATTCATGTTTATCATGATGTAATTTGTGTCTAAATCCATATTTTATATTTGTATGACACGTGCTTGAATATGTTTTACTTTATTTAGGGCACATGTAGCAAGGTTCTTTATCTTCCAATAAACGTACATTCTACTCTTTTCATCACACCACTAACCTACAAAATGTAATCTCTGTAGCTTGAAGTAAGTTATTGTGAATTAAATGTAAATATTGTTTTAGTCTTTTGTCCCACAGGGAATTTTACCAAATAATGAGACAAATTTCTGTGAATTCCATGGCGTAAAATATAAACCAATGTATAAAAGTATAAATAGACTTGGTCGTTAAGACCATATATCGCTTATTTGAGTCGAGTTCCATACAATTAAATATAAAGCCGAGCTTCAATAGAACTCGAACTATCAAAAAACAAGTATTGGTCAAAACGGTTCGAAATGAGTGTTAACAAGAGTTTTCTTACATATTACTAATGAACTGTGACCAAACAGGAGACTTAATATAGAACTTGGCCTAGTGTGCAGAATAAATATTAAGAATTTCCATGAATATTGATGGGATGGCATTTAACAGAAGGGGGTGTCGCAGATCGTTGGCTCGGTTGATATTATCAGACGAGGCATTCTTGCATACCGGACGTACGTTTCCGGTCATGTGATCAGTGCTGGAAAAACTCATCTTACACCCCAATGTAAGATGAGTCACGCGCAACAACGCGCCACTTCTTATTTCCTTTATTGCATGGGCTATGAAAAATATATTATGCCATTTCAGTAAAGCGCAATCAAATATATATGTGTACGCAATACTTTAAACTAAAATTGAAAGTAAATAATCGTAAATTACGCGTCGTGCATGACGGGGACAGTGATGTGGCTTATTTGCATAAGAACTGTCATTTAGTCATTATTTAACTACTGTGTGCATTTAATAAAATTCAATCAACCATCTTTAACAAAGGCAAGGGAGAGAACCAACTGCAGTCTCTGAGTACAGGTTGTCTCTCTTAAATAGAAATGTTCACCTGTAACAGACACAAGGGAGAGAAGATCAAAAAAACAACTGCACTGTCTAAAAATAGGCTGCCTATATAAAATTATCATTTTTCATTTAGCTACAAAAGCAATTTTAACAAGAGATGTTTGTCAAACATTATGCCCCCCCCCCCCCCTGAGTGCCATTTTATCAGGATTTTTTGGCCAATTGAATGAAATATGCATGAACCTCCAAGTCAAGTTTTAGGGCCATGGGTGCAGGCAGTGTTAAGTTATCACACAGACAAGCTTTTTGCATTCAAGGTCACTGTGACCTTGACCCTATGACCCCTTTTAATATAAGGTTTCATAGGGTCAAGGTCACAGTGACCTTGACCCTATGACCCCTTAGATTAAAAGGGGTCATCTACTGGTCAGGCCTAACTCCCTAGTCATCTTTGATGATCATAGGTCTAGGCTTTGTTGAGATATCACTGGGAGAAGCTTTGTTACCTTTTTCGTGTTAAAGGTCACTGTGACCTTGACCTTTGACCCAATGGAACTCAACATCAACAGGGGTCATCTACTGATCAGGCCCTACCTTCCTGTCAAGTTTGATGACCATAGGTCCAGGAATTGTGAAGTTTGCTTTCAAGGTCACTGTGACCTTGACCTTTGACCTGATGACCCCAAAATCAGGGGCATCTACTGATCGCACCCAACCTAAAGTCAATTTTTAGGGCCAGGGGTGCAGGAATTGTTGAGTTATCACTCAGACAACCTTTTATCATTCAATGTCTATGTTACCTTTGGTCCGATCCCCTAAAATCAATAGGGGTCATCTTCTTGTCAGGCCGAACCTACAAGTCAAGTTTGAGGGCAATGGGTAAAAGGCATTTTCGAGTTATGACTCGGACAACTTTTTATCATTCATGGTCAATATGACCTTGACCTTTGGCCCGATGAACCCCTTGAATCAATAGGGGTACTCTACAGGTCAGGCCCAACACCCTAGTCATCTTTGATGATCATAGGTCTAGGCTTTGTTGAGATATCACTGGGAGAAGCTTTGTTACCTTTTTCGTGTTAAAGGTCACTGTGACCTTGACCTTTGACCCGATGGAACCCAACATCAACAGGGGTCATCTACTGGTCAGGCCCTACCTTCCTGTCAAGTTTGATGACCATAGGTCCAAGAATTGTGAAGTTTGCTTTCAAGGTCATTGTGACCTTGACCTTCGACCTGATGACCCCAAAATCAGGGGCATCTACTGATCACACCCAACCTACAGTCAAGTTTTAGGGCCAGGGGTGTAGGAATTGTTGAGTTATCACTCAGACAACCTTTTATCGTTCAATGTCAATGTGACCTTGACCTTTGGCCCGATCCCCTAAAATCAATAGGGGTCATCTACTTGCCAGGCCGAACCTCCAAGTCAAGTTTGAGGGCCATCGGTAAAAGGCATTTTCGAGTTATGACTCGGACAACTTTTTATCATTCAAGGTCGATGTGACCTCGACCTTTGGCCCGATGAACCCCAAAATCAATAGGGGTCATCTACTGGTCAGGCCCAGCCTCAATGTCAAGTTTGATGACCATAGGTCTATCCATTGTTTATAAATCACTCGGACAACCTATAAAATCCTTTTACCATTTAAGGTCACTGTGACCTTGACCTTTGACCAGATGACCTCTAAAATCAATAGTGGTCATCTACTAGTCATGCCCTATCTTCAGGTCAAGTTTGGTGACCATTCTTCAAGGAATTGTCGAGTTAGCACTCAGACAAGCTTGGTCTACCGACAGACCGACAAACAGACCTACCGACAGACCTACCGACCGACCGACATGTGCAAAGCAATATACCCCTATTCTTCGAAGGGGGGCATAATAATTTCATGGGCAATAATCCAGTCATGCATTGGGCAGATCTGGCTGGTTTTGGATAGGAAATGAGCTCTCAAGCTACTTTATAAGTTTGATTAAGATACTATTAAGACAACTTTATAACGTTCACAAGCAATTGCTTACAGAAGGACAGACACTGTGCCATTGCATAAGCTCTTTTAGCATCTGGCCAGAAGAGCTAAAAATTAATGAATTCAATTCTACTAAATAGGAGGTACACGTAAAGAGAGACATTTCATCATTTTAGCATCCATCTTTGGTTGCAGATTTAAACAAGAGCACCACACAAAGTTCATGATGACAACGCTGACACAATGGCACAATGAGAACATCCCATTTTCTTTCTTCGAAAATTAGACGAGTTAAAAACCTCACTAAAATCTATGCAAACTCACTTTATGTGTACCAAACAAAACCCACGACAAAGCAACACATGATTCAAAAAATTAATTTGCTTCAAGCTATTCATCAAGACCCAACATGGCAAATTTGTTGTTAACACCACAGTTTACAGTCAGTTCATCTCTTGTTTCTGTATCTTTGTCAGTAGAATCTGAATCTGATCCAGCATGTTCAACAACTCTTTCTCGCTTCCCTTTTTTTGCTTTACCTGATTTTGATTTGTTCTTAGTTCTCACACTAGTCCCTCGATTGCTGTAATCAAAACTGTCCGGTGAAGCGGATTGGCACAGGTTTATCACAGAGTCTTTCCATAATAAAAACAGTCTGTGTAGGGGCGATTCTTTTGTCAGAATTTCTTCTGAGTAAAAGTCTGGTTTTGGACGAGTCTCCAAGTCTCTGCAAAGGTTGTAAACAAAAGTGCAGTTAAGTATGACTCCTGGGCTAGGTATCAATACAGGAGAGAGAAGCAATTGATTTAAATAGATAACATCTAACAAACAAGCTTAAAATTGTGAGAAACCATGGATTACTCTCATTTCTTGAGGGTTTTTTAACGAGTGATCAGGCTTGGAACGATTTTTTTCCATGTGTTTCATGAAATTGTCTATTTCTTTGTCTGATGTGCTTTCTATTGCTTTAACAACATCCGAAAACATCTCTGGAACAACTGGTTGTAAGCCAAATTCTCTCTTATCTTCCAACCACTGGAGAGCCCGAATATGAAGCACGAACACGGACAGTATCACGGACCAAAGATGACTCTCGGTTACCTGAGGCTGCGCATGTCCTATCCAGTAACTCAATATTCCAAGCAATGTCAAGGAAGAATCATTTTCAACATCTATGGTGCTCATATTAAAGCCAAGTGCACCAAACAAGATCTTTTTCCTCTCCGATTGGTCCAATTCTGGCACTTGAGAAATACTTGGAAGTGACTGGACTGTGGCATCATTGATAACACTTGTTTGAGGCCTTACATAATACTTTTTAGTATTCTTTATGTCCCTGTCATATTCTTCAATACTATTCTTTCTTGAATCTCTGAATGCTTCATTTTCTTTCCTTTTTGAATTCATAGTCACTCCATATATCACACTTCTTAAGTCCCTCGAACATTCGTAAGTTGATAACTCCCTTAAAATCTCAATCTGACAATTGAATATGACCCTATGGTTTACGATAACGTTCTGAAGGAAAAAGCCTGTAATCTCACAGTTCCTTAGCTTTTTGACAAACCAAGATGGAATCTCTTGCTTGTAAAAATCAGTCAGTTTTGGCACATCTTTGTTTTCAATTTCATTGCCAGTTTTAACATTCGGAGCCTCAAGAATAATATCTATTTCAACATCAGAAAAGTCATCAATGTTCATGTAATTGTGAAAAGATGTCAAGACCATCCCCCTCACCATTTCTTTCTCATCAGACTTGATGTGACCAACCACGTGCTGAATAGCATACTCCCATGATTCTACAGAATCTAACCAATACAAAACCGCTAACATGTGAGTTTGGGTGTTAAGCTTAAAACCCTTCTTGCTAGGATTCTTTGGCACATGAATACTGGCATAGAAGTTGGCCAGAACAGATGCATTGATGTAGTCATTGCCTGTCAAAGTTGCAAAAAGTGGCAGAATGAAAGATGTGTCAGATTTCTTGAAATGTTTCGTGAACATCTCATAGTTATAATACTTGACGGGGATGTAACAGTATTCGTTCTTCCCAACTTTTTGACCAGGCTCCAAAACTGAAGCCACCTCTGTTTCTTGGTTATAGACACAAAGCGTATTAGGTTCATATAATCTAATGGCACAAATCCCCCATCTATTCCAAAAACAAAGAAATCACTGTCATAACTTATAACGGGGCATTTCCACTTGTTCACCAACACAGCTATTTCACTAAGTGACCATTCTCATTCGCCAACAGAGGGAGAATGCACCCTTGACACAATTGCAGCTCTTGTTCATCTCTTTCCAAAACTTTTGGAAGTTCTCTGTTATATTGTTCATATCCGTCATCACACACAACATATGTAGTAATATAACATGCTGTGAGGGTGTAAAAGAAGCGTTTGCACTTCCTCGTATAATAGTCTTAATCTCCGCAATACTGAACAGCGACTTTGTAGTAGTAGTAAAGGATATGATGTAGGTATGATCCGCAGATTATAACTCGCGTATCATATCGTCTGTATTCAACAACCATTTGACTCTTTTAATCATCGACAAGGGCAGAAAAGCCATACTCGCCCATAATTTTACAGTAAACAGCTGAAAAGTATACTTATGTGATTTTTTTAAATTGTTTTAAAATATTTCAATTTTCATCTTTCGTATATTTTATTAATAATCAAATACCGACTTATAAATTGGTGTAGGTATGCATGTATAGAGCATTGCAATGGTTTACCTACATAGAGTTTAAAGTCCTTTAAACCTTTACGCAACAGATCCAGATATTGCCCGAAATATTAATATTAATTGTTTGTAAACAGTGTAACAGACCCCGATGTATATTTGTTTATTGCGCCTTTAAAGTTTCAAAAACAAGGGCACTGACGGCGAATCTAATTAAATACATATTGGTTTGGCACATACAATAATGAGTGTAGGGCATAACAAAAACTGTTTATTGTCGGTTTTCTGACCTACTCTTAAAAAGAAATGCAGCCAGCAAACATATTTTGCTTTGCTTGCCAGAAAACAAGCGTTTTCTGTCTGATATCTTGTTCATCTTTTGGTAGTTTCTTGCATGGTAAATAGCAGTAAGATATGGTTTTGGGTCTCTTTTTGACAAAAAGTATCTATGCTTCAATCTTAAACTTAATCCTGCTACAGAGTGTTTTTTGCATACATTTTAAAAACATATAATTTGTCATTAATTTCCTTGGGTTTTTATATACAAGAACTAGTAAAATTATAAAATACTTATAAAAACGCTGTGTAAGTACTGTCAAGTTCAGTTCAGTTTACTATTTAACACAATTAAGCTTTTTTATTAAGCAGTGATTTGTTTCACAGTAAATTTCAGCAAACAATGAGTCCAATTCTAGATTAGATTAGATTTTAGGACATAAAACGGTGTATAAACTAAAGGCTCGGCCATGAAGACCTTTTATCATTTATCTGAGTCGAATTGTATAGCTTCAGTGTACAAAAAATCTTTAAAATAACTTAAAATATCAATAAAACAAACATTGTGACCTAAATCTTTAAACTTGGACAGAAAGGTAGAATTTTGCTATCGCTCGGGCATAAAGTCTTCGATATGAATGAGACGTCCATTTGAACGGAGGTGTCGCAGATCATCGTAGATCCAACAGAGCTAGAATGACGAACGCAAGAAATGGTCGACCGATTCATCAGGCTAGCATATAGCCTCGCCAACAGCGTCAAGTGAGGCACGGTGGCAGTAAGTACACCATATTGAGTCGTCCTGGGCAAGCTAACGTACCGATTCGTCCATGGAGAGCCTATGCGGGGTCAGTACTGTTACCGCATCTTCGGGCTGCTTGTTTGCGCTGGGTGTGGAGGAAGGGAGATTAGGTGGAAGGGTTTCTGGCAGTTGGCTCGGGTGATATTTTAAGACGAGTCTGGATTAAATGTTTGCCATCATGATTGTCGGGTTTGAGTTGTAAGAAGGAGAGGAGGGCGTTTTGCAAAATGCTGCTAATTGCAGAATACGCAATCGCATCGTCGTTTGCATTAACAGTAGTGATGTTGTTGTTTTAAAAACACGTTATCAAACAAAACAAAACTTAAAAATTCAAACAAAACTAAGAACATTCGCAACTTCAAACACAATTTGGTAATGGAGTTTGTAGGCTCTCTATAGTTTGATTATTTCTGTCAGTGCAGTCAACGATATTTTCACACTGATAATTAACTTACATGTACTCGTAAAACTCGTTTAAACTTATGTAGGTATTGAATTTACTATTCTGAAGATGGGAAATGCAACAACTTTTTCATAAATAATTCATAAAAAAGATTAAAATGTAATAATCACACAATACTTTATTTAAATCCGAGATTTTAGAATTGCTCTAGCAATTTTGAAATTTTATCTTTCTTTAAAGAAACTTGAATTTTCCAATTAACAACGAATGATATGAGCAGTTTGCCTTAAAAATATTATCATGAAATGTTTAAATTATAAGTATATCAATACAAATAAAAGATCTTTGACAGGCAATTACTATACTGATAAAGAAATCCGCAATTCGATAATAGATATAATAACGATTTAAATGAGTAATATGAGTACATGATATACAAAATGATATTTAATGATTACTATTCAAACAACCGGCATCGGAAGTCCTCGTTTCCATGTTTATGTTTGTAAACAATCTGAATCGAAAGTAGGAGGAAAAATGGCAGAGTGTCAGGAATTAATGTCAACCACTTCGGAGCTTGAGGAGGATGACACGAAAAAGAAAAAAACTGAATTTTTCTGTGAACCTTGCAAAGAAGAAGGAAAGTCTTTAAAAGCAAAGGGATATTGCTTGGATTGTAGTGAATGTCTATGTGAGACGTGTTTTGACAGTCATTGTATACCCCGCCCATTTAGAAGGCATCGACTGTGTTGTACGGGTGAGATACCAGACTCAGTTAAAGAAAACATAACCGACAAACAAAATGATATTGAACCGTTGGTCTGCCAGATTCATGATGGAAGTGTTATTATTCATTACTGTGGAACGCACAAACAGTTTTGTTGTGAAAAGTGTCTCCAAATCGGCCATGTAGTTTGCAATGACTTAAAAAACATCACTGAGTTTACAAATGAGATATCAAGTAGAAATGAATTCAACTCATTTTGTGCATCTATGACACGGTTTAGAAACAAATGGCAGATAGAGAAACAACGAGCATTGTCGAGCCTCGATGATGTAAATCGTTGCTATGAAACTACAATTAGTTTTGTAACAAACCAACTGGGTGAAATGAAAGCAGCAGATAGCGCTTATTTGGGGTCGGTAATTTCGGCATGCGAGAGTACCATCACACAGATTGACCAATGGCTGTTAGATGTGGAGAGTTTCAAAACGACAAAGCAAAATAAGAAATTGGTGCAATTTATGCAATCCAAATCCACACAGTCTCAGTTAGGTATAATGGACGATTACATCCATGCTTCCTTTGGCAAAAGCCAGATCACTCGATACTGTATTAGGAAAGTGATACCTTCAGAAACTATTATCAACATAGCAAAAACGCCTTTTTTGTTGAAGATCCTGAATGCTTGTACTTGTAACACTGGACACAAAATCAGCGATATAATTTGCTTGGATAAAAATGTGGTTGTTGTTGAACAAAAACACCAAATGATATGTATGATCGACACTACGGAAGATAAAGTTATCTCTTCACAGAAGACAAATGGTGTACCTGTGCAAATGAGTAGCGGGGAACACAAGGATGCATCAATACTTTACAATAACACGAGCGGTAGTATTAAGAGTATTCATCTTTATGAACAAGATAATAAGTTGAACTTGAAAGACGGCGACACAATCCCAACTGAAAGTAAAACGATCGATTATTACAATCAAATGTTAAAAGTCATTGGGAAATATCCTTTACAACTGGTTGAGCTTACGCTTGACGGAAAGGTAGACAGAATCGTGAGCAAAGACTTGTCGCAAACTAAAGATGCAAACGGTCGGTCGCTCATTTCTTCCGTTTCTTTTTCAACTGTCGACAAATCCACTGGATCAGTATTCGTTCCGGGAAATAATTCCATCGTTGAAATAAAAGATGATGGTACGGTCGAACTATTCGCTTACTCAGAGCTACTGAAGTCGCCACAGAACATACGAGTGTTGGAAGATTCCTCCCTCCTAGTTGCAAGTAGCGAGAACAAGAATGTTTACAGGGTCTACCGTAGTGGCCACGTGTCAAGCGTGTTTCCAAAGCCTCTGGATTTTCCCGTGGTGGCCATTGACTATGCTACTGAGGAAAGACTTCTATTCGTAAGTGGTGAAAGTCGTTCTGTGCATGTGTATCAACTGTAGACTTTGGTGTGTGTGCCTGTGTGTTTTAGTGTGTGCGTGCGTGCGTGCGCGCGTGCATGTGTGTTCGTGTATGCTTGTGTGACTTTTGATATAATATGTAGCATATATATATCAAAGTGCTCGACCTATTGCTTAATATGTAGTGAACATTTACTATGATGCTTAGGCAAAACCTTTTATGTACGTGGAGTGTTACTGTGTCTTCTTCCATGTAGACTACGCATACATTGGAGAGATAACTTAGTCTGCCTATTGACACGCTTGTATATGTTGTGGCTTTTGACCATCATTCGGAAAAAAATGGTTGATTCTTTAGAAAAAGGGATTAACTTATAAGGAGAACAAGTTATTTTTAAAAATCGCTGTTTTTCATTAGTGGTGAAGTTGACTGATTCCAACATAATTCTCAAGAAAATGATAGCTGAGAAAAGGCGTCTATAGCTAAAGTGGCTGGTAGTGACTTTCTGCATGTGTATCAACATAGCCTGTGCAACAAATACAGGGGGAAGCGGAAGGGCCAGCGTATCACTAGACATCTAGTTGCCAGATATATCAACCGCATAGTGTGCGACAAAACTGTGCAAAACGCAGCTCGTGTAAACAATCAAGTTATAAAGGAATGACTGAAAACTTTAATTCTATGTCGGTGGAGAATGGGGTTGTGATTTTTTCAACTCGATACATGTTTATCAAAATGTAATTTGTGTATCAATCCATTTTTCATCTCTATATGAATCGTCCTTGGATATGGTTTACTCTATTTTGGGCATATTTAGTTATTATTAATTCAGATAATGTACTGCATGTTTTATATGTTTCAATAAACGTATATTCTAGTGATTCTACTCGTTCCGTCACATCACCAACCTACAAAATGTAATGTATGTAGCTTGAGGTAAAATATTGTTAATTAAATGTAAACATTACAATGACCGGAATATCAAATTTTTGTTTTTGTCAGTGTTTGTCCAACATTGAATTTCACCAAATATAGGAGTTAAATGTCTGTGGATTTCATAGCATAAAATGCAATACAGTCTATAAAAAGAGACTCAGTCATTAAGAACCTATATCATTTATCTAGTAGTAGAGTTCCATAGGTTTTAGTGAAATAACAATAAAAATCAAAAGAACTTGAACTATCAATAAATCAAATATTGGTCAAAACAGGTAGAAATGAGCGTAAACAAAAGTTTTCAAATGAACTATATTACCCGACATGAGACTTAGTATAGAGCTTGGCCTAGTGTACAGAATAAACATTAAAAATTCCATGAATGGGTTAGCATTCAACAAAACGGTCACTGATCGTCGGCTCGGTTGATATCATTAGACGAGACAAGGTTTAACTTAGCCACCATGATTGTCGAAAGGAGAAGAGAGCGTTTCGCAAATTGCTGCCTACTGCAGAGGGATTAGGTATGGGAGTGTGATTGGATCATATTGAGCCCGAAAGCCAACCTTGTTTTAGTTCATGGTAACATTAATGCTAAGAGCTGTTTACCGTATTCTAAGGTAAGAGGCAGTTTCATCTTGCAAAGAAATAGAACGGTTAGTTTCATGCCCAACAATGCTCCTCTGATCGTGTGCGCACCAACATTAACAACCTTGAAAACGCTCTCACGTATTCAAAGTCACACTCGATCCATGCGCGGTCGCATCGTTGCTTGCATTGACAGTAGGGATGCTCAAACACGGTATTAAACAAAACGACACATAAAACTGCGAACAAAACATGACATTCGTAATTTCAACCACAATTTGATTGTTGGAACAGTTCGGAACTTGTAGGTTCTCTAGTGAGATTTTCTGTAAATGCAATCAACGATACCTTTACACTGTAACAGAGTTATAAAACTCGCTTCAACTATCCAGATGCATATAAAGCGTTCTACCTTGAAGATAATTGCCTATGTTATAAAATTTGACCTTTTGGATTACTTTTTTATCTGAAATTTGACCTATTTCCATACATGCTAATATTCGACTAACTAAAATTGGCAAGAAATGTTAATTTTGCATCAATGTCTAAGATCCAGTGCCTTCCTTTGAACCACACAATCGATTTTGACTTCACGATTTCAGACCAGACACATGCCGACACGAGTTCATGAAGTCTGAAATGACATGTATCATCTAAAGTACAAAACCGAGATGACAGGTTACATAAAAACAAGCATTTTGACCACTCCATTAATTAAGTTGTTTTGAACTGTTGACATTGTGACTTAATATTTGACCCCACATTATTTAAAGTCAAACTTCACCTAAATTACATAGCGATAACATTCTGGCCAAGTTTAAGTAATACATGAGTCATGGTGTAAACTCTTAATGATTAAGAGTTATTTTCATGTCGTCGAACGGACTTAAAATAAAACATTGTAAACGTAAACTCTGGCACAGGGAATGAGTAGCATATATGAGTGGCAATAGGTTTGCTCTCATAAACCAAATGAGATTGCTCCAGAGCATACTACAAAAAAGCTGACAAAACTCCCTTCAAATTATATACGTATCTTGTTTATTCTATATAATATATACAGGGAATTAATTTAATATTCTAAACAAATCTTGACAAATACGTACCTGTTAAAAATATCATAGTTTATTTACTAACCTGGAGTATCAAACAATAAAGCAGAGAATACATGTACATGCATCAAAAAACATTATCAGTTATCTTTTCAAAAGACATTTTTTGTATTATGTGCACCCTCACACTATTGTTATATACTCTGTAATTGGTTTCGTTTATTAATGACTCAAACAGACAAATTGAAGCTATTTTCAAAATGAAAGGGCAACAATCCAGATAAAAGTGAATCTTGAGGGTTCACCGCAGCCTAATAGTTCAATACTCTGCAAACAAGTATTATTATTCCAATCTAACAATTGCACAGAAATGGCTCTGCATTGACAAACTGAAGCGCCTTTTTCATCAACTTCAGGCCAATAACTCTTGTAGAAAATCCATTGCAGGTAAAACATGCACGCTCATGATAATAACTACTCTTTAGTAACATACAATTTAAATGTCAGTTTTTAAATTTCAAAAAAATGGCCATGGATAGACAAACTTGAGCTTTTATTAAAGGGAAATAACTCTAGTTTCAGATGAATGTGTCACATGCTTTACTGCACTTTTGTTATTCACACTTTATACAAGTCAGCCCAATACTACATAACAATGGCATCAGATGGACAAATTTAAACTTGTTTTCATTTTTCAAAGGGCAATAACACTTATATGCAGCACAATAACATTGTTACACACTTTATGTATGAAGTTTTTCCTTAATTTCTGTCTTTGAATTAACACAGTCTGTTGTTGGACCAAATGTAAGGTTTTTCATTGATTAATAGGCAAAAACTCTTGTATTAAAGCTTTCACAATTTCTTGACATTTTCTTCTTCCGAAACAGATGAGCCTAGAATAAAAAAAATACTGATATAATTCGTATATCAATATGTTGTGATGATTTATATTCTATTGTTCAATAATACCTAACAAGGCAAAGTTAAAAGTGGTTTACTGTAATAAATATTTACATCTAATTTCTTTGCTATTTCCAGGGGCATAGCTACGGCCTTAACAACTTGTAGGCTCGATGTTTCTATGTGAGTTTGGGGACTTTTATATGTACATTAGACACACTTAATTATTCTTGCACTGATTACAATAAAATCAAGTAGTTTAAATCAACACCAAAGTTGCTTGGTTCAAATAAAACAAACTATTGAGTTGTTCAAAGTGTTGTACTAAATTTGTCATTTTTTAAAAAAGTTGTAGGCCCAGGCCTACAAGGCCTATATGTAGCTACGTCACTGATTACATAAATGTGAAATTCTCATAAGATGCAACATAAAACAAGAGGCTCGTGAGGGCCTATGCTCAACTGGCATTGTTTTTGGTCATTTTCAATTCCATCAGTTGCAAGGGCCCGTAACCCAGTCATGCAAGGGGGATATGGTTGGTTTTTGAAAGGAACCGTGCTTAAGTCAATATCTAACTAGTGTACAAGTCAAGTATATGTCGTATGATAAATAGGGACCATAATCCAGTCATGCATTGGCAGATCTGGCTGGTTTTTGAAAGAAATCAAGGTTATAGTTTGGTAAAGATCAGAAAAAAATAAAGGCTTTAGCCTCTTTTGTGTTCACAAGCCGTATAATAGCAATATGGACAATTTCAAGGTCCATATTCTAGTCATGCGGGAAAGGATGAGGCTTGTGTGCATAAGAACAGTCATTAAGTCAGTGTTTAATTACTGTATGCATTTAATAAAATTCAATTTTTTGTTGCAGATTAAGACAAGAGCACCACTCAAAGTTCATGATGACAACGCTGACACAATGAGAACATCCCATTTTCTTTCTTCGAAAATTAGATGAGATAAAAACCTCACTTAAATCTATGCAAACTCACTTTATGTGTACCAAACAAAACCCACGGCAAAGCAACACTCTTATTAAACAAAACATGAATCATAAAAATTATTTGCTTCAAGCTATTCATCAAGACCCAACATGGCAAATCTGTTGTTAACATCACAGTTTACAGTCAGTTCATCTCTTGTTTCTGCATCTTTGTCAGAAGAATCTGAATCGGATCCAGCATGTTCAACAACTCTGTCTCGTTTCCCTTTTTTTGCTTTACCTGATTTTGATTTCTTCTTGGTTCTCACACTAGTCCCTCGATTGCTGTAATCAAAACTGTCCGGTGAAGCGGATTGGCACAGGTTTATCACAGAGTCTTTCCATAATAAAAACAGTCTGTGTAGGGGCGATTCTTTTGTCAGAATTTCTTCTGAGTAAAAGTCTGGTTTTGGACGAGTCTCCAAGTCTCTGCAAAGGTTGTAAACAAAAGTGCAGTTAAGTATGACTCCCGGGCTAGGTATCACTACAGGAGAGAGGAGCACTTGATTTAAATAGATTACATCAACCAAACAAGCTTGAAATTGTGAGAAACCATGGATAACTCGCATTTCTTGAGGGTTTTTTGAAGAGTGATCAGGCTTGGAACGATTTTTTTCCATGTGTTTCATGAAATTGTCTATTTCTTTGTCTGATGCGTTTTCTATTGCTTTAACAACATCCGAAAACATCTCTGGAACAACAGGTTGTAAGCCAAATCCTCTCTTATCTTCAAGCCACTGGAGAGCCCGAATATGAAGCACGAACACGGACAGTATCACGGACCAGAGATGACTCTCGGTTACCTGAGGCTGCGCATGTCCTATCCAGTAACTCAATATGCCAAGCAATGTCAAGGAAGAATCATTCTCAACATCTATGGTGCTCATATTAAAGCCAAGTGCACCAAACAAGATATTTTTCCTCTCCGATTGGTTCAATTCTGGCACTTGAGAAATACTTGGAAGTGATTGGACTGTTGCATCATTGATAACACTTGTTTGAGGCCTTACATAATACTTTTTAGTATTCTTTATGTCCCTGTCATATTCTTCAATACTATTTTTTCTTGAATCTTTGAATGCTTCATTTTCTTTTCTTTTTGAATTCATAGTCACTCCATATATCACACTTCTAAAGTCCCTCGAACAGGCGTAAGTTGATAGCTCCCTTAAAATCTCAATCTGACAATTGAAAATGACCCTATGGTTTACGACAACGTTCTGAAGGAAAAAGCCTGTAATCTCACAGTTCCTTAGCTTCTTGACAAACCAAGATGGAATCTCTTGCTTGAAAAAATCGGTCAGTTTTGGCACATCTTTGTTTTCAATTTCATTGCCAGCTTTAACATTCTGAGCCTCAAGAATAATATCAATTTCAACATCAGAAAAGTCATCAATGTTCACGTAACTGTGGAAAGATGTCCAGACCTTCTCTCTCACCATTTCTTTCTCATCAGACTTGATGTGACCAACCACGTGCTGAATAGCATACTCCCATGATTCTACAGAATCTATCCAATACAAAACTGCTAACATGTGAGTCTGGGTGTTAAGCTTAAAACCCTTCTTGCTAGGGTTCTTTGGCACATGAATACTGGCATAGAAGTTGGCCAGAATAGATGCATTGATGTAGTCATTGCCTGTCAAAGTTGCAAAAAGTGGCAGAATGAAAGATGTGTCAGATTTCTTGAAATGTTTTGTGAACATCTCATAGTTATAATACTTGACGGGGATGTAACAATATTCGTTCTTCCCAAGTTTTTGACCAGGCTCCAAAACCGAAGCCACCTCTGTTTCTTGGTTAAAGACACAAAGCGTAAGGTTCATATAATCTAATGGCACAAATCCCCCATCCATTCCAAAAACAAAGAAATCACTGTCATTACTCATAACAGGGCATTTCCACTTGTTTGCCAACACAGCTATTTCCCTATCAGCCTCATACACACATGACACATGCGGAATACCAAGCTCCTTCAGCACTAAATGAAATGTCTCATACGCCAACAGAGGGAGAATGCACCCACGACCCTTGATACAAATATTAGCAGCTCTTGTTCTTCTGTTTTCCATTCTTTCCAAAACTGTTGGCAGTTTTCTGTCATCCGGGTCATATCCTCCATCAAACACAACATATGGTCTAATATTGCATGCTGTGAGGGTGTTAAAGAAGCGTTTGCATTTTCTTGCATAATGGTCGTAATCTCCGCCATACTGAACAGCGACTTTGTAGTGGTAGTAAAGAAAATGATATAGGTTGGATCCGTCTATTATAACTCGCGTATCATACAGTCTGTGGTCGGCAAGAAGTAAATTCTTGTTGTCATCGACAAGGGTAGATAATCCTCGTACGCCCATAATGGTTCAGTAGTCACCTGAAATGCATGTAAAAAATTGATTTGACTGAGCTAGTTTCTGTAGTTTTTCGCATAAATATTGATAAATAGTTTTCAAATATTTCACATTTATATATATATAATGTAATTTATAATTAAATTCTGACTGATAAATTGGTGTTTTTATGCATGTACAGGGCAATTGAATGATTTATATCTGCATTGAGGATATATAGCATTTAGGCAACAGATCCAGATCCTATTATCAGATAAATTATTTATTATTATGTTTATACGCAGTGTAATAGACTGCAAAAACACACTAAATAGTCTGGGATTCATACCCTAAATAAACATTGTTTCCTGGGTATAACCTCTAAGAACCCCTAACAACAAGACACTGGCACTGAATCTGACTAAACACTGTTTTTGTTTTGCAACAATTCTGTAAAGTCTCTACAACTCCTAGCCACAATAATGCGACAGGTATATAAATATTGGTTTTTGATTTTCCGACCTACTCTAATTTTTTGCAGCAGCCCGTATCTATTTTTTGCCAACAAACAATCTTTTTCTGACTGATGTTTTTTCTCTTTTTGGAATAAATTTTCAGTAGTATCTTGCATCAGAAATAGGCATAATAATAATATAGGATTTGAACTTTAGGGTCTGTTATCACAGATGACAGAGCTTAAGCTTAATCCTGCTACAAAGTATTTTTTGACTATTTATTTTGGATACATACAATTTTTCCTGGTATTTATTTTAGTGTGTAAGCTACAGGAGTCTGTCATATGGCTTGGGTGCTAAAACGTGGCCCTTCAGTCCTTTGATATTGTTGAAAAGTAATAATATGACATTTCACTAAAGTTCTAAGAGTTTTATTTGAAAAATTATCATTATATGAATGCATCAGGACCTTCACCAAAAAATAATTCTGGTGCAAGCTTAGGATGAAGTGTCAAATTGCGTCGATAATAAAGGGGCAAAATTTGTATTATATATGCCAGATAGAGTTATCATACTTGATTGTTAAAAGTTTCAATGCAATAATCAAGTATTTGATGAGAGTTATTGACTTACTAATATTAATATCAAAGCGTAGGAAGTGTATCTTGCTTAAATTGGCATGCGCTCTCATTATTTTTTAATTGACTAAACAAGCAAATTTATGTTGAAAACACAGCTTCTGAAGGTGATAATGAATCAAATTCACATAAGAATTCCCCGAAGTGCCAAAAATAGTTGATATAAATAACCAACCATCCAAAATAATTACCCTGCATAAAAAACCTAAACTTAAATCTATTATTGATTAGCAAAAGTCATAAAGAGAGTCATTAATCTGATATCAATAAGCTACTTCAGAAAACAACACCCTGACATTGAATATTACACTATTTGCATGTTTGGCCCATGCTAATTGGTCCAGAAATAGTCCATATAGAAAGCTTCTTCAGAGTCTTTGACAATTTTTATTTTGGCGACTCTGCGCGTCCATATCCCACTTGAATGTATGTTTCATTCAAACACTTAAGTGTAATAAGAGAAAGGTTTTGGCTCAAAATATTTTATTTGTAACGTTTGTGTTTTTAATTAACAATGCAACTTTATGTTAAAAAATGTTCACTATACGCGCATTATTGTGGCTTGATATTTATCAAATTTCAATATCATTACTATCTGAACAATACCAAAGAATTGAAAGGCCATATTTTAGTGCCCAAGCTATGTAGTGGAACCCTTTGCAGTATTCAGTAATAGTATATATAAAATACTTAAAATACAACAACATTGTTGTGCATACCAGCTCACAACAGCTACACCAGGAATTGTATGTGTACTGTGTACTGACATTAATTGTCAACAAAGATGAATTAGGCTTACAATGTTTTGAAGAAAGAAAAAAACCTGTCATACCACAGAAAGTTCGTAATAACGCTCAATAATTCTGCTGCCTTTTTATTTACATATTTTGACAGGCGGCCATGCTGCTTCCGGTTGCCAGAGAAATTTTGTAACATGTAAAATGCAAAAACTAATTAATTATTGTCGGTTTTCTTCAAAATGCATGTAATTGAATCGACTTTAAATACAGATAGTTACTTTTTAACGCAAGCCTGTTTTTTTAAGCAGCGTCCAAACATATAAAAATGATCTAATTGATGTTTTTAAGTGCCGATATGACTAAATACTTAAATCGATTAATCAGACGTTCGTTAATCAAAATCACCATAAGACGCCATCTTTGTTAGAAAAACAGACACAATTTAATAAAATGACGACGTTTGTGAGAGTTACAGATGACGAAAGTGAGCTTGAAATCGAGATTCCGACAGAAGAAGATGGCGTAGATCAAGATGGGACAATCTTGCTTACTTCATTGGTTGCACAATTTCCTGGCGCCTGTGGGTTGAAATACCGATCGGAAACTGGAGGACTCCGAGGTGTTAGGCTAGCAAATGGTAGCCTCTACCCGCCTGGTGGAATGTGGGGAGACACTGTTTACATTGTAAACTTTCCAAAAGGTTTGAATTGCTTAGAATCTCGAAAAGGTCTGAAATTCGTTCACAAATGTCCTGGGGGGAAACCTAGTCTAAAATAATAGACGTGTTAACGGGATTCTTCCAATCCCTAACGTCTAAACGGGAATGTGCAAAAAACGGGGGTGTTTTAAAAAATATTGAAATTGTTTTAAGTGAAGTATTTTATGGTTGAAATTGATCATAAAGAGTTATATTCATATTTTACCATGTAAGTGAAATGTTATTTTGCACTAAACAAGCATTTAATGCATTAAAACAAGTTGTTTACCTTTCCAATAAAACGAAAGTTGACTGACACAGAAAACAATTATGCGAAGGGGAACAACTCGATACAATCGTAATAACTCCGCCTCCTCCGACAAAGCTTCGAGATAGACCTCGTTGCACAATCATAACAATTCGGCCATGGCCGAAATATTCCGAGCGATTTAAAACTGTGCCCTGAAGCCTTGCAGGTGCCCTTCATGTATATATCGTTATGTTTTGACAGAATGAAATGAAGAAAAGCCGTCAAACTCATAATTATAAGTTGGATATTTATTTTTTTGTGTACGGAACTAATGTAAAATAACCTTATCTGGTAATATTTCTTGTTTTTATGATATTTTATAGACGTTATATGCTTTAACCCGGAATCCTGATCGGAACAACTACCCACTTTTGATACTAAACAATTTGTACGTGAAGGATTTGCCATATCAAAAATCTAAAAAAAATCCGTCAACGTACAATTATTTGGACTAGGGGGAAACCTAGTCCAAATAATTGTACGTTGACGGATTTTTTTTAGATTTTTGATATGGCAAATCCTTCACGTACAAATTGTTTAGTATCAAAAGTGGGTAGTTGTTCCGATCAGGATTCCGAG
Source organism: Mya arenaria (assembly GCF_026914265.1). Classification (NCBI taxonomy): domain Eukaryota; kingdom Metazoa; phylum Mollusca; class Bivalvia; order Myida; family Myidae; genus Mya; species Mya arenaria. The sequence continues at coordinate 20,461,420 of NC_069129.1, read as the reverse complement.
TTAAAGCATATAGCGTCTATAAAATATCATAAAAACAAGAAATATTATCAGATAATGTTATTTTATATTAGTTCCGAACACAAAAATATAAATATCCAACTTATAATTATAAGTTTGACGGCTTTTTTTTATTTCGTTCTGTCAAAACATAACGATATATACATGAAGGGCACCTGCAAGGCTTTAGGGCACAGTTTTAAATCGCTCGGAACATTTCGGCCATTGCCGAGTTGTTACGATTGTATAATGAGGTCTATCTCGAAGCTTTGTCGGAGGAGGCCGAGCTATTACGATTGTATCGAGTTGTTCCCCTTCGCATAATTGTTGTCTGTGTCAGTCAGCTTTCGTTTTATTGGAAAGGTAAACAACTTGTTTTAATGCACTAAATGCTTGTTTAGTGCAAAATAACATTTCACTTACATGGTAAAATATGAATATAACTCTTTATGATCAATTTCAACCATAAAATACTATACTTAAAACAATTTCAATATTTTTAAAACACCCCCGTTTTTTGCACATTCCCGTTTAGACGTTAGGGATTGGAAGAATCCCGTATAACACGTCTATTATTTTAGACTAGGGGGAAACCTGGAATGTAAAGTGTGCCAGTTGGGGGCTCTTACGCACAATTTCCAGAACACTAACATGATGATTTAACGAAATGAGCTCACCGGCTGGATGGTTCTTCCCCACACATACTACTATCCTTTATTTTGTCTGTCTGAGTTTATTTTGTCTGCCATGGCCGAGTTGTTACGATTGTATAACAAGGTCTATCTCGAAGCTTTGTCAGAGGAGGCCGAGTAATTACGATTGTATCGAGTTGTTCCCCTTCGCATAACTGTTGTTTGTGTCAGTCAACTTTCGTTTTATTGGAAAGGTAAACAACTTGTTTTTATGCATTAAATGCTTGTTTAGTGCAAAATAACATTTCACTTACATGGTAAAATATGAATATTACTCTTTATGATCAATTTCAACAATAAAATACTTAACTTAAAACAATTTCAATATTTTTAAAACACCCCCGTTTTTTGCACATTCCCGTTTAGACGTTAGGGATTGGAAGAATCCCGTATAACACGTCTATTATTTTAGACTAAAGTTGAACGCTGCCACCATTAATGAAATCTGGTATGATAATTGTGCCTGGTGTGGTGCTCAGCTCTCAACTGCCAGAACAAGAGCATGGCACTCTTACCAACTGAACTAACTGCAGATTCCAGTCAGAATCGAACCAATGATCTATTGCTATCCAGGTGGTCTGTATTCTATTACCGTAAATGACTGGGTATTAGACGCACTTTTTTCCCTCAGATTTTGATGCCAAAAAATGCCTGCGTATAATACCCAGTAACAATTTTTCGAACTTTTTTTCTGAGGTCAATTTCAAGCCGAGAGTTTGTTTAGATTTATGTAGAAAGGGATGTTACTCGCGTCATATTGATCGAGTATATACGGGTTAAAACGGCAGTTGAAGATCGGGATACGGTATATCGTAAGACGTTTATAATTTCAACAAAAATATTTTTCGATTAAAGTTACCGTAATTCACCTAAGAGTTCGGACACTCTAAATATTTGGACACCCATAATTATTTCCCAAAATAATTTATTTTTGCGTACCTAATTTTCGGACACCCAAAGGACATCAATCATAACTTTCATAGTTACCAAGTTTCACAGACGAAGATTATTGATTTTTATCTTTACAATGCCTGGCTAGATTACCTAACAGTATACACCACTGTGACAATTTAATTAGTTACTACCCATCCTAAACGATTTATTGCCTGTTGAAAAGGAAGTGTGATATATTAATTTGAGGATTAAACAAACAACAAGGGCAATCAAGGGATTAAGAAAACATCGACATGGCATGTTTGTAAAACGATCTGCTAATAAGCTTTCAAACTTGTACCACACTTACTGTAAGAATCAATAATCGTACAGTTATACATTAATCCTGCATAGCAATGTCCATGCTCTCCACGAGATCCTCGTGGGTATAACTGTAAGTTATGTGACGTCACACAGTGTGACTCTTTGATCTGAAGCCGATAGAATGTGTTTATTCAGTTCAGTGCATGTATAAAATGATGTTTTAATTAACTTCATGAAGGATTTACACTTATAGGCGTAATAAATAAGTTTATGACCATTGATTACTACGGATAAATTAATAAGTGGTAAAAAGCAAACATGAAGAAAAAAGGCAGATTAAACAAACATGTAAATAAAATGTAAAAATGATAATGTATTCGGAGAGCGAAAAAAATAATTAATTTATGGTGTCCGAACTCTTGTGAATTACGGTATTCAATATTATTTTGAATAATAAATTGAATTAAACAATAATCAAACTTATATATAAAAAAGCAAAGATGGGCACTGTCAAAATATTTTTTGCATAACATAACTTTTCATTCTCGACAGTATGGTTGTATGGTTTTAAAGATAACCATCGCCATTTTCACGAAAAAAAATTTTTTTTGTCACTGTCAACAAACATGGTGGCTGAAAATGCCGGACGATTTTGACATTTTTTCTATGCGTCTTTTAACCAAAAACATAGATTAAAAGTTTTTTTCTCGGATTTTTCTCGGATTTTTCACCGATTTTTTTCCCTGCGTCTAATACCCCCTATCGTCTTATACCCAGTCATTTACGGTAATATTTTCTCTGGACCCAAGCAATGCTGGACAAACCTGTCCTCTGTACTTAAACTACTTTGAATTTAAGTTGGACTTTTTTAAAATCAACCATTTGCAACATGTTTTCATGTACATTATACTGCCCAGATTGAAATACTGGTCCATCAATCCTGGCTGGCTGTTTATCCCTTGTGTATATCCTGAACCATATTGTCTGGCAATCAGGGTTTGGCTGTTTGATATCATTTTGTATGATATGGGTTCCTTTACAATGTGCTACATGTGTATACTCCACTGTCGGTGGTTTAAATTGTATCTGAACTTTTTCTCAGAATCAAAACGCAAGGTTGATGAAGAGTTGGAAAATCCAGTCTCTTCAAAGATGAAGAAGGTGGAGACTAGGAAGACCAGTGATCTGATTGTTCTCGGGCTCCCATGGAAAAGCACAGAAGATGACATGAAGGCCTACTTTGAACAGTTTGGTGATCTAGTTCTCACACAGGTACACATAGATGATAATGTTGATTAAGTTTAATGAAGTAAATGTTGATTATTTGATAATAGATAAAGTAAAAAGTAAAGTTACTGATACCTTTGAACTTTATTAAAATGATCATTTTTATGCCCCCACAAAGTGGCGGCATATAGGGTTGCCCTTGTCCGTACGTACGTACGTCTTGTCTGTACGTACGTACGTCCCGAAGATTGTTTCCGATCTAATTCTTGAAAACCATTTGTCCAATCCTCACCAAACTTTAAACACATGTTTGTGACCATAATATCTTGATCAAGTTCGATAGTCATGGAAATCGCTTTAGTCATTTAGGAGTTACGGCCCTTTTTTGCCAAAAATACTTCAAAAATATATGTTTCCAATCTAATTCTTGAAAACTGTTTGTCCAATCCTCACCAAACTTTAAACACATGTTTGTGACCATAATATCTTGATCAAGTTCGATAGTCATGGAAATCGCTTTAGTCATTTAGGAGTTACGGCCCTTTTTTGCCAAAAATACTTCAAAAATATATGTTTCCAATCTAATTCTTGAAAAGTATGTGTCCAATGTGGATCCAACAAGTTTTTTCCTGCCTGAATGGCGCCATATAACCTATACAGTCTTGCGATGCCGTAAAACCCAACTCAACTCAACTTATCCTATATGTGCAGATTATTCAGAGCTTGTTCCAATTTCTTAATTCAATAAATTTGGACTGATTTAAAAGTCAAATTTTGATGGCTTAGTTTTTTTGTATTTTTCTGTGCCTGTTGTTTCTTGATTTTTAAATATGTAAAAGTTAAACTCAGTAATAGGAAGATGACATGATTCAATATCAGAATGATTGACAATGGGTGGATTGAACGTAATGAACAAGCCCTCCTTAATCATTAAGATGTTACTTCAGGTCATCTAACAGACTTAGAATACAACCTCATGGGCTGACACATTTTTCTTGACACAGGGAATGTGTACTGGATAAGTGGCAGTAGGCTGACCTTTAAACACCCATGAAAATTGAAAATCTTAATGCTTAAGCCTAGTACTTCATAAATGTCTATCTGTAATTTCATTGACTGAAAATAAATGTTGTATTCTAAGTGATAATAGTTCTGAATATGATAAGAATAAACACACTTAATTATTTTAAGATAATCTTATTGAGATACAAGCTTTTATGATGGTGAAAACTTTATTAGATGGCAGCATTGAAATAATGTGAGGAACCATTCAGTATGGCCAATAACTAACAGGATAATTCATGGCACATACACCTTCTTTTTCGATGAAATGATCCACGAATGTACCATAGGAACATACTCTATGGTGTACAGACCAAACTGATTTGTATCATATTACAAATTTAAGGTGAAAAGAGATCCCAGGAGTGGCCAGTCGAAGGGGTTTGGCTTTATAAAGTTCAAGGACTATGAAGCACAACTGAGGTGCTTGGCAGCTAGACACAGGATAGATGGAAGATGGTGTGAAGTTAATCTGCCCAATTCACATGTAAGATAAAATTTGTTCTTTTACAATTTAATGGGACTGGAACAAGTTTAACCAATGTCAATATTTTAACCATATCTTACATTTTTATATGTTCACAACATATCTGTGAAATGTATTGTGTTCTAAAACCATGAAGAAGTTTTTAGGATTTTCTAAATTTATATGAAGAGGTACTTGTGTATGATTTTCCAAAGTTGTAATAGTTTCAAGTGTCATCCTAGACTGTTGAGCTAGGCTTGAAACTATTACCTCATGCTGTTGTTATTGGAATCTTTGCAATGGATATAATTCCCAATTCATGTTACAGTTAGTTGTACTTTCTCTTTAGCAAACTAAGGAACATCGAATTGTACCTGGTTTGCGATACATATCAATTGCTATTAGACAAAAGATATTTAAAGCAGGTCAATGCATTTCATTCAGAAAGTTGCAACTTGAACATTTTTTTTCAGTACCTTAATTATTGTAAAAAAATTGGTATAATATACTATACTTCACTCTCTTTTTACTGAGACTGTGATTATTTCCCTCTGTATTTCCAAATGCCATGTCTTGTTATATTTTGTACTTGTATACATACTTTACATACAGTACATCTAACAATCTTGTACATGTATATACAATTGTAGTATTTTAGCAATGATTAATAAGTCAGAAAATGTTATCTAATTATTCTTTATTTATCAAATATTGTGAAACTGTTGTCACAGTAAAATGTTATTATCTAACAAAGAAGTGCATGTTCGTCCACAAACCAAGATACAATTTATTTCATTTCAGACTGAGCAGGATAACAATCCAACAAATCGAAAGATATTTGTTGCCAGATGCACAGAAGACCTTACAAATGAAGAGCTTAGGGAATACTTTGAACAGTTTGGGGAGGTCGTTGATGTCTTCATACCAAAGCCTTTCAGAGCCTTTGCATTCGTTACTTTTGCCGACCCCCTTGTCGCAGAGAGGCTGTGTGGTGAGGACCATATTATAAAGACTGCCAGCGTTCATATCAGCAGCGCAGAGCCAAAGGCAAAGGAACAGCAGATAGAAAGACAGCAGGGCCGAAATAGGGGAGGCAACTTTGGAAGGGGCGAAATGTGGGACAACTCTGGCTCAGGACAAGATGCTGGGCTGGCCAGGGGTAATAACCCAGTTCAAAATAAGTCTGAAATGAATGCTATGGGTATAGAACCGAATATGAATAATATCGGAATGAACATGTTCAGTTCAGCAATGCTTGCTGCAGCACAGGCTGTGTTTCAGGGGGCGCAAAATCCAAACTCATCTAGTTACGAGTTGGGGCCAGGTTTTGGAGGGACTAGGGATAGTCGAAGTGGGGGGTTTAATAATGATAGTGCTTCTGGGCAGAATAGTTACTCGCAGTGGGGGAATAGGTCTGGGGGAGGGGGAGGTTACAACAATTCATCCTCCTCATCAGGTTGGGGGCAGGGGGCAAGTGGGAGGGGCAACTGGAACTAGATCATCTTGGAAAAGTAAATCTAATGGGGGCAATTAAGATCATCGAGTTCAAGCATCTACCATATATTTATCTTTTTACATTATAGAAATATTTGCACAACATAAACCATGTCCAGGAATGATTTACCCTTTACCATTCAATAGTAATACTTTTTATAATTTTTTATGAAAAAAATTGTATTTGGTACCTTGTTTATCATCAGTCATGAAATAGGACTTTTGTATGAACAAGCCTGAATCTGATATTATTGATTGGCATCAAATTCTTCAAAAAGCCCCTGCTATATTAAATCCAGAATTTGAGCAAGCCCGAAATGCATTTTTCCAGTGTAGGGTTTGTGGTAATTTCAACCACTGTACAATAGTTATTTGTTCATTCCTATTTAATGAGAAAATTAGTTTCTATTATATAGAAGAGTAGTACTTAATTTGTAAATATTGTTTAGACATGCCACATTCTCACTGTTAATGATATAGTGAACATGAAAGTGCCATTAAAATGAAAGTGGACAGAGTCAGTCATGAGAGAACTCAGCGTAAGTGTATTGGGTAACGCAAGAACTATGAGAATTGTGCAATGTGAGAAAGACTTCGTAAATTGTGTAAATAGTTTTGTTATAATAATAATGATTTTTTTAATTTTGATATGTTTTTTGAAGATTATGGTTACTATTTTAAATTTTTGTTAATGGCTAAGAATTGGACTGTAACATGTATACATGTGTGATTGTTTACATCATTCAGCAGAGTTGTTTTGCTCTGTATGGATTTTTGACAGTCTTTTGTAGTTCATCTCATTTTAAATCTGTAAAGTTTGTTGTGAAAGAGTCAAGGGGTCATTTCATCAAGAAATCCTTGGACCAATTTTGTACCTTGGAGAGATTTTCAATTGCACAGAAAAATCATTCTGCAGTGCATAATTGTTCCTAGAATCCTTAATGAAATGCGTCCTGGGTTATGATTGTTGATTGTATGAACTTGACATTCATATCGTCACATTATTGTGTTATTTGTCTTGTG